>NC_133820.1:112727521-113053909 GCF_047830755.1 Zonotrichia albicollis | reverse complement strand
TTACGAGGAAAAACTTACATATATTATATATGGTTCTTCACAGGCCTCCTACAATTGCCCTCTAAAGCTTTTCTACATACCTATTTCCCTCAGAGGCCTCAAAAAATGTGACAGTGGTTGATGTTTGAAGATATCTAGCTGACTTTGTCCTGGACGTGTCCTGCTCTAGGATCCAGATAAAACAAGCTGCATTTTTTAGTTTCATAGAATCATGGGATAATAGAATGGAAATAGACCTTAGAATGGAAAGGGCCTTAAAGATCATCTCATTCCACCCCCCTGCCATGGGCTGGGACACCTCTTTCACTATCCCAGGTTGCTCAGAGCCCCATCCAACCTGGCCTTGAACATCCAAGGATGCAGCATCCATAACTCTTTTGGGCAACCACTTCCAGTGCCTCACCACTCTCACAGTAAAGAATTTCTTCTGTATAAACCTAAATTTCCTCTCTTTTAGCTTGAACCCATTACTCCTGGCCCTATCACTACAGTTTTTGATGAAGAGTTCCTCTCCATCTTCCTTGCAGACCCCTTTCAAACACTGGGAGTTTGCTGCAAGGTGTCCACAGAACCTTCTCCTCACCAGGCTGAGCACCCTCAGCTTTCTCAGCCTATCAGACAGGTTTGTTTTTCCCTGACTGAGAAAGTGCAATATTAAGGTAATAAGGTGCCTGTGTGGTCTGAGGTGCAACAGGCAGCTGCAGACACATCAGCTTAGGAAGTGACACCTTCAGCTGTCATCGCAGGTGGGGTCTGTGTTTTGTTCAGCCCTACAAGAAGTGGCAGAATGGAACAGAAGTGATGAGGGCTGCCTACCCATGCCAGTGCTGCTCCACCTGTGCTCCAGGGGAAACAAGGTGTATTATTGATACCTAGGCGTATTCATTCATCTGAAGTACATGATTTGCTTTTTTTTCCCTCCAGAATTCAATAAGAAGAGACAGGTTTGTAAGAATTATCACTGAACCCTGCTTGTGCACATTTGCAAATCTCTCTGGGTGTCTATTTTGAGCAAAATATGGTAAGATAGCGAAACATTGTCCCAGCTCATTTTCAGGACATGCTTGATTTTTGCACATGAGCAGTCTCACTGTGTTCAGTAGAAGTACAAAATTCTTTAAATGAAGCATTGAGATGAGTTTCATTACAGAATCTGGCCCAGAAACATGTGAAATCTGACCTGTGAAACTTTGACTGCTAATTATCAAACTTTTCTTTCCTTGTTAACAAAAAGAAAACCCAGAAATACCTGTTTGAGAAAAACAACAACAATAAAAACTAAATTATTCTAGTACTGAGATGTATTTTTAAAGAGGATTGATAATGTTTCAGGGTCATAGATTGGTAAATGCATAAATAACTTCTTCACTCTGTGCAGAAACAAAGCTGTAAGTGAGTATAACATGGTTTCTTTATTTGTTCATTTTTTGCAACACAATGATTTGCAATTATGACAGTCTGAAGACTGTTTGACTGTTTGATCACCATCAGTGTGCATGGCTGATAAATGGCTTTGGATGTCACAGGTTCTGTCAGTCTAACAACACCTTTGAGCAGAATGATTTTCAGATGGCTTAACACTTAACACTTTCCAAAACTGGATTTGCATCAGAAGGGATTTTTAGGGAGTCTCCAAATGGACAGTGTGGAGCATCAGGGCTTTCCCCACTACAGCTAGAGCTACAAAGTGAAACAGATGAGAGACAACTAGAGACAGAACAATTTATTCAGCTATATTTATCTTCAGAGACTTCCTAGGTGTTGCCACCTTAAAATCTTCCTGGTGCTAGCACTTTTAAGACAGTTTTTGCCTTGATTAAACCCCTTGAATAAAGAAATTATTATAAGTGTATCAGGAATGATCAAAAGGAGACACCATACTTTCATGAATCACATTTTTTCAGTCTTAAATTTAGTAGGGATTGATTACTCAGGTTTTGTTCACAGCTGTTAAGTCACAAAGAAAGCAGTGAAAAACAAAGCAGAACAACAAAAAACAGCCACATGGTGGTGAAGCAGGCTGGCAGGTAGGATAGGGAGACCTTGGTAGTTGGGAGAGAACTGTTTGATAGATGGAATTGTTTGGTTCTGAGCTGTGCAGTTCAGCTCAAAGCTAAGATGGTGCTACAGGAGGGCTCTGCTGGTCCCACTTGTCAGCAGGAGGTGGTCAGGAACACCCAACAGAGCCAATGTTTGCACAATTGATTACAACTAATCATTACCAATGGGATTTGCTGTATACCCTTTCCATCAACTTCTTCTAGCAGTAACAAAGGAAATTATTGCCCCTTTAGTTTTGTACACATGATTGGCAGTTATTCATACTTGAGGCACACAAATACATAAAGTGTCTGTCTGGCTAACTCAGCAGCGCTTGGGTTTACCTTTCTGAAGCTGAGTTGCCTTGTCTCTTTAAATGCTCAGAATGTGTAACCCTGTGCATAAAGATCAGAATTTGTAGCTGATTTTCCTAGGGCTGGTCAAATTATTAGTCTCTATCAGTTACCCAGGCAGGAAATTACCCAATATTTTGTAATTATATCTCGTACTCCACTAGTATAATACTTTGAAAGTAATAATAATAATAATAATAATAATAATAATAATAATAATAATAATAATAATAATAGTAGTAGTAGTAGTAATAATAATTTATGCAAAGAAATATCATTCTGTGCAATTTGATTTTGATTACTTGCTGCTTGCTAATATTTTTTACAAAGTACATGCATCAAAATCACATCCTACGCTTTTTGCTTCCCTATTGGATACCTAAAAAACTTAGTGTGTTTGGTCTGAATTTTCAGGCTAATCACCATAAATGTCCATAATATGGACATTTCAAAGGTTTTACAAACATTTCCAGAAAAAATATTAGAAACTTAGAAACTCTAAAGTACTGTGATTATGGCAGCTCAAAATTCTGAATTTATGTTGTAGGAAGTTCAGAAAGAGTGAAAGGTTTGTTCTTATTTTGGAATGAAAATCAAAACATTTACAACTGCTGAATGAAGAGCTAACACAAAATATCTCCTCTGAGAACTGTTAATTATGAAAATGAATAATCAGCACTTCTTGTGTTGTAACCTTGGCCACACTGAAAGATTAAAGAACAGCCTGAAAAGCCTGCAAAGTAAAGTGAAGCGGCTAAGTGATCTGGAAATCTGAGACATGACTGAGTTTTGTAGGCTTCCAAAATCCCTTCCACAAAGTAAAAAAACACCAGAATTTCTGAAAGCTTTGGCTGAGTAAAGACTAATTGAAGTGTCACTAATTTCAGTGTCTTTTGTATTACAAAGTTACATGTGCTTTATTCCATTTAAACAAAAAAATCTGAAGAAATGGAGATGACAGGATAAAGGTCAGTGGTCAAAGATGTGAGCTGTTTAGTGAAATTTACTGCAAAAGGAAAAATTACTGATTATATCTCCGTGCTTCTCTTTAATTTATTCATTTTTTAAACGAAGTAAAATGTCCTGGAACAAAAAAAAATTCTTTGCAATATTGCTTGGTGTGATTTGGCAGAGCCCTGAGATAACTGGCTTTCTAACTCCTCATTAGCTAAGTGAAAATGAGCTATTTCTGCAAACATTTTACTTTCAAGTGACATTGTTTTCCTTAAAGAAACATTGAAATTGTATTGGAAAATATATTATAAACTTTGATGAGTGATGTCTATCCATAAATAACTATAGATAACAACTTTGTTGACTTGCATAAATATTGTCAGTGTAATGAAAAATTCTAGTTTTGAATGTGCAATTTAAATGATATTTGATTGATTTCTATAGGTTCTTTAGAATTTCTACTGCACATTTCAAACTGTGTTCTGCTTTTTGTGTGGAGCAAAAACATGTTTTCTCCAGTAAAAGAGGATGCCCTTTTCAAAAGATCCATTTTCAATTCTTGAGGTAAGGTGAATGAGTGTACTGTTTAATTATTTAGGAAGTGAAAGCTAATGGACTTCCTATAATGTGGGTTCTTATAATTTCCTAGAGCATCCTTCTCTGTATACCTGTGTGTGGTTCATCTCTGTCCTCGTAAACCAAGTCTCATAACCAATTACAGGAATATTTGGGAAACAGAATGCAATGTTTTAAAGAAATTTCTTTGTGCCAGTATACCATTCACTTCATTTAAAAAAATAAGTAAATGAAAGAGAAGCACATAAAATGTACAAATATAATCAGTAATTTTTTCTATTGCAGTAAATTTCACTAAAGAGCTCATATCTTTGACTATTGACCTTTATGCTGTCATCTCTGTTTCTTAGGATTGTTTTGCTTCAATTGAGTAGAGCATGTGTAACTGCAATGCAAAACACAGCTGAAATCACTGGCACTTCAATCAGTCTTTATTGTGCTGAAGTCGCAGTTGGATGTCCCTTACTTAAACTGTAGTGTCACAATAAAGCAGAGTTGATTTTAGCTTAAGAAAGGATGGCAATCGTATGCAAATATATAAATGTCAGTGCAAACAAAGGGCAATGTGCAAACATACTTGCTCTTGGCAGAATCTGTTTTAATTTTCAAATGTAATAAAATAGAGTAGATGATAAGAAACACAGAAAAGAGGCTTGATTAACTAGTCATATCACCTCCTGGCTGAAGTCTTCAAAGTCCTGCTGTTCAGAGCATTGAGATAAGTTACCTGAAAAGTGTGAATGCTGCAGCAGAGCCTAAGTTAAGCTTTTTCAAGACATTTAGAAACCATATTTAATCCTAAATGTTCCTGATCCAAATGTTACACAATTGAGTGCAGATCTGTGATGTGAAAACAGTATGTTGGCTTCCATCCACAAAAGAAATTAATGTTCAAACAAATCAGAGTGTTGTGTAAAATGCATGTTACAAAAGTAAGTAGCAGATGACATTAAAGCACTCCACAAATGTATGTGATCAAATAATTTCAGAGGAAGCCTGCAAGCACCTCTAAAAATGCTAAATTAGGAGCATAATAGAAAAATATACAATGAAAGTAGAAAGGAAAATGTGAACTCGGTCACAGTCCAAAAATGGCAAAATTCAAATAGTATAAACAGGTGCAGAGGGCTCAGCAAGGAGCTCAGTGGATTATTCTCGGATTACTTTTAAATCTATGTTCAAATCCTCATTTTTTACTGCAACTGAAATAAGCAACCAATGATGTGAAATTTGTCTGCAATGGAAAGTAATCCATGTGCTAAAGACTTCAGGAGTCAGAAGAGATTCTTCATGTTTCTAGGTGACTTACAGCAGCCAGGATCTATATCCACATGCAGGTCAGATTTTTCATCTGTTTTTTGACATATAATCTCACCTCAGTAGATAGGCAAACTGACCATTTTTACTTACTTACAGCATACCTGTGGGAGAAAAAGGTATGTAGAAACTGTAAAATATTTCCACATAACTTAGACAACAATACAGAGTCTGTGAGGATGTTGGATTTCAGATTTAAACGGTGATCCAAGGTGTGATATTTACATGCAGTTCCTCAGGTCAGAATGGCTGCTGTGTCAGTGAAGCATGAAGAGAATGCATACACACACCTATCTTTGGATACAGCATCTCCAGACTTTCAGAGCAACTGTGGATTAAGAGCTCTCATCTCTGAGATGGATGCACGTCCCGCCTGCCAAGCTGGGCTGCTGCTGTGGCTGGGCAGGGATCACACATGGGAGGCCCAGTCCATGTTATGGGATACATTTCAGCCCAGCCCTGGGGCCATTCCCATTGGAACTGCACTGGCATCCACACTGCTCACAGGCAGAGATATCTTAGAGCTTACAGCTTACAGCTCATTCTAAGAAGTGATACATCTTTTTCAGCCAAGTTTACCTCCATTTCACCTCACCATTTCATTGGGTGAGACTCGCCCTCTCCCAGGGAGATGGTGCCATTTTCTGGGTGCATTATCTGGACAGACCCAAGGCACAGGGGTGCTGTGAGGGCTGTGGTGCATCAGCCATGAGGCACACAGGACAGCTGGTGGCTGTTGGCTTGGTGGCTCCTGCAGAACGTGTCCTGCACACCACTTCTGGCCTGAGCAGAGCCTCCCTGAGCCAGGCTCGGGCCACTCCTTCCTCCCTTCCCTGCTTCTGGACAAGTAAGCATGACACTCCCTGAGCTTTGTGCAGGCCTCCAAATATATTTACCTCAGGGGATTTCCTGACCCTGATGTTGGCCTGTAATTCCCAGCAGCTCTAATCTCCAGTGGCTTTTCTCTTATGTGTCCTTGGAAACGTGTCAAGCTTTGCATCCACAGATTTTTTGCGTCTTTAGCAGTGTGGATGTTGTGTTCTGACCCTCAGCTGTGACTGCTTCTTTTGATTTGTCTTGTCCTGACATTTTTCTGTGACCCAGCGTAGGTTAGAAGCTGTAACAGGAAAGGCATAATTAAACAGAAACCTTACATGTACTGACAAGGAGTGGTGGAAGTACCGAATCCTTCATAGCAGCTATATGAGGCCAAGAGGTACAAGACCATGTAACCTCAGCTGAAATTGGCTTAATATTTGATGAAGTCTATTCAAAGCAGTGTAATAAACTCAGAACATCTGCTTTTCATTGTCACTATTAATGTGGATTTTATATGTGACTGGCTCATAAAAAAAAGATTCTGCTCTAAGGTGTTGTTTGTTCAGCAGTGAGCTGAGGCACATGCCAGCTTTTCTACCCCCTGATGCAACAAGAGCATGACTCCTTAGCAATGTAGTATTTGGAACTTAGGCAATATTTGTTTATAAGTGCTCACCCAACTGTCAATGTTTCCTAGCATCTTAAAAGTTACACAACTTCAGGGTTTTCTGTTGGTTGTAAAAATTATTCATTGTTCGTTTTCATCTTTTTGCTATATTAATTGAGTCAATCATTGCAGAATTATGATTACATATTGTTTCTTTTATATTTCTTTCAAAAGTCCTTTTCTTCTGCTTCCTTTCAGGAAGAATTTCTCCACTGAAAGGATTAAAACAGACTACCTAGGGAAGTGATGCAGTCAACATTCATGGAAGCATTCAAGAAATTACTGGAAAAGAGCAAGAAGTGACACAGTTTTGTTGCCAACATGGTGTTCAGTCTGAAATTCAATGTTCTTGGAGGTTTTTTCGAACCTTAGTGTTTCTATGATTCTCTTCTATGACCCCCAGTCTCTTTTCTTGAACTCTTATCCCAAATCATGCAAGGGGTCAATATTTTGTCTCCTCATCAGCAAGCTTTACCTTCAGCATTCAGCCTGGCCTCCCTTTTCAGCTTTCATGTCAAACATGAGACATAGGCGCCTGACAAAAACAGGGGACTTCATGTTTTTAAAATGAAGCTGGTTCTTAAAACAAGTATTTGTAGCTGCCATTCCCACCCCTCCCATTTTGCAGAGGCAGACTTGCTGTTTCCTTCTCTGAACGTTTCACACCTGTTGGCCCGGCTCTCTCCTTTCCCATCAGAACATCCCTTGCACCTCCCTGGTGGTCTTGGCATGATATCAGCTCTTGTGCAAGTAAAAATAAGCAAGCTGTGTGACAGAAGAGACTCGTGGCTGTATGTCAATTTTATTTTGTTATTTGCTTTCCTATTCTTTAAGAGGGAAAGGGAGTCAGAGTTACCCTAGCCAGGAACGTGGAGTTAAAAAAGCACTTGCTTTTCAGAGGGACATAGCTTTTCCTGTATAGTTTATGGCTTTGCCATTGCTCTAGAAGCACTCTGGCACCACAGCCTCGTCCTGTTCATGCCCCTTGTTCCATATCTGCATTCTTTAAACCTTTCAGCACGCATCATGTGTGAATTGCCAATCTAGCAGCAGAAGTTCACAGAAGGGACAGTGTATCTTAGCAAAACTTCTCTCTTTATTCCCTCTTGTAAAAAACATAGCTAGCTAAATCCTGTCCAATATCCTTTTCAACATGGCATGCACACCACGTAGAGAAAGCTAGGCCGTTCATTCCTTGGGTGAACAGGATTTTATAGAACAGAGCTAGATGAGTCTTACAAATCAGTAAGAGTAACAAGAAGAAAAAAATGAAGTCTCATTTAAGTTATCTGTTCAGAGGAAAAAAATTAGTCAACATTGACAATGTATTCTTCTTAATGAGGACAAATATTTATACCAAACAAAATTAACATATCAGAAAATGCGAGAGGCATATAATTAACAAAAGGCAAGGGAATTGGCATAACGCTGTTAAATTTTTCATTAATAAAATAACTGTTTTAAAATGTCAAAATGAATATATTTTATTCATAAATTGTGTAGAATTTAGCACACTAATTAAAGACATAGACGCTGTAGATATTTACATGGCAATTAAATCCACAATGCCAGTGACCCAGCCAAATTAATGTTGGCCCCAACTTAAAAGTACACTGTATAAATAAATAATTCACACCATCACCAACGTCTTTGCTTAACCAAACAGTTCAGTGTAGAAAATTCTGGGAATTATGAATGACTTTGATGTGCATTAAAAAACCACAACAACATAAAATGCAAAATAAAACACTCAAATGTTTTATTAGAGACTCGGATTCCAGTCTAAGTTATATCAACAGTGATGGGAAGAATGCAAGCACAGCAGGTGATAAGAGTCCAGCTGTCCTTTTAAAGAAACTAAATCTGCTTTACAGATTCTCAGGCAGCAGAAGGTCTCTGCTTATAGTTCCACACAAGAGTCTTCCAGATCCTCAGGCATTGTCATTGGTTTTGACTGGGCCATTTATCACATAGGAGTTATCAGGCTTGTGCCTTACCCTAATTCTTGTTCCTAGGAAAAAAGGGAAAAATCACCAGCAGCATGCTAAGAACATGAAGAGAAGGGAATAGGCACATTTTTAATTTCCATGTGATGGTGCATGTTCATGGAGCATTCGTCTCTACAGGAATTCAAAATTTGACTGTCAGCAAGGAATAGCAACATACAAAGGAGCTGTAAAACAGTAGCTTGATCACAGCTTCCTTGAAAGTAAAATCCTACAAGGAGATAACCACCCTGGCAATGTTCCTGGAGAATTAGCCACTGCTTTTAGAGTTGGGTGCAAAGTAGGGTTCTGCTTCATCCTTGGTCAGGTTGAGAAAGAAGGGAACAGCTTTAGCTGAAGTCCTGGCCTGCCCACCCAAAGGAAGAACTGCTGTTTTCTGATACTCTGTATCTGCCTATGTTTAGTAAGAACCTCAGGCAGAATCACTAGTAGATGAGACTGACTAACCAAAGGAAGTGTATAAACAGAAGTGTTCTGCCAAACACAGGTCCCAGAGCCAGGTCAGGGTGAGTTCAAGGTGATACAGAAATGGAAGGGCCTGGAATGATGCTTGTGTAATATTCTTCCCATTTCAACATCCTGTCTTGCTCCTTCCTAGTGCCTGACATAACCCATACCCCACAGGAAACATGCTACAAAAGAGGGAAGAAAAGAACCATAAAATTAAATTAAAAATCAGCTTTATTATATGCTGTGGTCTGCTTGCACAGAGGTGACTAACTTTTGTAAATATTAGGGGTAAACATACTGTGAGTGTAAAGCATGCAATCCATTCTTAGAACACCTGCCACCTCAAAACAAGTCTCAGAATGAAATTTAAGTATTATGCAGGTTATCTGCACAGAAGTGAATCTCTCCACCATAGGTATTCTGTTGCAGCCTGAATTGCTGCTAGTTAAGTCCCAGGTAAAGAAGCAAAAAGGCCTTTGCATAATATCCACAGATGATTAATTCAGCTGCCCGGTAAGATGTTCAAGGTCTCAGGCACACTTATGTGGAGGGTCTAGGTTTCTCTGTGTCCCCCCAGGTAATGGTTCAGGGGTGCTCTCAGGCAGTACAAAGAGGATGGACAACAGGGGAATAGGGAGGGAGTAGCTGAGGGACATAAGAACAGGGGAAGGAACCAGGGGGGTCTTAACAGCTTTTTGAGGGAAGTTTCTTGTGTCTCCCTAACCTAGGGGATGCTCCCCAGAGTCTTCACAATATTCATTATCTGATTTAAAAATTGGACTAGAAAATAAAGATGAAGTGTTTATAATTTTCACAGGTTAAAAAGGCTGCAGAGGACCATGAAGCTGGTCCAGTTTGCTTTGAGCATCAGGGTTTTTGTCCCTACCTATGTGCCGTGTGAGGTACACAGTGTGGTTATACATGCCATGCAGAGCAGACCACCAACATCTTATGGCTCGGGGTTACTGGAATGTAGCTTTTTTTTATTTTTTGCAATTACTTACAGGATTTAATAATGAAAAATCCTTCTGAAGTAATGATTCTCCTAAAATACTGGATATAATCCTAGGTTCTTCTATTCCAGAAAGATATTGATAGGTTGGAAGATGTTCAGAGAAAAGTAACAGATGTGTTTAAGGCACTGGAGGGACTGATTTACGGAAGGAAATTGCCAGAAATAAAAATGAACATTATATTGAAGCTTTGACCAACCCAGAATGAAATGGGAGGTCGATGTGACAGCAATGTATGGGGTTTATGAAAGGTGCAGGGTTCATTTATGGAAAGGAATTTGTATGCAGGTCATCCAAGGGATAAGATAGTAGGATGTAAAATCATGGATAGAAGTATCAGGAAAAAAAGAAATACAAGCGCAGAGTTGCAGATTAGCAGAGTTGCATCCCATGAGAAGCCACTGAATTATTTTAAACAAGCTTTGGTAATACACTGGGGGCTGTATCATAAGGGAAAAGCCCTACATAATCAGGGAGAGAGATTTAATAATGTTTTCTCTTTCTAATTTCATTGACTCAGCACCTCACTTCACAACGTCTGCTGTCGCAATTATCCTTTCCTTTTGCTTTTTCAGATTTTTTTTTTAGTCACATATGCCACTCAGCCAGTTGTTACAATGATTTCATAAATTATTCAGCAAATGGCTTCACATCTCCTACACACAAATGTCCAGCTATCTGTCATAGCAGTCCCTTGGCCATGAGGAGTTATATCGAGTCTCTGGGGAGAGTCCCTGCAGTCAGATCCATCCCTTCCCATTCAAGCTCTCCTCTGCAAGTTTGATTATCTGAGGTAAGCTCAGCTTCTGGGCCACACCATTGAAATGCTGAGTGTGCTTGCTTTGGGTTCATCCTTCAGGACTGGCACTTGTGGCCATAGTTCAGCATAGAGGCCATGTCACTAAATCATAATACATCGAGTCTGGTACTGAATTTGTTCCATAATAACTCTTCCTGATACAACTCTGCTGATCTTGTCTCAGTCTTTCTTGGGTTTCAATACTTTAGCTGCATGATTGAAAGCTCTCATTTTTTGGGGCAGAATTTCCAGAATAGGAAAGTGATCCTGATATTGGCTCCTTCTCTGCTTTCAAGCCATTGCTGCATGCAATTTTTCTTGTAATGTACTTTTCCAGTAATGGATTCAAGCAAACATCACTTCAGCCAAGGTCATAATTTTGGACTGAGCAAGGTAACAGATCTGTTTATATGCAATTCCAACAAAAGCTCTTACAAAAACAGCAGTTTCTGGTAAGTGTTAGCAGAGCCAGTTGTGACCCGATCTTGCAAGCTCATCCAGACTCTATGACTTTGTCTGGAGTTTTTGATACACAAGGGAATATTTCACTTCACAGTCCCAGTTAAAATAAGGATCCAGTTCCTGAATGGATGTATTGAACATTCTTCCAGGAGTAAAACATCAGTAACCATTTCAAACTCAATTCTTTATACAAGATTTCTAAAAACATTTTAGAGATTAAATTAATATTATTGCCTCTATATCCCTTTAAGAATTCCACTTCTTGTCCTGAATGAAAGACCAGTGGTATTTTTTTCCTTCATCACACATATTTTTTAACATGTCCCTAAAGACCTCCAACAAAACTCATCTCCAGGAAATCTGTTTTGTCATTTTAGTACTCTCAATTTTAAAACATTTTTTTAAATTACAGCTAACCTGAATATTTCTGGATTTAATGTAAGCCTGTCACTGCCTGTCTGCCTTGCTGGGGACTATGAAGAGTCAGCCATGCATTTGCTCTCTGCTACAATCAGAACTTATTCATACTGCTGCCAGAGATTGTGCTTTTCTATATTTTTTTTTCATGATCTCCACTGCATTCCTTTTCATTGATCCCTACATTTCTTGAGGGGCTCTACCCAAAACTGCACAGTTGTTCTAATATTCAGCTGAAACTCTATGGAATTTTGAATAGAGGTCAAAGTCTATTTCACTTATTCCCAGCTATACCTTCTGATAGAGCATTGAACTTTTACAAAACAGCATGAAAATACTGACTTTTGTTGAGTATTTGGATCCCCAGATCTGTTCTATGGAAATGCTACCTATAGTGTTATTTTTGAGCCTGAACTTATTCATGATGATGATTCCTCTCCATGTACTATCTACTTGGCCCTACTGAATTACAGTCTCTTCTTATAACTCCAGTTCTATCCCCTTTCCAGGGCATTTCCAGACACTTGCAGATCCATCATGCCAGATTTTAATAATCTCCATCCTAGCAGTCATTGATCAAAATGTTAAGTATCACTACATCACAGACAAACCCTTTTAAAACTCCAGAATCGCAGAATAACTTGTCCAAAAAACACTCATGTTTTCTATCCAAATTTTCTACCAGCTTTATTTCTCCCCTGTGATATGTTCATCCATTCTATACTTCCCTAGCTTGTTCATGTGGTCTTCCTGAGATACCCCACCAAAAAAAATGTGTTAAATTATATGATGTGTATATTTTCCCTGCCCACAAAGGAAAAGCATGTTAACATCTTCCTGAAATGAAGGAGTTGTTTGGTATGGTTTCTCTCTAACAAATACTCACTGGATGTTGGCTCATCTTCTTGTTTTCCTTCATGCATTTACAGATAGGCTGTAGACTTCTTTGATTCAATAATTCTCCTTCCTTCCCTTTCTATAGCATTAGATGCTTTGTTTGCCTTTCTCCTGTCATTTGCATATGTTGTTTTCTGTAAATTGTTCCTTCCTACAATCTCTTTTGTGAGTTCCTTTACATCTTTTTTTGTCAGAAGATGTGATTTTTTTGTGTATAGACAAGCAGAGGTGCTGTATGACTTGGAGCGTGTCCTGTGTTGAAACAATTTCTGCATAATTTTGAGTAAGTAACCTTAATGGAGAAGGTATCATAAAGCTGATTTGCCAGGATCATTCTGATTTTCCTGATATTTTTATACACTGGCTGAAACAGAAGCATTTAAAAATAATGATCTCTTAAGCCACAAACATAATACTTCCAGATTATGCTCAAGCATAGCTAAGACTCTCTGAGTGTTCTGGTATATCTTGGTTCTTTCAGTGTCTGGAACAAAGACAATGATTGTTTCCAGGAAAATGTAGACTCTACATTAAAGACAACTTTCTGCAATATTTTGCTTCCAAGAGTTCACTAATTTCTAGGGAGGAAATAAAAAATCCAGTAAATTGTAATAAAGCACTGCCCTTTGGACAATGAAAGTTGTCATTTCACCCCCAATGTTACTTTTATAGTTTCAAAACTTGTTCTTGGCTACATTTCAAATATTTATAGCTCTCATATAATGTGTCTCAAGCAAATAGCCAGTCTTGCCAACTCTTGCACATGTGCTGAACTCTGCTATGTGAGGTAGTTAAGCATGGGAGCGTTAGCAACAGCAGAGCCCCAACATTAGAAGACTACAACTTAAATCACACTGACAGACCAAAGCAACTGCTGCATGTTTCACAGACACGTGTGGAGATCTGTGCAGGACTGGAACCTTTACAAGGTGAGAAGAAAGGGAGATGATGCAAGACCACATAGAAGAAATTCAGCATAAAGATGGGGCACTAGATAAAGTGGTTTCACAAATTAGTTAATGCAGTCTGTACTTATGTTGCTGTTTATATTCCCTTTTTTCAGTGGTTTAAAGTAAACTTGTCCTCTTTCAGCATCATGAGGCACTCAGAGAAGAGCAAGCTCCGTTTCTCATAAGCCACTGAGAATTTTGGAACTGACATTCTCTGGAACAGAGAAAAACAATAAATAAATGCATTTTTCTTTCTTACACATTTGTGACATTTCAAAATTGAAATCTTTTCAGCAATCTTAGTAGTTGAAAAAAAGGAAAACAAACAAATGATGGCAATTTGCTTCCTGTTGACCTGGGGTGAGTTTGAGAAAGGGTGGCTGGCTGTCTCAGCTCCATGGGCTTGAGGAGAAGGGAGCTGGGTGCCTGGCCTGTCCCTGCCTCAGTGGTGAAGTCACTGCTGCCTTCAGCACTGAGGGGTCGGGCCTGCATGGCCGCCTGTGACTCCATGGTTACAGGGGATCCAATCCCTCCTGACAAACACATGGAGCCATTCTGTTAGCCTTGCCATGGCCGCTGACTGTGGTCTGAGAGCTCAGTGATCCGTGCTCATTTTGCCCAAACAGCTGCTGCCCTCTCTTGGGACGTGGTGCAGCTTGGCCTGAGCACTGTGTGAAGGGTGCACACATCACCCCCTTTTGGCCTGGAGGTGGGTAAGCAATCGACCATAATGCACTGGCTTACTTCATGGCTGCCCAGCTCGGTGGCAGATGAGGCTTTGCACACCACTTTTGGACCTCACTTTTCTGCCCCTTTACACACGTGCACTATCCCCTGTGCTTCCTGTGTTGCCCACCTCCTCTGCTGCCATCAAGTACATCCTCACCTCCCTGCAGCCTTTGTCACAGCCTCTCCTGCCTCTTGTTTGTGGGGCAGCCTTGTCTGAGATCACAGGCATGCAGCACAGTCCCACTGCAGGCTGCAAGCAGAGCAGGGATCCCCCAGCCAGCCAGGCTGAGCAGGAGGGGCTCCAAAGCAGCCCGAGACAAATCTGCTCCTGCCTGCCTGTCAGGCTGTGAGACATGCTGCCACTCAGCTGCTAGCACACCATCTCCAGACCAGATGCTCTGTGGGTCTGCTGAAATTTGGTCTGAGCTGTGGTGCAAGCTTTACTTTTGTGTCTAGTTTTCAAGTGCTTCTTCATCCAGCTCTGTGATTTTTATACACCAGTTTCTGTTTTAACCCTTAACTTATTGTTCTGTACATACTCTGGAGGCTCTTGCAAACACTCTTACCACACCGTTTTCCTGCATGCTGCTGCTTTCCTTTCTGTTAATTTAATGTCAGTGTATAGCGAATTTCCATTTGCTTTCAAACCATGTCAGAGGAAAAGCAATTCCTGAAAATTTTTAAGGCATCTTAGTTATACAGAAGACTAAGCCTCCCTTAGATGCCCAGGGACTTGAGTGAATTTAGATGAGAAAAAGGAGTCAGCTGCTTAAGGCCAAAAATCTTCAAGATGTGTAAATAACTTCACACTAGACTGAAAAAGAGTTTTTTAAACCCATACCTCACATCACCTACAAAACTTCCAATAGATATTTTTAATCACACTAGACATTCATTTTTATGTATCAACCTTCATTTATAAATCCTTCAGTTTTAAATGATCCCAGTATACTTCTGAAAATGTTTTCCTTATACTTTTTTTACCCAATGTTTGAGGCATGACTTTTTTGGCCCCCAGCTGGTGGCCTCCACAGATGTTTAATATTTCTTTGGTGGTAGAAGACTGACAAGTCTGATAACAGCAGGTTCTAACCTAGTTATTAAATGTTAACCTCTTGAGGTTAAACAATTTCTTCTGATATCATTAAAAATGCCCCAGGGATCCAAATGCACCCTCCTCACATTTGCATCATTTGTTTAAGGAGAAAAATATTGTAGCTCTTCCCACTCTAGACACCTTGTACAGAGCAGTCAGACAAGAAATCTTTGTGCCTTTAATTTATTTTTTCTTTCTGTTCTGACAGGACCCCCTGCCAGAAAAACTCCCCACACTGTCTGCAGTTTGCAGGGATTTGAAGGTATAAGAGTCCAGGAGGGCCTATTGTGAAACACCTAAAGCAACCTCCCTTAGTTCAGAAAATCAGGCCCACTTTCAATCCTTCTGCCAACAATCCATACCAAGGCGTGCTCCATCCCTGAACAGTTAAGCCCCTCAGAGATTTTGGAAGAACTGCACCCTACAATGTCAAGAGGCATTAAAGCTGCTTGGTCCTTATGACTGCTGAGCCATTTATTGATGTGCCTGTGTTCAGATTTATGTGTCTCACTCAGATAGGAACAATTTAGCTTATTACTCACCCTCCCCAAAATGATACGTCTACAGACTGACATTTAATGGTACATTCACCCAGAAGAACGGATGAGATGTCCAAAGCAGTTAAAGGAAGAGACATTTTCATTTCTAATAGCAGTCAGGATATTGGGAACGGATGACGCATCCATCAGCTAAGTCAAACTGCTGGATTTTCCTGTTGCAGTTCAGACTTCTGTTACAGCCTCATTGATAGTGCTCAGCAATCTCTCAATGAAGTGCACTGTGTACAGTAATTGACGTGTAACCTTTCTTTAGGACGAAAATGAAGTCCATGAATAAAAGCTGCCTGTTTAGGGCTGCACTCCAAGGTCTGGGGTATAGTTCTGCTATCTCTCATTTCTCTGGTGCGTGCAAAAGGGGGAACACCTGCAACTGCTTGGCAGGAGGGTTTTGTGACTAAAATGTTCTTTTCATGAAGGTGAGAAGCATCTGAGATAAAAAAAACTACTTTTGCCCTTATGTAATGTCCCTCAATGGACTGGCATCCTCTGTAATTGCTTTGTTTTGTTCTCGGTTCCTTTCCTACCATGCAGTGGTGTCACTGCCCTCCTTCTCCCATTGTGGCATCATGCCAGAGCCAAGGCAATAGAGGAAGCCCCATTTCCATGCCTGAGTACATGAAGGTGTCAGTGGAACCTTTGTGAGCTTTTTGGGCCTAGCCAGTTTATTCCCATTCACTTTGTTTCTGTACTAAGCATGTAGAGCACACTCTGCCTACTTTGAGTCTGCGGGACCTGAATTAGCCTTGATATGCTGCACAAATTGGCTTGAATTCCTTCCCTGGGATTTTCTCATTGCTCCTTTCTTAATCAGGGATGGCTTTTGTCTGCTTTTCACTCAAAAATAGTGTTGTAAGCTGCAGATATCATAGCTGAGAAGAGGACTGTAACAGAAACATGCTTTTTGGCCAAATGTTTGCAGGATTGGAAGTCAGCACAAAAAGTATTACAGAAGTGTTGCCTGGCTGTCTGACAGAGAAAGTGATCACTTTTTACTGTTGCTGCAAAAATGCCATATAAGGTTACTTTAAAGCTGTGTACTACATCTAACTTTCTCTTTAAATAACCAGGACATAGGGAGAGGAAAGCTAGAGGGTGGGGGGACTGCACCAAGGCTCTCTGTAATAACATGTTTGATGATGTTTACTTTTTGCTTTTGAAAGAGGAATGAAGTACCTTCTCTTTAGAGAGAGGCAAGAAAACACTTCTTTCTAAAGTACCTGGGGCCAGGATCAACTTCTGTTCACAGACACTGGCACACCATTTCCCTTGTCTTCAGCAGGAGCTGCTCATGCATCTGAAGAGAGCCTCTAGGCTCTACAGGTTTGATAACTTCCCAACAAGGAGTGCATGTTTCTCCCCTCTCAGTTTTTATCATCTACTCACTATCCTCCAGACACATCCTTTGTTAAACTGAAAGCCTTGAGAGAAAGCGCCCGTCTCTCCAAGCCCCTGCTCATGTGTGTAAAAGGCAATTATGATTCTTCCATGTGGAAGATTTTAATAGACATCTTCTGCCTACAGCTTGATTTGTATTTTTTGCCTAGCCTACCTGAGGAGCCCAGAAATGGAGAGTGCACAGCTGTGATTGCATTCCTGCATGGGTCTGTGCAGGGGGGTCAGCACACTGTGGAGCAGAGTCCATGCTGAGTGAGCACTGTCAGTCTCTGTTTCCAAGGCACCTTTTCCCCACCTTTGCCCTTGTAGCTCTCTCTGTTACCTAACCCCTGAATAACCATTATCAGCAGCCAGTCCCTTGAATTTTCAGTAAGGCAGTAGGGTATTTCTCTTAGTTGACAGTTTTAAAAGCTTCTTGCATGTCAGAGGGCTTTCTGCCAGAACCACCTGTGTGAAGGGTGGCATCAGCTGAGAGATTGGGGGCTTTCTCTACAACAAAGCCCCAGAATTACCTGACATTAATGTGGCACTGGCATTTCTCTTCTGGCCACAGGTACAAGTACACCTCTTTTGACAGTGTTGCAGAGTTTGTCACCTACCCTCCAGCTGTGCCCTGGTAGATATATGTGTGAGATGCTCCTCTGTTTAACCCTCCTGACAGCCTGTAATGTGGGAACTGCTCTTTAAACTCCCAGCATGATAAGTTTTTCACTACAGGCCATCCTGTCTACCCTCCTTGAATACAAGAGAGAAAAATTATGATCTTCACAACTGAGAGTTAAGAGCTGTAAATCATGAATGAAACCTCACATAAATCTTGGGAAGCACCAAGATTTAAGATGCACCTTAGCTTTCCTTTTTCCTGTTGTCTTTCTTAAAAGGCTTCCTGCTCAATCTTCTGCACATCTCAGACCCTGTTCCGTGGTGTGGAATTCTCTCTGTGCACGTACAAGGTTCCTAGTTTGGACATCACAGAGCCCACAGGTGCTGGAGGGGACTGGGTATGATTAACAACATGGGTGCTGCTTTTCCCAGTTTCTGAACACAAAGCATTCATTGTGCCATTAATACTATATATCCCAGCCTGTACAAGTCTGTACTGCTCTGGGATTGAAGGCATAGACTAGTTTTTCAGTCTTACCACAATAATGTGTGTTTCAGCATACTTTAATACCTTCAAAATTTTGTCAACATTTCCTAGCTGGGGGATCTTTTCTGCTTCACTTGTTATCCATATGACAGTAAAATAAATAGTTCGTTGGAAGAACACAAAGAAAGTTTAGACTTAAAAGTTGGAATGCAGAGGTTTTTTTCTTTAAGAGAACACTTGAATTTTGTCTTAGAAGATGTGAGGTTTTGCCAATTTCTTGTTCATATTCATAAGGTATGAAGTCTGAGTAATACATGAAAAATGCAAGTATCGATGTAGCTAGGAACTGCCAGCCAGAGTCATAGATAAGAATATGAATAAGGATCCCAGTAAAATGTTTCCATGTTGTTCAAGCTCTGGCATTAAGTCCCTTCTAGTGAAAGATGCTGCAAAGTGAAGTTTTCCAATTTTTGGAAGAAAGAGACACAACACAGTCAGTGACAAAATAAGCCTCCTACAGATTTTTCTTTCAGGCTGTCTTCACCAGCTGTAAAAAACTAAAACGATATGGAGCTGAAAATCCTGTTAGCTCATCAAGGCCCTTTCCCGCCATTTCTGACTGTAATGGCAATTGTGAGTCTGGATCCAAACAGCAGAAGAAAATGTTTCTTGCATGTTGGTTTATTAACAACCACCATTAACATCTACCAATATCCCATCTACTGCAGAATCCAGAATGAGAGCCTGGCCATGTGTAAATGTGTTCAATAAACGTGCAGCAAAACAGGGACTTTTTCTTTTTTCCAGTGAACATTTTGTCAAGGATGCTTACAGATCTGACTCAGACATAAAGGTCTATACAGTGAGCATGGCAAAGAGTCCACTCCAAATATTTTCATACTTTTTCCGAAGCAATGAGTGTTCTTTTGGAGTGCTCAATAGCAACCAGCATCGGAGTGTTCACTGGAGGTTACAACACTTGCAAGTAAATACACAATCTCTTGGCTTTGAGGGAAGTTTGTCTGCAACTCAGGAAAGCTGGAAGTTGCTAAGGGCCTAATGCAGGAACAAGGATTTTCTTTGGAAAATCATCCCATAAGTAATATGACATTATTTTTTTCTATAATAAATATTTTTATTATAAATGGATATATGACTAAATCCTTTCAGTAGCTTTTTCTTCCCCTCAGTTTTGCTGAGGTCAGCAAATATAGGCATTTTCCCTTTTATCAGTCTGACAGTCTGACAGTTATTACCTTTTTTATTTCCTCCTAGTTTTCTAGTTCTTCTATTACAAGATAAAACAAAAAAAAAAGGGAGCTTCTGACCTTTGTAGAGCCATCCAGTATTTTGTACACTCCTATCTGCATGGCTGCAAGGACTAAAAAATACCTATTTAAAAATATTTATTTTTTGTTGCTGTAATGTCAAATATCAGTCAAATTTAATGTGACTATAACATGTAAAAAATTATTCTGGTGGAACATGGCCATCAACTGTAAGAAGCTCAATGAGTTTCTTGCTCTGTATTAATTCATTTGAATTTTTCCAGAAGAACATTATCAGCATTAAGTCTGAGGAAGGTCTGTTTAGATTGTAATTCATTTCTAGATGTGTAGGAAAGAGGTGTCCCTTTAACTGGTTGACATCTAGCCATGGTTTTCAAGCATTCTCAGCATAAAATACTTGCATGTTCTGCAAGTATTTTTTGAAAGACATACCCTCAGCTGTAGCATTTGTCTGTTCCTCTGAAGTATGACATTTTTAGAAAAAAAAATTATTTCAAAAATATTAGAGAACCCCCAGCTGGAATATATTATTAAGAACATTCTGCAAAGATTATGTATCCATTGATACTGTCCCAGATTGATCCTTCTAGAAGCTAAGTATTTTTCTTCCAAGTATAGTTTTTAAATTTCTCTGAGCTTTCTCAAGAGCCATTTACTCATCTTCTCTCACCAAGAAAAGTCATACACTCAGTGTCTACCAGCACCAATGACTTTCAGAAGCCATTGTCTTATGGGTGCCATGAAATATTCACTAGACAGCTCAAGCTAGTTTCCAAATATAAATATCTATCTGTGGATTGCTTCCAGAGGCAGATGGGGCACAAATGAAAATTCATATGAATCTTATTTTTTAAAAAAATAAAAGAGCTTATTTGGATGAATTAGAGAATAGATAAAGAAAGTTATCACTGCAAATAAAGTATTCATTAAATTAAATATTTTTCAATTATTAAAAGAAATCTACGTTAATTTGCTAGGGAAAATTATGTGCTAAGGCACCCATGACATTGATTTATGCATAATTGGATATAAAAGAGCAAAATAACAGTGAGCTTTCAGATATAAAAATGTATCTTAAGAACAAACTGAAGGATTCTTGGACATTTTTACAGACTAACAATAGTCAGTGCCCTTACATTAATCTTTAAATCATTATATCAAAGGATGCAGTCTACTTCCTCGAGTTTCAGGAATCCAGCAACATGGCACATAGCCCATGCTTATCAAGGAAAAAATGTGGGCACTTCCAGAGGATAATTATTGCTTGTATTTGAGACTCCTGTAATGAGGTGGAAGAAGGTGATTGCCTTTTGTTGAGCTCAGGAATGCTGAAAGGTTACACTGGATTACCTAGTGGGCGCACTTCCAGTTCATGATGGAGTCACAGAGAGAGGCTGTGCATCACTGAAAACAAGGGCATATTCTGAGGATTGGGACATCTCAATTTTACTGTACAGGAGGGAGGTGAGAGTATCAGAGGAGGGGAAATTGCTGGTATTGGTCTGGGAAACTAGGAGAGCTTATGTTAACAAGTACCAGTTCATGATGTTCTGGTCAAAAAAGGATTACCCTTTAAGGAAATCTAATCTGTGTATGTGTCGTGTTTAGGGGAATTTGGGTGGTCCAGATTCATTGAGAGCTGCACTAAATGTTGAGCTGTGAACAACAGAACTAGACACCCCCAGCTACAGTTTCTCTACATCCCCTCTGCTCTACTCTGCAACAAAAAGAAAATAGGAAAATGGGTGGATGTGGGGCTGTAGGCAAAGTATCAGGCAGCTAAGACTGAAAAACTTGAATTTGTCAAGCTAATAAGTACAGCCTCCAGAATAATGCTATATATCAGTAGGAGCATAGCGGGTATCCTGCTCTCAGATAAAAACCATTTTACCATGCTTTCATAAATCCATCCCCTTGAGAGGATATGGATACTGGGTGACAGTATCTCGGGTACTCAGATAAATGGTACTGGGTGATAGTGGATGGTACCCAGTGTATGAAGCAAAACATCTCTAACAGGCATTTTTATCTTGTTTAAATTATGAGAGATAATGACAAGAATATGTCCTCAGTTATTTATCCTCTACACTTTTTTCCCAAAGCTTGCATTATCTAATTTCAGAGCCATTTTCACTTGCTTTTTTAGTCCATACATGTTCAGGGCACATCCTTGGAAGGCAAAAGAGTAAGTTAATGTCATAATGTCAGCATCACTGGTAGTACAGCTAGAAAGGTTAAAAATAAATCAGTCCTTTCTGAGCTTCATTTGGGTATTGTGTAGACTATGAAAATCACCTCTTGTAGAGCTCAAAAACCCCAGACATGCTTGTGACCATCACAAAGCACAATATTACTCTTCAGCCTGCAGAAGGGACTTTGTATCCCCAAAAGTCTTTCTTGTTCCTCTGATTATTTAGTACCTGCCAGCCACTAGCTTAAACATTGGTGACTATAGGATGAATAACCAGAAATGGGCTATTTTTTAAGAGAGAAAGGGAGAAAGTGGCAGGGATTTGCCTGCATATGGTTTTCCTAACCTGTTTTCCACCATCTCAGTGGTTGGGTTGTACGATGTTTACAGACACTGTTTCAACCAAAGGGAATGACAAAAAGGAAAATAAAATCAAAATTCATGGATGGGAGCTAACCTACCACCAACATGCATAAACACATGCCAAGACCTGTGGCTGGGGGAGTAGAGATCAACTTCTCAAGTGAAATGACTCCTCCACCTACCAATCATGGTTAGAAAGCAAAGGAGAGATCAGAGTCCCCCTAAATGGAAATTATAAATGCTTTATTATGCCACAATAAAAAACCCATACTCACCTATCCTTTGTCCACAATAAAAAGCCTATACTCACCTACCTAGTCTTTTCCAGCAGGAAGAAGGAAGTTTTTTATACATATACATATACATATACATATATATATACATATACATATACATATACATTATACACACACACAAACACACATATATGGATTTTGGGATTTTGTTGGGGGGAGTTGTTGTTTTTTTCAGGTTTTTTGGAGTTTAAGGCTTCTTTTGTCTTTGAAAGGAATGATTGCACCAGATTTCATCACAGTTCTCCTGTGGCGGCTTTCTTTGAAGCTGAGCAGATAAACAGTGTCTTCAGGGACTCTGTCTAAACTCTTTACACACATTTGTTCAAAATGAAAATGTGAGCTGGCAGCAAGCCAGACTTTCCAGTCTTCTCCTGCTTTCTTTCTGACCCCCAAGAGACACCAGGGATGTGTACACACATTCCACGTGGGCTTTTCCACCCAGAATTCTGATCATCTCAGAGCTGGGCTACTGCTAGAGAGAGAGAGCCTAAGTTTTCGGCTAATGCCTGGATGGTTTTACATTTTATGGCTACTAAATGTACTCAGAATTCACCTTTCCTTTCCTAATTGCATGGCAACGTAAGCCTGGACATTTTAGGGGGTGATGTACATCGCCTTCAGAGACAATTTGCTCAGCTTCTGTTTCCTGTCATTTGCTTTACCTGTAGAGCTGGGTATAAATCCCTGCTGCAGGCCCACTCAATTATTGTGGAAGGGTCACTGAGCAGGTAGAAGCAGGAAAAGTTGGTCATCAATAAGAACAATAAAAATTCAGCACAACTTTTGAAGCCCGCTGCAAATCAGTGATATTGTTCCTTTAGATGTCAAACAAAAATGTGTTACCATTTACAAGATAAGCTCAGAGAACAGCTAAAAATCAAACAGAAATTTCTTTCTCCTTGTCAGCTGAGAGCATCACCAAGACCTTGTTACCAGCATATCTAGTAAGCTTGCTGCATGCAAATAGCACTTGATTTATTTCACAAGCTCTCAGATAAACCCAGTGATCATTTGAATTGCTGTTAGCCTGAAGCATACTACAGAAGCACGGGGAGTACTCAGGAAACAAAAACTCAGGGAAATATGTGTGAAATGTAATCCTGTTACCATTTGCCACATACTGAATGCATGTGTCATCAGCACAGGAAATGAATAAGCTATAGATCAGGAATCTCCCCTGGACCTAGGAGACAAGCTGTAGATGAGTTTTCATTGAGCTAACCTCATAATCGAGACAAGCTTTCAAAATGTGTAGACACTGTTCTCCTTATCCTGGCAATGCCGCCCACATTTCTTTCCTTGCTTCATGTTTATTATTGTGCTTAATTGGCCAAAATGATTGGCATGTTTCTGCTTCAATACAAATTCTCCTGGGTCGAGGGTTGGGGCTTAGCAAGGGGATTAGGAATAGGCCTTACTTGATGTTAATGGATTCCTGTCGAGTACAAAGCAAGCAAGGATGAAAACAATAATGCTACATTTTTCCAGTGGAATCATTCCTGCTTCTTTTCTTCAGTTCTCAAAATTAAAAATGTTCTTTATATTTCCATTTTTGATGTGGCATCAAATAATGAGCATTAATGTTTGCTGTGGTGCAGTTTATAATCAGTTTATTCATTATTTAATGGTGGAGTTATTGCTTTTTTCTCCACTCCTATCTAGGAAACCATTTTTATGTTGAATTTTTAGTTTCTGAAGATATAATTGATATAAGCATGTGATGTACAAAGCTAAAAGCAGATGGGGTTGTCACCTGTGAAGAGATTGAGAACAAGTTTTATTTCCCTCAAGAAATCTTCTGTCTGTATGCCACTATCATGAAAATGTCCACTTTCTGGCTCAAAACTTAAGCCAAAGAAGTTCCTGCCAAGTGATTACCTGCCTGTTTTGGCATTCACTGCCTGCTTTCTGTCTCAGCCACATATTCCTGAAGGTGCAGCAGGAAGTTCACAGGTTGGGATTATCTAGGGGACTGAAAAAACCACCGCTGTGATGGTCCTTCATACTGCCATTATTTCTCCTTAGCAATTGAAGCTGTGTCCCTCTCAGTGCTCCTAAAGGGGAAATTCCAATGGCACTACGTGGTACAGTAGCAGTACTAAATCCACTGCTAGTAAAAGTCATCCTTGAGCTGGAGCTGGCTGAGCTACCTGACTCCATGGGGCTTGAAGTGTAGAACTTAGTTATCAAGGATATCTCTAACTACTATGATCATCAGCAAAACCACTGTCCTAGCTCTGCTTACTGCTGTTCCCTGTAGCCCCTGCTACAGGTGCATGAGTACAGAGGTGAAGGTCTGCTGCTTAAAAAGATACCCCAAATCTTCTGAGATCTCATAATGACTACAAGCTCAAAATGTCTGGGTTTACCATGTCTTTGAGAATCCTGCTGTTGTATTTGAAATTCAAGTGAAATTCTCTTTGGCCATCTTGAGTCTGCACACATCACGTGCCAAGCAGCAAGGGGTGCTCAGGAAAGTTGGAATTTATTTTTGACATACAGCATTATCTTAGTACAGAAATTTCAAAACACTCAAAAAGGAGTTTAAAGCCCTTTTTGAATGTTTTTGCCCTTTTTTTCTGAAGTTCGCACTATCAAAATCATATATGTGAAAGTGCGTCCTTCCTCCCTCCTCCTGGTCATTCTTCCACTGGCTGTCACAGAGCTCACAGACAATCATCAGCTTCCAGCTACCTTGCCTTGCAGTCCAGATTCCCAGCTATGGATAAGAGCTCTGACCTTTACATTCAGAGGCTAAGGAGAGTCTGTAGTAACAACAGCTCTTTAGGGAAGGAAGACTACAGGTAGGGTAATCCCTTGCTCTGCTCCACAGGTAAGCTGCAGCCTGAGTGAAAGCTCTGTGACACAAGCATCATCCCTCCTAAAGGAGGAAGATTTGCCTGAAGAATTCCAGAGCACGCCCTTCCCTTGCTGTAGTTTTCTCCTCTACTGACTTTTTTCCTGTGTTATCATGAAAATTGGTCATGGGGCCTACATTGCTGAGACAGAGTGTTAGGGCAGGCAGCATTTAATCTGAGTGAGGATGGCATGTGTATCTGTTCTCTCTTCTTGTTTAAACTGTTCTGAATCATTTGTGATGAATAGCTCTAATGGCCCTGCAGACCAACTATACTGCTGGGTTTTGGAGTTCCAGGAAGGTAGGGTAAGGATTATTGAGGCTTTACAGAGGAGATTAAGTGCAACCCGCGTTGAAGATATAGCAGAGAAACCAGAAGCAAAAGACAAAATCCCCAACAAAATACCAAAAAAACCCCAAAAAACAAGAAAAAACTTCAAAACACATAAAGAAAAATTATTGTGAAAAAACATTAGAATATTTCAGGTTTTGATTCTGGAGTGCTTAGAAAGAATACTCCTTATGGTTATACATTTTAATACTCATTGGGAGCAAGACTAGAAACTCTCTGGAAAATGCTTGTGGCCTCAACTTTGCAAAAGACACTAAAAAGGGTTACTAAAAGGCCTCATAGTACTTGATCAATTTAAAATTTGTTTCTTGGGACTGAACTTTTGTGTCACTTGATATGTCACACCTGACATGCATTTTCTTTTACACGGTCTCTGCATTAATGTTCAAGTTGCAAGCAGGGGGAATGGAGGAAGAGATGAAGGCAAGCAGCCAGGAGTCCTGGTCTTTGAAATGACCCTCCCAAGAGCTTTAAGTGAAAACATGTGTAGCTTTTTAAAAAATGTAAATAAATCCTCCACAGCTGATCTAGAATTCTTACCCATTTTGTTCAGCTTTGCTTCTAGCCAAGAAAATGTCTACATTCTTAGTCTAAACACATCCTCCTTGTCTTTAATTTTTCATAATTAAACACATTTTCCATAGTGTGCAATCCAACTGGGGCAAGGCTGATTGCCTTTCCGTGTTGTTATAAATCGAGGCCCTTGCTACAGAAAGAGGGGAGAATTCTCTGAGCATGCCCAAGTAAAACATGAACAAACACAAGACCCAAAACAGATTTTAATGTCTCTGCAGTTTGCCAACTCCTTCTCTGACCCCACAGCACTTGGCTGTAACAGAAAACAAGTGCAGGCACATCTGCTGCATTTGCTGCAGTCCTGCATGTGCCTGGAGGAGGTGCATTGCTTGCAGGTTGTGAGCAGCCCCAATGGCTGCAGTGCATATCTCTCCTTTTTGAGACATGGGGCAGTGCTCCTAGAATGTCCCAAAAGAGAATGGTGGCTTCCAGATTTCACCCTGTTTTTCCCATGTGATGTCAGCAATGATGCAGCCCTCTTCTACATTTAAGTGACAGCCTGCACATGTCAGAATTTCTCCATAGTCTGTGACAGACACGTCTGAATTGCCAAGGCATTTCCTGTAACTCAGGAACAGCTGACCAAGCATCCTCCCAGGACTGAGGCACTAGGATGAGAAACCTTCATTTCTCTGCTTTAAAGATCTGCCTTTGCTCACTGACCATGATTTGAATATGAGTGGAGTTTTGGTTAAGGTTTTGAAACATGCAGCACAGACTCCTAAAATCCTGCCAGGAGCTAAGGAGAGTTTCCCTTTGCAGTTAGATAACTTCAGTGTTCGAAATTTTCAAGGAATTTCCTGTAGAAAGTAGAGAAAAGTACAAATTTTACTGAGAATTTGGACACAGCTGTATCTGCTTATCTTAAGTAAAACTGAGAAGTCTTAAAAGGATGCTGTTCTTTGTGCCTCTCTACGTCTGGTCGCCTAAACACAGAAGTTGCAAAATAAAGATTTCCACCAAAACCAGAAAGGATGTTTGCAGCATTTCAGTGTTGTCTGAAAGCAAATCAGTTCTACAAGAAGAATTAAGGAAATATCAGAAGATTTGAATATCTATATAATTTTCAAATGTCTCTCTAGTTCAAAAAGTACCTTTCTCTTTGGTCTCTTTATCTTCAACTGAACAGATTCTCTGTATTGCTTTTAGCCCCTTTGCTATTTAGCTCCCTCTTTTTTTAAACCTCATTACTTTGCTGACATAGATTGTCTTGTGAGTGAGGAGGTCTGAGACCCCTTCCCAAGTAGTTACTCATTTCAGATGCTCCTCCTTTACAATCATGAGATGTACATCTTGTAGGAACATGGTTCTCTGAAGAAAATAATGCCAGGCAATGCACAGCACCTTAATCCTGCTAAGAAAAGGAGCAGCATCCTTCAAGGGGCCTGACACAAGGAACCAGAGGCTCTGCTTGGCAGAACATATGAGAGACAGAGCAAACTTAGCCAAAACGGACTTTCTCAAGTCTTTCACTTATTTAAGACAACCACAACAGCAGGTTTTCATGTATATTTTCTGTGAGCTTTGAAAGCATCTGCTTCACTACATGACTGAAGAGCCCTGTGACCAATGTTATAGTAACTGAAGCAAACAAGTACAAATCATGTAAACTCGGACCACCATCCTTTTGAGATTATTCCATTTTTCATTTCTTATATCTTTTACAGATGATTTCTCTCCTGATATTTTCTTTGATTCTTAGTTTTACAAAGAGTTTTCATCTGGAGTTTTATAGAGATTAATTTTCCTGCTGGCATTTCTTGATTATTTGTCCTGTCCCACTCTAACTTCACCATGATTCAGCTTTTCTGTTGTTCTGCTTCTGTGGAAGTTACAGGGTATATAGTTATACAGCCTATTTCTAACATTTACCAGTCATGTCTTCAAAGTGAAGGGTTTTGCCTTCTAAATTTTGGATTATTTATGTTCTTGCTTGCTTCTCATATATTTTTTATTGTTTCTTTAGGAAAAAGAAAAAGCATCCATGATGTATAGTTTGGCATGCTGTGGACAAACACTGGATATAATCAGGGATTAAATGACGCACTGTTTCAAATTGCAAAAAAGAAAAAAGAACTTTGTGAGTGGAAAATTTACCATCCATCATGATGTCCCTGCACAACTGCAGATGTTTTGTTAGTCCTATTAGCAACGGTAACATCTAGCAAGGTAGAGGTCATCTCTCTCTCACACTTGTCAGACTTGAGACCATATTTGAGATATGGTTCATATTTGATGTCCCTGTTTGCATTGCTTTCAAAATTTTCAGTGCAAACACAAGCTACAATAAATGCCTTTCTTTACATGCAGCTCCCCTTTCTACCAAACCGTGCTGCTAGGAGAGCAAACAGCCACTCCCTGCCCCATGAAAGGGAAAAGGCTGCTGGAGCAGCCTGTGGCCATGTGAGAGCAAACAGAAATGACTCACCAGCTGGCCTGGGTGTGCTGTGGCAGAGGGGATATAATCCCACTTTGACACCAGGTGATGGATTTGAGAGAGAGAGACCTTTGTAGATCCCTAGGCCATTTCACAAACAAGCAGAGCAGGTTCCACCAGGGGTGTGAGCTAAGCATGCACCTAAGTGTGTTGAAACCCAGGGGGCTTCTGCTTAGATCCCAGCAGTGATCTAGCTTCCTTTCAGCAGTGGATATTAAACTGAGCACAGTCTCCAGTGCAGGACATCCCTAAACTGCTCAATGGCAGCAGAGAGAAGTGAATACCAGAGGAAGGAATGCTCTGTTGTGCCCTTCTCATGTGCTTTCATTAAACTGATCCAACATCAATGACATGACACAGGGCAGGATCTAGTATGCCATTTCTAAAGTTCATTAAACCAAACTACATGAATTAGGTGATAAAATAGTCCTCTTGGCTGCTGTAATTCTGGTTCTACCAGCATAAGGAGACAGAACGAAAAATCAAGTCCACTGATCAATATTTACTTTGCTGATCTAAAAAGACAATAAGAAAAAACATGGCTGAGGTACTGGTGAAGAACAAACAGAAACTCGGGACAAATGGACATGAATAGAATATTTTCCAGTCCATCTTTGTCTGTACAGGTGTTGGGTGTTCCCAGTTTTCATTCTGACATGCAAACAGAAGAGTTCCCACCTCCACAATTGCCTCATGCTCTTTGCAGTAACCTGCTCCCATGAAGAACCCTAAAAGAACCCTGAAAAACAGAGTCTGGGGTCAACATTTGAGAAAGTGGCTGATGATGGCAACAGGAAGTACTAGCTTTCCAGCCCAGAAGGAAAGATAGGAAGATGAGTGAAAAATCAAATAAATACAGTACAAAGACAAAGAGGGAGAAAAAACCCAACTAAACAACAACCCACCCACAAAACAAGGAGCAACAAAAACACGAGAGAAGGTGTTTGAAATCTGAAAGGCTCCAAGAGTGATCTTGTTAGAGATATAAACCATGATTCTGTTTACTTTGAAAGAGAAACTAAGTAAAATCTTTAAAATATTCAAAAATTTCTTTCCTTTCAAAAAATATTACCTGTAGAAAAAGAACGCATCATGTGTTTTCTCTCTTTTTCATTTCATTTGTTAACTGTAGCTTTCTGTCCTTTCATTTGCCTAAATCTTGTCTTTTCAAGCCCAATTTAGTGGATTAACCTTGTTGCTCAGATAGCAAAGTTTAACTCCAAGATAAGCCTCACAAGGGGATTTATGTGAAAAATAACTTTTCAACCTCCAGAGCCTCCTCCAGCTCTGACTTAGTCATGGAGAGTCCATACCAGCTGACCCAAAAGCCATCCTGGCTTGGTGCCTGGCTATAACTCAGAGGTTTCTGAGCAGTGGCCAAAGGAGTCTGTCAGAAAGCAAAACATATGTAAGCTGTTTTTCTCTGAACTGTGGGGCCTGAATATTGAAGTAAGAGGTCCAGCAAACAGCAATATGGCTCATCTTCAAAGCAGGAAAGGAATAGTGTCTCGTCATGCCTGAGAAATGCTGTGGTAGCAATTATGCAGAGAACAAGCATCAGGAACTGTGTGATTCATTGGTATCAGGCTGGTCCACTCAACAGACCAAGCTGCTGAAATGAAGGTGACTATGAGTGAATGAAAGTTAATTTTGTGTCTTGATTATGATGGAAACGGGGGTTAGTGTTCCTCATTCATGGCAAACTGCAGTCATTTTTCCCAGATCTGTTGTGAGTTCTGAGTGAGTGGAAACTCAAAACTGCATCACAAGCTAAAGTAACCTAGGATAGACACTGAAGAAAGAGCTGCCACAAAGACCAGAAATGGAAACAAACAATTATGTGTGTATGTGAATTGCATTTTTTAGCATATGAAACATCCCTGAACATCCCTGAGTTCCAGTATTCTGTTATGCCATGGCAGAGCAGCCCAGAGATGCTGGTGTCAGAGAACTGGCCAATATCCTGGCTGCAGATGGTCTGATTAAAATGGTGTTTGCTTAAAATTGCTAAATTTTGTAATGGGGAAGAAGCAGGACGACCTGCCATTCTGCCCAACTCCAGCATTCAGAAACCTTGAATAACACCTTCCCTTCCTGACACCCTCTCCTTTCTCAATCAATCACAGGACTGACTTAACACCATGAAAGCAGACAATTTCATTTTACAGTCTTTTTATGTGTGTTCTGGTGCTGGAGCATTTAGAACTTTCATTTCCAGGCACTGTGGGTGAGAAACATACTCCTTTAAAAATAAAGTGAGATTTTTCAGGCAGTAATCTCTGTGAGGCAGCTATAGTTTTCAGAAAAAAATGTTCAGACTAAAAGTGCAAAGCCTGTGACTGCTCATAAATCCCTGTCTGCACCGGGCCTTATGCAATAAAGCCCCAGTCTGGCTGAGACCCCAAAACTCACAAATTTTAAGTTATAATAAGATAAAGATATAATGAATTTTTTTTCTCACCTGTTCAAGATAATCCTGCATGAGCACAGTTACCAAGCTAAAGATATTTGTCTTAAAAACCAACTAAAAAAGACATTTACTCTCCTGCACACCAGTTGCTAACTGGCGTATTTCCAGGCTTTCTTTCTTTCACCAGTTAAGAGAGCAATAAATGGGAGATATTTAAGATTTTAATTTCTGCTAAAACCTGACCATGTGGGAGAAAGTCCTATTTTTTCCGTGATGTACTCCTTTTATGTGAAAAAGTAAGATCAAGTTAGTGCTGGAATCTTTGCAAGATGAGTGTTCACTGGTGAGCAATTCATATTTGCAATATCTGCATGGTATAAAAATACCATTAAAATATACCTCCTTAAAAAGAGCAATTGCCAAATGCTGTCTTACACATTGTCTGTGGGCCCAACCACTTTATTTAGTTTTTTGTAAATGTTGTTTATTATTTGGTCTACGCTGCTGCCACAATCCCATTTGGCTGTCACTGTCACTGTGGATGATGCTGGCCTGAGCTGTCCCATTGCAGCTGACCTGAACTTCTCCTCAAGGAGCTGTGCTCACAGCCACATCCAAGTGCACCCAGCTCGGAGCCGTGGCCCAGCTGGGCAGCGGTGGCACAGCGCTCCTCTTGGAAAAACCAAACCCTCCTTAGGAGGAAAATTCACACCTGGTTTGATACAAGCCCTAACTCTTGAGAATTAGCAGTGGAAATTGTCCACCAGTGTGACTGGCTGGGCATTCAGGAAGTGCCTCCAGGAAAGGCCAGGCTGTGGACATCTGATCCATGTGCAGATATTTTTTTTGCCTGCACATCCCTTCACATGAGGTGCACAGGGCGAGTGCTGCACGAGGTCTCAGAGTTGGATGTTCAGCTATTGATTCTGAGCCTTGCCTGGTTTTCTTGCAAACTACTGAACTGATAAAGACAGGCTGTAAGGTCTGTCTGTCTCTTCCAAGAGTGAGTGAGTGTGTGTGTGTGTGTGTGTGTGCATTTTATGGCCAAGAATTTTCTGCAGACTTTCTTATTTACTTTTGTGATGGGCACTAGGCCAGGATGACTGTCTGCCTCCAACCTAAATGGGCTTATAACTTTATCAAGCATTTTTCAGTGATGCTTTGGGGATGAGGAAAGTGGACAGGCTGTGCAACTCCAGAGACCTCTAAAGAAGTGATGACTTGGGCAGCTCTGAGTGCCTGCACATGCTATTTGCAGGCCAAATATATATAGGATTGATTACTGGTTTTTCAGTGTGACAAAGTTACGAGGGCAATTTTAAGAACATTTCTATGTTCCTCTGATAGGGGGAAAGATTGAGTATGACTTAGTTTCTCAGTTTTCCTTCCCTGCCTGAAGAGCCTGAAGCAACCTCATGGCCTGTTGCACCATTTCCCCAAACAGAAATTTTAATTTATAATGCTGTCCACAGGTTCTGACAACAAGGCTAGTAGACTGCATCACTAAATTAAACAATGGCCTGTTCCCCAGCAGGAAAATTGATTAATAGACAAAAGGGCACAGAAGTAAAAGAGTAAAAGTACATAGGAATCTTACTCTCTACTCTTTGCGATTTCTTCTGTCACAGGTAGGTCCCCTGTACAGCAATTTTATTTTAACAAGGCACCCACTTCACCTTGACTACACACCTACATCATTCACAAATATATAAGCATCTCTAGAATGAGTTCCTGTACTTTCTCATACAGTAAATAGAAAATAAAAGACATTTAAGAAGATATTAAAGACCTGATTGAAGTAAAAAAAAAAGTAGGAAAAATTGAAGATAATGATATCCTTACTTCACCTGGAGGCCCAGAAGATTATACAGATCATTTATGGTATCCACTATTGCTGTGTAACATGCTACAATAAAAGAGAACACAAGATTAATTGGGTAGTGGCAATGGATTGATTTAATCAAAAAGTCTGAACATTTACTCTGAATTTCATTCCCTTTGGCAATTTATAGAGAGAACACAGGGCCTCCAGCCAGCTTCTCCCTCTATGCAGTGTGTACAGAGCTGAGGCTGTCTCTTATGGATAATGTATTTTAAATATCAGATGTCTGCCTACCTGTCTGCTCAGGACTGCCAAACCCAAGCACTTAAATAAAATTTGTGGACTCTTTTTGGTTCACACATTCCCTATAAAGACAACCAAGATATGAGGTTAAAGGTCACAAGGGTTTATAAATTATACTCTCTATCGACCTTCAGTCTGCAGCTGAGAGATGTGCACCCGTGTCAGAGGCTGCTCTCTGAGAGATCGGCAGTACTTGGAATTTGCTGTGAGAAAAAAGGAGGTGAGCTGAATTTGCCAGGAAAGTTGCCTGCTTCCCACAGCTGAAGCCCAAGGAGAACTCCAAGCATCATGGAAATTCTGGGAAGTCATGCTGCATGCTTCCAGATCTGCAGTGCTGAAGGAAGTCCCACACATGGCAGAAGCAAGGGGCATGCATCTATACAGACAGCTTCTCCCCTTGCCCCCTGTGGAGTTCTGACTTTAATTCTTTAATCTAAAATTAAAAAACAAAACAAACAAACAACCAAAAAAAAAGACATATAAAGAATACGTCCCACTTTTTCATGTTGAAAGCTTAACAGCAGGCAGAATTATTACTGCCATGGAAAAAATAATTTGACCACACAAAAAGCTCACGTGCTAAAGGTTAAAAACACCTTTGTGGATTTGAATGGAGTGTGTTGAGGGAAGTGAGAAGAAGGAAGTTTCAGGTGCAGGTGCAAATGACTCTTGTTTTTTTGTATTTTCAGGCTATTAAAAATAAAATCTTTTTCTTTCACTTCAGAAACTTAAAAGCAAGACAGCATTAATATAATGTCATGTTTTAACACAGGGAGTGAAAATATAGGATGATATTTGATTTGAAAAGTCACATTTTCAAATCCTTAGCTTATTGAAAGCAAGGAGGGAAGTTAACATCTGATTTGGGTTGACAGCTTTGCAGCCAATAAAATTTCCCTTTCTGCTACTATTTTCTAACATATCTTTTGCCCCTGAGAGTCTCTGTAGCAGAATGCTGGCAGCAGCAGAGCCCAGAAGAAGGAACTTGGCTGTTCACAGCAAAGGATCATTCTCATTAGGAGATGTCAGCTGCCGGCTGGCTGCTGAGATTTACAAGAGCTGGTTCCAAAACTCAAATGCTAAGTGCCTCTTTCTCTCCCCTCCATCCTACTTCACACTGGAGCAAGGAAAGTTAAGAATTAAAATGGAGGAAGAAAACTCTTCCAGTATTGATTTGTCAAATAGAGCTGAAAGCATGAGCATAAACAGACAAGCATGTCCTGCCTGGTAGCATCAAGAAAATATTCACTAAACAATATCCTCTTTCATAATGAAAGTCACTACAGTCCACACTAATAAGTGCTGTTCCAGAAGCCACAGCTGCAAAATTGTATGTATAGCTGTGGTCTCGTGGCCTCTGCAAGTCTGGTTGTGACCGTGACTACTCATTCTACAAACTTACATTTCTCTTTAGGCCATTGAAGGAACAGGGTTAAGGTCATTATATTGAACAATAATCATGAAGAAATTATTCCAAAGAGATATGGAACCTGTCATGGTTTGAGCCTGGCACAGAGCCAGTGCCCCCCATGAAAATGCCTTCACCCTGGTGTCTGCTGTGAGATGTGACCAGGAATAAGCAAAACAGGCTCCAACTTAAACATAAAAAACACTTTATTACCTAAACTACAGGAAAATAGGGAAAGACTATAAGGAAAAGAAAAAAAAATTGAAAACCTTACAAAAACCACTTTTCCCCCTCCCCACTACCTGACTTTCCCAATCCGATACATTCTCCCAAATCATCAACTGCCCAGCCTTGGCCCCACACTTTAGTATACTCAAACTGCAGTTCATGAAGAGGAAAGGAGTCCTTCTTGTTCCATAGGCTTCCCCTGGAAACACACTGAAACCTCGTGTGCTTCCCTGTCACTTCGGCACCGCCCGGAAAAAAGTCCTTTTGCCGCTTGTGACATCTTCCTTCCATGCCCAGTGCTCTCACCACTGACGGCATGGACCAGAGCTGCTTTTAGGGTTGTCTTTCAAGGATGCCATGTCTCACTCCAAAAAGGCACAGTCTCTGCTTTGGGACATCTGTCCCCCCCATATTTTTCCAACCCCCTGGGGCCGGGGGGTCCTCACGAATGAACCCTCCTGGTTTTGAGGCACTGCCTCCCCCTAAATGCAGTCTGTGTCACAGGAACAACTGAGTCCATGGCCACAAGAAAAGTCCAGCCAAAAGGCCACTCCAAATCATCTCTCCCCATCCAATCATCTCCACGTTCTTCGGGCCAGGTCCTTGTCTCATCTCATCTCTTATCTCCCTTCTTATTCAGCTTCGAGGAGGATTAGCATTTTTGCAAGGCCCCAATCATGAAAGAAAGGGTTAAAAGTTTTCAGTCTCTGTCTATCTCAGAATGCTGGTACTCCCACAGGTGCTGCTGCTCCGCCGGCCAGGCTGCACTCTTCCCTCCCCTTTCTCCTCCTGGGCGGCTGCTATCACATTCAGACGCCTGCTCTCCTCTCTCTCCCTCCTGGGGGGGGGAATGGCTGCCCGATGTCTCTTGGGGCTCCCCCACCCTTCCATCCTTGAGAGCTTTCTCACCCCCATCTCTGTCCAGGCCCCGGGCCTACCGCATGGCTGCCCCTCCCCCGCCCAGCAGCAAGGCTGGACGGGGGAAGAGATCTGACCTCTTCACAGCGACGTCCCAAGAGAGAGTGCCAAGGGCAGTGCCCTGCTTTTAACCCCTGTGTATTCTCGGAGGTGTGTCCAAACCCCACTGGCTACACCGGGTGCCAGTCTCAAACCCAAAACCTTCATTGGTTTGACCACAGCTTCCCAGAATTCCCACTCCTTCCTGGTCAAACCACCACAGAACCCGAGCCTCAATTACACTTAGTATTTATCCCCAAAAATATCTGCCAGTTTTTCTCTCCTGAAATCAAGTTATTTTTGAGAACCAGATCTGAATGGTTAAGTGCTACTGGTGATGCTTTTGTGATATATGCATTGCAGTGTGTCTGTCAGGCTTTCAGTGAGACTGCAGCTCTGCCTGGGGATGAGCCAGCTACTATATTCCAGACTTATGCCCTTTGGGGTTTTCTTGGCTCAGAGGCACACAAAGTGCATCCTGGGGCTATTTCTAAAATTATTACTTATAATATTACTTCCCTCTGGGTCCTGTAATTGGACTGATGCTAGTGAGGTGACTGGCTTTTCAGGAAAGTACTTCAGAAGAAAAATCCTAACAATAATTTTAGAATGTGTTTTTAATTATATTCTATTACCCGCTGCCATGACCCTATGAAAGGGTTGAGTGTATGGCAAAAGAATTTTGTCCTGACTTGACAATGGGTTTTTCACTTGTCAGGTAAAGGGCAAAGACTGAATTTTTATACAGATCTTTTGAATGCTAGATCACCAAACATTCAAAACCAGAGACATATGAAAAGTTTATTTTCTGTACTGCACGTACCATGTGCATGTGTATGTGCATCTTAAGGGAGATATTCTGCCCTGCTAATCTGTCTCTACATGCAACGTCTAGTGTCTCCTATTGAATTCAATGGACAGACCCAAAGGCATATAGATTTTTTTTCTGTTCCCCTCTTCAAATGACTTCTGATACCTTTTTGAAATTAAAAAAAAAATTACCTGTATATAAAATAATCAGTCACATCTGTACTCAAGTGAGAAAAATATAAATAATCCCAGAAAATAGAGGCCTGTCTAGCCTGGGCTCCCAGACACTCTTCTGTGATTCTATGCTTTTGTGTGATCCTACATCCATGAACCACAAGAGGTATTTTTCCTAAACAAATCATGTAAAATCATTTTTTCCCCAAAATCATCATGCAGGATTTCCATACTTCCAAAGGCTGCTGAAGATACTTTTGAGGGTCAAGTTGCTCTGGTGGTGAAAATTCTGCTGCTGGAGATCCCCAGTGTGGCTTGGCAGGAAGCTGCCTACACCTCAGTAGTACCAAGGGCTGAAATTAAGCTCTGAAGTGCTCTTTCTCTGCAATCCTCCTCTCCTTTTCCTAAACATGCAGGGTGTAGCTGGGCAATTTTAGTATCATGGGCATTGGCAGCAAAGAACTATGTTGTACAGGAAACTGAAGCAGAGATAGAAATATTCATCTGGGAGCCCCTGGTTTATCACCTGGGCTTCAGCTCTCTTGGATGAAGGATCTGACTAATTAGCCATGAGATGCCAGCTCTTACAACTCCACATGCATTTCCTGCAGCTGAGACACACAAGACATGTACAACACAATTTGGTGAGCCAAGACAGGAGGAGATCCAGCAGCACACTGAGATTGTTGTCTCCTCAGGGACCCAGCTTTCCAAGAGAAGATGGAAATGGTTCAAGCCTGTAACGCTGGGTGCCTGGGCAAGCTGATGATGGCTCCCTTGGGAGCCTCTGGTCACTCTTTCCCTCTCCCTGCCAGGTATACAGATTAAGCAGCATCCACTGCTAGGAGTGGACCCAGCAGTGTTAGGTTAATAGTTAAACTCGATAACCTTGGAGGTCTTTTCCAACCTTAATGAATCTATTATGATTCTACAAGTCCCGTGGCTTCATAATATAATGAGGTCAGACCTAGTGTTGCATTAGAACTGTCAGAGCACTTAAAATTGGTAACATCCCTCCTCCTTCCATTTCCCCCTGGTTGCCTCTAACACAGCATAAAATGTATGAAATGCCTTTCCAAATTTCAGATCTAGTTGCCAAAGGAGGGACAGAGGAATTGTCCTTTATCTCACAGAGTTGTTCTGAGTACCCAAAATATTGTGAGCCATTCAGATAAGAGCACAATGGCAAGATAAATAGCAAGGAATCAACATAAGCACTGCCAAAGCCTCATGATATGGTGGAAGCACACAGCTCCCAAGGTCCCCATTTCTTCATCAAACACTAATCCAGTACCTAACGTTGTCTGGAAATTTAGGGTGGGTGGAGGGAGAGGGGATGTCTGTTTTGGCAAAGAAAGGAAACTCTTCTTTGATAGATAGCTTGGAAAATGACAGCTATATGACACTACCAAGATGTCAGGAATATTTGAGTTAAGCAGGGAAGATGGATTATTGGTCAGGGTTTGATGAGCCAGCTAAGAGTGCTTGACAGATTTGTGAACTATATGATGAAAAATGTATGCTTTACACTTTTTTTTATTAGCTTTTCATACAAATATATATGGGGAGGGGACTTTTGAAAACTTCTGTAAATATTCATCTGTGATGGTCAAATATCAGTCCAGCCAAGTTCACTGCAATGTAAAATTTCTACCATACAATATTGGTGGCACTTGTGTTGAACTTAGTTAGAGGTGTGCAGCAAAAACATTCATGCTGCTTTTCTACCATTTTGGAAATTAAGATATTAATAATAGCAATGTTATAAATAAATTTAAAGTTGAGTCTTTCCAAATTTGCAGAAGCATTTGTCCTTTAAAGAGTGTCACAATGGATATGGCTCCAAAACCTGATCTAGTATAGCTTAGGGAATCTGAAGTCTTCAGTTTAGCTCCTTTTATAACTGCAGTTTTTAAAGTTATCACCAGATGTATGTAATTACTCAGAGTTGCTGTAAAATCAGTCTCAGGGAAAGGAATCTATTATTATGACTGTAATTTTTTTTACAAGATATGGAAGCAAAATTAGGCTTATAAGGTTCTGTTCTTTGATTAAACTCATTGCTAACCTATGAAAGAAATTTCACTTTCTTGTTTACATTAGGAGTGTGATTGTGTTTGCTTAGGCCAGGGCCTCAAACACTAGATTTTGCCAGTTTATTCACTTGGATGGTGTTTGTGTGGTTGAGGCCATGGTTTTGTTTCCTCACACTCAGCTCACCAGCCATACCCAATGATTAAGCTGTTGTACTTTGTCTCAAAAACCTAATGGAATGAATTCCTTCATAGTGGGTTTGGTAAAGAGGTTGCATATTTTTAGTCCTCCATCTAACTTTTGCAGTTAAACCATTGGATCTTATTTGTAGAAGACTGGAAAGTATAAGGTTTTAATGTCTTTTCTTATCTAAGTTTTTCTTGCTAATACCTGAAGTTGTTACACATATAGCTCTGCTCTAAAGCATTTTCCTGGAGCACTTGGAGGGTTTTCAAAGGCACTTAGAGTGGAAGGGGATAAGATATTACCAAGAGCTATTAAAAATATCCAGACATGATTATCTAAAGAGCTTCACTTGCACTAAAATGAGATTCTTCAGTATGACTATACTTCATGAACAGTTATTCACACACAAGATAAACATTACTGTACACATGTTTTCCCACTTTCCCTGGAAAAGCTCAACTTAAAGGCATGACAGGATCTCAAATGCTCCACAGTTTTATTACTCAGTCTGTATGAAAAAATAAAATATCAACAGAACACAAATGCGAAAATAATGCTCTGTATTTTGCCTCCACTTCACAAATGCTGTTTCTCTTTGAGTTTTTCCTATTTTGCTGTAAAGTTCTCAGGAGTTTGCATTTCAGTATTTCATCCCTATGAGCTTGGCATTAAAATACACACACTTTTGAATTGTTGTGCTACACACAAACCCGACAGTATCTCTCCCATAGATCTGAAGAACATAAGCAGCGTGTTTTACATATTAAAGATCGCTTATCGACTCATACACATTTCCCCTTTCTATTTAACACTCTAGAGTTTAATATATGGCACAAAGGCCAAATGCATCGCTTTCCTTTTCAGATCAGGAGATAACACAAAACTTATAAAGAATGCATGAAGCTCTAAATATAGAACTGGATCTCAGCTAGTTTAGTGCTGCTTCCTGTGCAATAGAAATGTGTTTGACCTCTGGTATGCAAAAGCAATGTGTACCAAGGGCCAAGATACAGCATTTAAGGGCCAACAAGTAACTGCCAGGCACTGGAAAAGCATGGAAGCACTTCACAAAGGCGTTAGCTTGGCTGTTAATGGCAGCTTTACTGTTGGCTTTGACCAATATAAAAATAAAGTAGATGTCCGTGGAATATTGCAGTCAAGTATTCAGAATCTGGTGCACTTAGAGACTATTTTAATAAAATGACGACAATAATGAACTGTGGTTTGACACAGTGTAGGCAATAAACTCAATGGAGTCTGAAGCAAGCTCCCAGAAATGAGGCAGCCAGAGTAAAATACAGTGACTAACTGTTATATGGCCAAAGCAAAATACCCAGGGAGTAGATTCCAGTGCACTCAGCAATGGGAATAATTCTAGATAGAAAGGATTCTCTCATTCAAGTGTCAGTGAACAGACCCAGGTATCTGCTGCAAATCACTGCAAAGCAGAAGCAAATACTTACCCCTAAATGAAAAGGACACAAAAAAACCACAGAGGGCAGAAAGCCTTGTGTGTTAAGAACCACTGGACAGTCTGGGAAGAATCCAAAACTAGATCTTTAGGAGCTAATTTTCCCTGAGTTCCACAGGCTGGACCATAGACTTGTGGCCAATGGGTGCAACGTAAATGAAATCAGAGTAACAGTAAAAAGTGAGGGTGGCAAAACACGAGACCCATCAAGGTGCTACCCAGTTCACCACTGTCAGGTTTCACACTGGAAATAGGCATATGAAAATACACCTTCTACACCTGGAGAAAAGCGTGACTTTTTTCCCCAAAGAAGCTAATTTTCTATATAATAAATCCAAAACACATGAAATAAAGAGAATCTCAACATTTCAGAAGGCCACATAGAGGGGATGAAAAGGGACTATGTGTTGCATCACCATCCTTAGATAATGAGCTTAGGTGATGATTAGCATCTTCCCTCAGACAGACCTTGTCACTTTAATTCGGTAACTGGAAATTTCAGAGACAGAAATTGGGGCCTGGACTCTGAACATTGTATTCTGACAGCTAAATAGATTTATTGTGCTTAGGAAGTCTCAGAGCTGGATTCTTTTTAATATCATTTCATGGAGGCTGGACTTCTGTGAACAGAAAAGGACAAAACAGGGCTTTTTACTTAAATTTCACTCTTTGCAAGCAATGCCAGCATGCCAAAAACAACTGAAGAGATACCAAAATGAAGCTGCCAAACTTCATTCTTAACAGAGTTTGGGTTTAACTCAACAAGGACCATCTCTGCTCATTGTGTTACTACAATGCCCTTTTCTTGTGTTTCTTGTGTTTTCCTATTCTTTTAAGGAATTTTCTCCCATGCAAAACATGGAAATTGTCTCCATAAATTGTCACAGCCATCAGATGGCAAAAGCCTCTTTCTCTGAAAACGCTTTTGTATCTGAGTAATCGTATGTATGTTGATGCTCATTGGCAGTACAACCAAAACCAGCTTAGCCAGGCCTGAGAGGGGTTAACAAATCCAAGTGCAAGGGCAGGAAATTAAAAAAAAAAAATTATCAACCAACTAAAAATTTTTAGGAAAATCTGGATAGGAAAGCAGAAGTAACTGAAAGCAGCTTTCGCATTTCAGACAGCAAATACCTCATGAAGTTCGTCTGCAAGAGTTGGGTGCCTACACAGATATCTATCCACACAGATATCCATCTACATCAAAATCAATATTTGACTTTTACAAAGAGCACCTCTAAGACATGCTGAGCATGATGAAAGAATTATTTCATGCACCTGAGAATATTTGTGTCTTATTTCCTGGGGCCCCCTTGTCCTGCTGACAGCATTATTTGGGAGCCACAGTAAGCAAAGGCTCCTTGGAGGCATTTTTCCACTGTGACTCAAAACAAGGAAGGACAATACTTCCCCTATAACCCCACTTTGTTTTTTTCAGCAAGGAAAGAAATACAGCCTTGATTTAAGGTGTTGGACATTTCCATCAGAAAGAGAAGTCTAAAAGTAAAAGAGATGCCAACAGTGGAGTTCAAAGGAGCCAAACTCTGAGATTCAAGAGCTGACCTCCAACCATTCGTAATGCAGTGTCTTTCTATAGAAGCCTGCTACTTCTGACCCCTCAGTAAACATCATTCTAGCACAGGGGTGTGTGCTGGGCAATGTAAGAGCTACTTGGCACAGCAACAGCAGTTACACTCCACTGCTTTGTATCTAACTGAGAAATAAAATAGAAAACAGACCTCTTCATTTCAGAACTGGAGTGTTCATACCAATCCTCTATTTAGGTATTTTTAGATACCCTTTGGGAAATTAAAGGTGCTATTCAAGAAAAAAGACCTTGACATACACAACTGACTGTGGCAGGCATGATTAAAGCACAGTGAGGTAGGGAAGAAGCATCTCCAGCTGCCCCATTCACCCATCAGTTTCCTGTCCCTCCAAATCCCTAGAGATGTGTGTGCTTTTTGACCACATACCATGACCTGGCAGGGAAGAAGTTAAATACCAGCTCAGGGTAGCAACACACACTCAGACTAACAAAAGTCTCTCAGATTAGTAAGGCTCTGTGGATGAGTGATGATGATGAACATAATTGGCAGCAGGAACCTGATTTCCTGCAAGCAAAGCAAGTAAGTGAGCAACAGGGAAGGTATTCAAGTCCTGGAGCCATAAACTGTTCTTCTGGATCAAGTGAAGGCTATTCTTGGTATAGACTTCAGGATAAGACAGAAATTGTATCCCACTTTCTTCCATGTCCTCAGTCTTTAGATTAGATTTGGCTGCTAGCAACAATTGAGAGTGGCTGGAGATTTCTTGGCTGAAATATTGCACTGCTTGTTAAAGGAGAAATAATGGATCTGATATTTATTGCCTGCATTCTTTTCCAGACCTAAGAACAAGTGGTTTGTTTCTTATCTGTACACAGTGACACTAACTAAGGATAAGGATATGATTTCAACTTTGTTTTTTTTTTTGCACAAAATATTTTCAAAAGGTCATTCAGGTATTTTGACACATATTTTCCCTGAACTGGGCCATGACATCAAAATCATTCCTATTTTTGCAAATTTTGTCAATGTTATTTATTGTTTTAAAGATAAAGATGTGTTTTGGCACTGCTGACTACAAGGCTTTGTTTAAAATAGATTTCATTGGCTTGCGGTTCATTTCTGTGCTCAATCATGGAGGTGATAGGGAAAATTTTGGCAGCTCTTTACACTGAGACAACATTAAGTGCAATCAAGAAGTGTTTGTAGTCTTTTCAGTTGCATGAAAAATTTCATCTTCTCCTAATCCCCTTCCTAAAAATACGAAGCTTTTTTATAGAAATCAGTTCTTTTCATGAATATATAAACTAGCTGAAAATCCTGTTTTCTGTCAGTAAAGTGGCAAAAAAGTTTTGAGCAAAACTAAACTTTGCCTTGTTTCAAAGTCTGTTCTTACCCTTCTTTCTCACCAGCTTTCCCTGCTTTCAAGAGAGCACGTGTGTTCCAGCAGCGGTTTCCCTCCCCACAATAACGTGATGAGCTGTGGTTGCAAACGCTTGGAGCTCCCTGTGCCAGCACACGAGGGGCTGTGTGGGCCCACAGCTGCAGGGCACAGCCCTAGGACTGCATGCCCTCAGCAAATGGTGGGACAAGGCTCAGCAGAAAGCACATTGCCACTGTCATCCCTTTTGGAACACCTTCCTTTGATATCTTCAGTCCTCTTTCACCGAGTCCGCTCTCTTTAGGTTATATGCAAAGCAGTTGAGCCTCTTCACCTTCCTCTGTTCTGTTTTTCAGGAATAGATGCAGGCAGCATGCTCAACTGCTTTGGCTCCTGTCATGCCATTGCATTCCTGTCAAGCTGCTCCTCTGAATTCCTGCTCACTAGCCTTTCATCAGCAGTGACCTCTGCACTGCTTGAGTCAGCTAACACCTCATTTGCTTTCATGTGAAGTGCCTCCTGGGCAGAGGATATTGCCAGTGGCAGGTGGGTGAACTCCTGCTCATCACTGGTGTGCTCAGGCTGTCAGCCTGCCATACCTGCCCCCACCCACACCCCCTACATCCAACTCAGTTTGCAGGGTCTGGGCTTTGTGTGTGAGAAAATGCACTGTAGGTGTGTGGGCAGCATAGTCTTGAGTAGAAAGTGGTTTTCTCACAGTGACTTTGAAGAGCTCCTTCAGCTCTGTGTATCTGGATCTTGTCACTGTGTCTTTTGAGATCCTCAGACAAAGCTATTCTTTTTTTGTCCCTCAGGTCTCTCCTTTTTTCCTTCTTTCCCTATGCTTCCTCTCTTTTTAGATATGTGCTTTAGTATACAAATGTAGAGGGTACAAAATTCAGTCATTTCACTCACTGAAACACATCATTGAACACATCAACACTTGGAGGGTTTGTGTTTTTCCTCTCTTTCATTTGACTTCAGTGAGGTCTGAGTTTAATGGCTTTTTTATTATTTTCTGCTAGATAGAATAGCCTGGTGGTTTGTAGCCTTAGGACAGACATTGTGGAATATTTGCCATATTCACATGGTCTCTAATATCTATATTTTTAAATAATCCCTTAAACCTCATTGAGAGCCTAAGGATGCTTAGAGACAAAAATTTCAACAGGGCTGTGTCTCAAACAACTTAGAACAGCGCTCTGAAATTTATTTCTTAATTATATAATTTGTTTAGGATTGCAATTTGCTCTCTGGAGGTGATTGAACTTTCCATTGCAGTAGACTGGGAAAGTATATATAGTCATCTCTGCTGAGGGAAATCTGAATTTCCAGATATTAAGGGGCAATGTACTAACTTGATTGATAGCAGCCTGCTCAGAATATGTTGGCTTTCTCTGCTCCTGTCTTTGTATTTTCTTCTTTCATTTTAATCAGTGCAGTCCCTGAAGATTGTAACTGCTGTCCTCTGGAGGGATGTTTCCTGTGGAATTCAGAATATACAGCATTTTTTTGACCTCTGCCTCCTGTTGTGCATGGTCATGCCTCACATTTCTTGTCAGCCTTTCTTTATGGCTAATAAATTCAAATATTAGAGAAAATTATTCTTCCTTTCTGCCAGCCAGTCTTGCTTTATGCAAAGATGTTTGTGATGCCCCAAGGATTATGCTTGTATGGATAATCCCACAGGCTTCTTGTTGATTTTATGCTAAGAATTTCCTAAGCTATAAAGAACTGGCCTGCAGTTTAACACCAATCTGGCTCTTCTTCAGTGTATCACACTCACTCACACACACACACACACAGAGCTCAGAGCTCAATTTGCTGGGCACTAATGATGTCTAAACTAGTTTGTTTGTACTGTCTCTAGGTCAGATTGATAAATTGATTGATAAATTTTATTTCTTTAACTAATATCTCAGCTTGGTGGCTTATGCATCTCTAATTGTGTGTCTCCCAGACACAACAAAATCATCCCCTTTTCCCCCTCATATGTATTTCTTCCCACTTCCATGTATTTCTTCCCACTTCCATGCATTAAGGTTTAAGGAGTCCTTTCTCTGTTTCTTATCTGTTAGGCTTTTCTGAGATACTTACCCTGATTTTTTTTGGTCAAAACCACATAGACTCACGTTTTTTGATGGCTCATGGCCAACATTACAAGCTCACCTTCATTTACTTCCCGTATAATATCATGTACAATGGCCTCATGTAGTTCAGTATTTTAGGCAAATAAACTGCTGCATTTGACTTATATAGGAAATTAATCTGCCCATTTCTTCCTTGGATGCTTAGATGTGTATGTAAGTCTGTATCATAATAAGTTTTCAAATATTTTAAACAACAACAACAACAATAATATTAGTAATAATAATAATGATGATTACTTCGTTTGTTAATGTATGCCCTTTTATAAATATGATAGTCTTTTTGCATAAACTGGCTACTGAATTTAGTAGATTGTGGAAAAAATAAAACTTCATAAGCAGCACAAAGAATGAATCCTGCCTTTCTCTGGCTTTGTTTCTCAGGACACACAGTACCAGTACAGACTCACTGGTGCCTGATATGGTTTGTGCTCCTACTGCAACAAGAACACATTAGCAGGGAGCTCTCTATCAAACTGTCTGTATGCAGTAGTTGAGTAGGAAGAGACCATATCTGAGACCTCTGACCCTTTGTCAAAAATCACCAGTTGATTTAAAAGGCAAGGCATGATAACAGAAAAGATGTAGACAATCTGAGTGTTTAAACAATATTTCGTTGGGAAATCCAGCTTAAAAACAAGACCAAGAGAAAACACCACTGCGTAGTGTAATCTTTTATCTGAGATCAAAAATATGCTTTAAAGTAAAATCTCTTGCTAGAAATTTTCACTCAGCTGGGCTAACTTGTTCATTGAACTCCCTTATATGGACAACTTTTCTTTCACTTCTTGTCCAACTCATATTTGATAAACTGTGTAGTCTTTTAGGTAATTGACAATATGTCTATTCGGTGTCCTGCAAGGATCAAAATGATCAACTTCCATCTGGTCTGCTTTTAAGAAACACTTCCCACTTCAAAGTCCACTAGCAGCCTTTTCCCTATGTTGTCAACAAATTGCTCTCTCATTTAACTTCTGACCCTTCCTGTTGCCCTAAAGAGATGCTACAAAATAAATTGTCCTCAAAAAATATTTCCAGGAAGAGTTTTTTCTCTGACTGCCAGCCTAAAGATATGCCTATGCCTGGTCTTCCACTTTCCTTCCTGACATTAGTTCTGGCAGCTGTGTCTAAAAGAGGCTGATATATTCAGTGTGCTGGAGGTAGGTGCATTAAACAAAGGTGTCATGCAGCTAGCAGGACATAAAGGAACGTGGCATTGCCATCTTATTCCCATTTTGGCTGAGTGTTGGTTATAAAAACATCTAAGAGAAGCAGTAAAAACTTTGCTTTCCTTATCACCATCTATCTCAGCATAGCATTAATATTGACACTTGCAGAGCTGTTAAATGCTATCATTATCTGTAAAGCAGAAATGCTTTTACTACATTTATTAACCCTTTTAAATACAGGAAAATTAATTTTTTAAAATGTATCAGTGCAATGAATTTAAATAAGAGGTTGTCAGGGAATTGAAATAAAACCCTTTGATTTTCTCTGTTGTAGTTTATATTCTAAATATATTTAAGAGTCTAGCTAGGAAAAAATATGAACTAGAAATCTGATTAGACTCAGTGGAAAACAGTGTCATTGAGTTTTTTTCCTTTCTTTCTTTCATGTTTAACAGGAACAAACCACACTTAGAAGAACTGAGTCCTGCATGTGTAATATATCTCTATCTCAGGACAAGGTGTACTGGAGAAGAAAGGATCTGTTAAGTGCTTAGTTCCTATCAACTTTCAGTTGCATTTGGGCATCTCTCAGAGATTTTCTCCACATATACATTACCTGACACTTGTCCCTTTCTGCAAACACTCTGCTCCCCACTGCTAGTAAAGGCTGGCTCACCAAGGGCTCTTGGCTTTGGATAAGAAACTTTTACAATTATATTTATAGCATAAGTACAGCTGTTACAGAACAGCTTACACTCCACACCTTCGGGACCACAGATGGAAAGAGGTTGGATGGACAAGGAGCATGGGAACGAAGGGATGCATCCACTTTCTTCTGGGAACCCCAGGTAACAGCAAGTTCTTCCAGCAGGCTGTGGAGATGAAGGGAAGAGAAGCAACCTACAAGAAACACCGACAGAAATGTGGCTGTCCTCCTGTTGGAAAGGAGGTGACACATTAGTTTGCGCTTCAAAACATTTCTTTTTGTCTTGACCTAAAACTAGTGGCTTTGTTGATCAATTTAGTAGGCTAGAACAACTAGGAATAGGTCTTGTTTTGAAATAAAAGAGGAGAAAACGACCTCTTACATCTTGAGAATACAAATTCCTCCCCACTTGCCACTGGAGAACACATGACTCATTCTTGCAGCTCTCCTGAGCCTATTGCTGCTGCATAGCTGTCAAGATCCAGAGCAATTCTAACCTTACCTGAAAGCAGAATGGCTAGTGAAAAATCCCTGTAATGGTACTATCTGTAAATGAGAGAGCTGGGGGTATAAATCAAAGGCTTTTGACTCTCATTTCGGTGAAGCGGAAAATAGAATTGTCCAACTTAAAAACAGAGAAAAAGAAGAACAGCACATGGGTATAGAGAAGATGGACAATAGATTAGCTTAAGGATTTAAAGAATCACTACAGGAGCTCACACATAAGGCTTTTCAGTACACCTGTGTGTGCTTGGAGGTATATCCTGCTCCACAAGTATTCCCTGCCCTAAGATTTCAATAGCGAAAGGATGAAAATAATAAAGGATTCAGCTATGAAGACCAAAAAATAGTGCCAGGAGAAGCAAATAATGTTCTCTCACAATACTAATTTCTTCTGTGGCTTTTCTATCAGTCAAGAAATGGACACTTTGAACAGATTTTACCTCATTAAAAACCAGTATTGTATGAAGAATATCAAACGTGCACTTCACATTTAAAAAGTGTAAGAACAAAATCTTTCTTTTATATTTCATCAACACTGATATTAGCTTTTAAAACCCTGTGGAAAAGCTGAGAAGTTTTGCAAACCCTACTTTAATACAGTTATACAGTAATACACTTGTTCTTACATACATAGCAGGAACAATGATACAGATTCGTATGCCATCAAGACTACATTAAAGAGGCATTTTTCTTTGGCCCAGCAATAGCCTTCTGATGGGCTTGTGGTGGATTATAATTAATGCATAATAAGTCCTATCTTCACCTACATATACTCATGATAAGATCTTTTTTGAATCATATTTCAGAACCTCCCAAAGAAGAATAGGCAGTAAGACATGAAATCTGCCTAATCTTCCTCTGACTCCTGACCTCATGCTTTCACATCAGGTATTTTGAGTGTTATAAATCAAGAGCTGCCTTCTTTAACCCTTCAAGTGAGAATATACATTATTAATTGGTTGTATCAGGGTCATTCACTTAATCTGTGTAGGCATATCAATATATTCTTACATTCCTTTTGTTCTGAAGTAAAAAAAAGGTACAAGGAGTATGGAACAAAACTCCAATGTATTTGGGCATACATTCATTAGGCTTAGAAATTAAGCTCAGCTGCCCCCAAAGCCTAGGCACTGGTTCCTTATAGATGTTGTGGTAAAGGTATCCAAGAAAAAAAAGATACACAAGTGTCTGAACAAACTCAGGCAGGATTTCTTTCCCTTCAAAATTTACCTTCTCAAGCATCACTTATCACCAGTGAAATATTACTTATGACTATTAAATCTGCAGCATATTTAAAACTCCACTGTCAGCACGAGTCATGTTTCATCAGGAAAAAAGCTCTGTTCTTAATAACTGCTCAATTGTTCCCTCATTTTTCCTTCCATTTAGAGGTTGTAGCAATACTTCTCGTGAAGTCCACACATCAAGAACATAGATGGTGGAAGGGCTCCAGTAACATGACTTTAAAATTAATTACAGGGTTCAAGATACCAGTTCTTGTAGCCAGATTACTCTATGCTTCCCTCACATGATTCAGAGCATTCCTTAAAAATTTAAGGATATCATACTTATGAAAAAACTTAAAGAAAATTATTTATGTCTAGCCTGAATTCTCACAAGCTTAAAGAAAAAGAAAAAGAAATAAAAATCAAAGCAATGGAAAATTAGGACATAAAATTCCCTGTCTTAAGGAATTTTCATTACATTTTGAAACAGTGTACAAGGCAAAAGAGAAAAAAAAGAGAAAATTTTCAAGTTGGCCCTTCTTAGAACCACAGGATCATTGAGGATACAAAAGGCTTCTAAGATTGACTAATGAGTTCAGCCATTAATCTTGATCTGACCCAGCTTTGGATCTGGCTGATAATGTCCCAGTAGATTATGGTGAAGGAATTTCAACTGAACATACAAGACCAAAACAAAACAGACTGTAGTTGAGTACATAAGACTACTTACAGACATCAGATTTTGCCTTCTTGAATATCATTGAACATGATAAGGGACTTTCTCTCCTGTTAAATAAATGTTTAAGATGCTTTTTGTGACACTTTCATTTTTCTCCTGAAATTAAAATAGTTGCTTGTGATTCTCAGAATGACAAGTGTACTGGACGCTTCCAAAATACCTTTGATAATCATTAGGCTTCACTATCAGTTGGAGGAGAATCATATTTCCAGCACACACCACGATTTTTATACTCCCTAATATCAGTGTAGGATGTTCTAGGGTAGCTTTTTATACTCAGTCTCTGAGGAAATGAGCTAGAAGGGCTTTTCTGGCTCACTTGTCAATACAATGGTGCTCAACCATGCTATGATGCATCTAGGGATTAATTTATTGCCATTAACAGATCCATGAGGGAAACACAGGTGGCTAGGAACAAAAATTACCTATCAGAAAAGGAGGAGTAATGAAACCTTTTTGAGTAATGAAAGGAGAAAATAGATTGTAAGTGAAAATGACAATACTGCTAGAGAAGACTGTCTGTTATGGGTGACTGCTGACAAGCAGTAGTGTGATCCAGCCAGTGATGAAGGAAAACCAAACAGAGATATATCTCTGATTTAAGGGATGGAATCACCATAACACAAGAAACCTCTAGGGAGAGGCTATACTGGAGTGACTTCAACTTGTGTAACCATAAGTAAATGAAATTTAAGGTAACAAGGGCAGGTATTTGTAGTAGTGTAACCATGGCAGCAAAAAACTCAGTCTAAAAAAGTCTCCACCTGCTAAAGGACTTGCATAAATACTTGCCATTTGGCCTCACAGAGCCCTTGACTACCATAATTACACCTGTAATAATATCCAAGCTAGAAATGCTGCACATAATAACCACAATATAAATGCTTCTTCAGACTAAAACTCCCTTAAAAGGATCCAAAGCCATTTGGTGTCCCTAGCATACTCTCCATTGATTTCAGTGAACTTTGTTTCAGCCCTTTAATGTTAAAGATGAATGTAACATATTAAATTATTGAACAGAGTACTTGGTCTTAATAAGAGCAAATTATTTCTTCAGGATAATAAAACTGATTCAGCTGTAGTGGGATAACAGAGAAAACAGACTCAAGGAAAACTAATTAAAGCATTTTGAGTACTAGAACTAAGTTTCTTTCTCCCTGACATAAGAAATTATTTTCAGGACTTTTATAAAACATTTATTCTAATATAAAGAAGGTAATAAAAGTGATATGCTGTAGCCTTCTTCCCTAGCTAAGATCAAACTGCCTACCTTCTATGAAAGGGAGCAAATTGCCCAGAGTATGCCTCTTGAACACAGAAAAAAAATTGTTTGCTATTGAAATGTGGAAGTCTATTAAGTGTTGGGCTGTGATTGCTTTCCAATTAGCTTTTTCAAAGTTCTAAGGAAAAAAGAAAGCCAAGGTGGATTCCCAGCTTGCAAGACAGCTATTAGATTTCTACGCAACCAAGGGTCACCAGATGGCTGTGCTTTATTCCATCATCCAGACGTTTTTCTGTTAAGGAGAAAAGGATTTCTAGGAGGAATCGAAGGGCAAAGCTAAGGAAGGTGAGTTGTTCTTTAATTAGTAAAAGCATTGCTGGCTCTACTGAAGGTCAGCACTCCCCAGGCAATTGCAGTAAATATGTGTGGGTACCAAGGAGATGATTGAAGGGCTTGAGTGGGGATATTTAGGCTGAGGGGGATGAATTTGGGCCAAAGAAGCTTTGGAGCATGAACTGTGGTAGTGTGTTAAGTTTCTTGTGTTATTCCCCCAATTTATGTATTGTTCTCCCCTATTATGTGTAAAATGGTTTCGTTCCCCCAGTTTTTCCCTCCACTGCTAGCCTGTCAGCTAAGTTGCTATAGTAACCGCTATTCATAGTTGCCGATGTGTAATTGCTCCTCCCCTGGTTTCCCTTATAAGTGAAAGTTGTTTCCTCCCTGTCCAGTCAATCACTCCCTTCCTCCTCCCAGGTTTCGAGAACCTTCTCCTCTCTGGAGATGGTGGTTGGCTGGGGTCCCAGGACACCTCCTTTACCTTTTGATTATTGGTCTCCATGGAGTGTCAGTTCTGTGAAGTTCATCCCCTCACCTTTCCCGATTGGTTCCGCCTGTACCCACCCCCCTCCTTTATAATCCTGTTTTCACCCCCTATGATAAAACCTTTTTCCCGGTTGGTTTCCCGGTGTTTGGATCCCGCATCACCTTCAATAAACCGATGTTTAACCCCCGGGAAATGGTCAGCTCCGTTCCTCTCCTATACCAGCGGTGTACGCCAGTCCGCAGCCAGCACAGCCCGAGGCCATCAGACGCCGAAGGGTGCTGGCCAGGAATTGCAGAGGGGCGTCGGCCTTTCGCCCTCAGCTAGTCGGACTCTAAACTTCGGGCCACATATGCTCTCCTCTGCAGATGGTGCCCACGTGGGGGTTTCACCGTACCCCGCAGACTGGACTTTAAATCTACTAGCCGTCAGACTACCTCCGGGGTCAGTGGACCAACCCGCCTGAACTTTTCGTTTGCAACGCTGTTTGATTAGGTGAACCCCGGACTCGGTTCCTTCCCTGCCTTTTTAATTTTCCCTGGGAGCTCTACGCGGGGGACTGCCGTCTGCCGTTTTTCGCGCCCACGGTGTTCCTGCACGGTAGCGCCGGGCCCAGTAGCGGGACTCTCGGCGCGGCACTGAGCGGTTGCGGCGGGCTCTTTCAGCGCGGGGCGGCTTTTCCGCGTGGTTTGCCGCGGCGGGGCCGCTACACCCCCCACGATCATGGGTGTGGGTCAGAGCAAAACCCAAAAAGGAGTTTTTTTTGTAGTTAAGGGTTTGTTACTTAGAAGAAGTTTTACTGCCCCCAAGAAAGAGTTGATAGTGTTGATTAGATGGGTATTCTCACATTTCCCCGGAGTTTCCCCAGAAGTTGCAAAAGAGCCGCGTTTTTGGGCAGCCGTTGTGGCCAAATTAGACCAACAGGTTAACGCTGGGGAACCCCGGTTGTCTAACGTGGCATACTGGGCAAGCAAAGTATTAACTTCGCTGCACCCAGCCGGGAGTTCAAGAAAGGATCTTTCTTCTTCGAGTTTGTTCCCCAGTTCTCCCGGTTCCCGCATCCTTACCCCCCAGCCCTCTCCCTCTTCCCACAAGCAGGAGCCCTCGAAAGGGATTTTAAAGGCCAACAAAAAGCACGGAAACCATTCTGCCCCTGCTCCCTCTCGACCTGCTCAGCCTCCCCGTTCGAGGAGCCCTGCCCAAGTTCCTCCATCCTCACCCTCTACCCCAGTTCCCAAGTCCCCAGTTTCAACCCCTAAGTGTGTTCCGCTTAGTAATGAAATTCCACAAAGTAGCTCCTTTACTGTTCAAGATGGCGAGGACTACGCGGTCTCTGCCGCCAGAGCTCCTTCTTCTTCCGCTAACCCTTTTTTCCCAAGCACCAACCCCTTCCTTTACCCTGACCACATCCCTTGCCCAGTTACCCCTCCCTCATACCCTCCCTCCGTCCCGCTCACTTCTCAGCACTCCGCCCCACCTTCAGCTCCTCCTCAAACCCCTCCCCCGGTGCAGCCCCCCATTCCCTCCCCCCCCGCTCCGCTTTCGTTTTTCCCTCCGCCTCCGAAAGCCGCCCAGGGGGCGGAGAAGGGTAGTTTGCCGCGCCCACTCCCTTGCCTTACGTCAGCTCCAAACCCCGCCTCAACCTCCTCCAGTTTCAGTTCCCACGCCACCCCCCCCAGCTCTCACGCTTTGTGTTCGGAGGGGGGGGGGGAAGCCGGAAACCGGAGCAAGCTCCCCTGTTAGAAGCCGCTCCGGTAACCTACCACCTAGGCGAAAGGGGGAATGCACAGGCACAGTGGGTGCCTATAGCCCAGGCCCAGATAATAGAACTGTGCAAGGCTCAGAGTGACCACTCCCGAGAATCAGAATATTTCCGAGGGCTCCTTCGACCGGTGGTCTCACAGGGAAATCTGGTGCCTGCGGACCTGAGAGCTCTTTTCTCCAGTCTTTTGAGACCCGTTGAATTTAGGGTCTGGGCGGGAGAATGGAGGAGACAGATTGTGGAGGTTCTCCCAACGCTTTGGGAGAACCCCTCCACATCTCATGACACCGAGGGCTTGGCAATTTCTGAGGACCACCTTGTAGGCACCGGGCAGTGGGCGAGTGGGGCAGCTCAGGCAAAGGCGTTGTTCACAGAACAACTCAGGGAAACAGGGAAAGCTGCGGAGCGTGCCTTTTATAAGCTAGCTACTATCACCTCCCAGCTAGAAGAAGAAGAAATAAGACAGGGCACATAGGAACCTTACCTAGAATTTATAGAAAGACTCTACCGGTTCGTTGAAGCGCAGGGTCCAGGAGAAAGGGAGAGAGAGGAGATGCTTAGGCAGATGGCTTATTACAATGCCAACACAGCGTGCAGGCGGGCTATCCGATCTCTCCCTCAAAACCCCCGACCTACAGTAGAAATGATGATCGAAGTGTGTGTCAGGACGGTTCCTCTACAAGACCCGAAAGCGTGCCCCAAAAGAGCCTCCGTAGCCTTTACAGAGTATCCGACGTCAGAGGACACAGACGCCAAAGCTGCCACCGCCACCGGACCAATGACACTGGGATCCGGGAGAAGGATGACAGCAGCTCACCCCTGCCACCTCTGTGGCAAAGTGGGGCATTGGTTGCCCCAGTGCCCTATGAAGCAAGATAGGAAGAGGAAAGAGGAAAAAGACCATCCAAATGGGTCAGGCCCCTCGTCCCGAAGCAGAAGATGCAGAAGGAAGCTGAGTCACAGGTTCAGGCGTGCAGGCGGCGGCGGAGAAAACCCTCCCAAACACCATCAGTTTCCTCAGATGTTTACTTCCTCCCCAATGCTGAGACTGCTGCTCCTACCCCTCTCGTCACTGAACTACCTCTGGTTTATTAATCCCAACCTCCCTCCCCCATTTCTTCTTCTTCTCCTGAACTGGATTTATTATTTGGGGCAGAACCATCTGTTTAAGTATTTTGCGTTTAACTGTTCACTTTTTGTCTTTTAGTACATTTCCCCAACTCACTTTTGATTTTCATCCTCCTAATTTGCAAGCTAGTCCGGAGAAAACTGACAGCGCCAAGTGCCACTGTCCCTTGCAATGTTCAGAAGACAAAGACACTCGTCATGACCAGCTGCGAGTTCCTGCATTCTAAGCTTAATTTAGACTTTTCTCTTCATTTTAATTTTTATTTGGTAAAAAACGGGGAGATGTGGTAGTGTGTTAAGTTTCTTGTGTTATTCCCCCAATTTATGTATTGTTCTCCCCTATTATGTGTAAAATGGTTTCGTTCCCCCAGTTTTTCCCTCCACTGCTAGCCTGTCAGCTAAGTTGCTATAGTAACCGCTATTCATAGTTGCCGATGTGTAATTGCTCCTCCCCTGGTTTCCCTTATAAGTGAAAGTTGTTTCCTCCCTGTCCAGTCAATCACTCCCTTCCTCCTCCCAGGTTTCGAGAACCTTCTCCTCTCTGGAGATGGTGGTTGGCTGGGGTCCCAGGACACCTCCTTTACCTTTTGATTATTGGTCTCCATGGAGTGTCAGTTCTGTGAAGTTCATCCCCTCACCTTTCCCGATTGGTTCCGCCTGTACCCACCCCCCTCCTTTATAATCCTGTTTTCACCCCCTATGATAAAACCTTTTTCCCGGTTGGTTTCCCGGTGTTTGGATCCCGCATCACCTTCAATAAACCGATGTTTAACCCCCGGGAAATGGTCAGCTCCGTTCCTCTCCTATACCAGCGGGGTAAGCCAGTCCGCAGCCAGCACAGCCCGAGGCCATCAGACGCCGAAGGGTGCTGGCCAGGAATTGCAGAGGGGCGTCGGCCTTTCGCCCTCAGCTAGTCGGACTCTAAACTTCGGGCCACATATGCTCTCCTCTGCAATGAACGAGAGCAGTGTGTGGCAAGTCAAACAAGTCAGTAGAAAGAGAAAAGTAACATGTTATCATGAACAACATAAATATGAAACAGGGCCCTCTCTTACAGTGACTACTGTGGGTACTTCAAGCCTTGAGGGTTAGATCTAAATAATCATTTATGCTGGTATTTAACTGCAGATATGTGAGAAGCCCTGTTGACATTGCCAAGCCAATTTCAAAGAGAAGAACAGATTTAAGTGCTTTGCTGGATGAGGGCCAGAGGCAGCTGAAGTTAGCACTAAGATCACTTTGGAGAGTTCTTTTTATTTCTGAATTCTCAGAGCACCCGGACCTCTTCCTGGATAGTCTTGGGAAGGATTATCAAGGTAAAGCAGATTTAAAACATGCAGATTTAAAAACACCTGGAACAGACCTTGAGACACTAGCTGAAACTCTTTGCACAGACAAGAATTTCCTTTGGCTCTTGAACAGAAATTTTTTATTAGGTTTTCTATCAGCTTTAGGGGCTATTTGTTGATTTAGGGGCTATTTGTTGATTGAGACTTTTAAAACAAAATATCCAGACAAATTTCTATTTCCCTCATTCAAATTACTTTATAATCTCCCAAATCTTATTTTTTCAGGTAAAAAAAGAAGTCTGTCCAAAAACATTTCTTCAGAAACTGGATTGTAATAATAAATGCCAGCCAGATATACCAGAGAGCCTTTCTTTTGGATGCCATCCCTTGTTTTTAAAAGCTATTTGAAATCAATTATCACACTGGGAAGGACTGTAAAGATGGGCTTCAATTCAACAGAATTGGCCTCTATGTTTTCTAATATCTGGAAGAGAAATTTTCTTCCTGGTTTTACAGAACTTTCTTCAGACTGTGCTATTTGCTTCCAGTTGCTTTAGACAATCAAGAAAATCCCACTCCAGACATGGCTGACTACAAAAGTTCTACTAAATTCACAGGAGTCTAGAAATTTTTCCAGTAGAGTTGTTTCCTAACCCCTGGGTCAAACTAATAGAAAAGGACAAATCCCCAAACTTTAACGTGGTCTGAATTGTTATGGACAAATCCTTGAGAACCAAAGGCCCTTTCATCCATTCAGACTTGGAACAATGTACATTTGCAGCCTATTAACTTTTGCAACTTGAGGATATGGTGCAGTGCTAGAATGTTTTTGACCACTCGCATTTACCTGAAATTGTGTCAGGTCTTACTTGGTTGGAAGCAAGGATTTGCCTTTTTTCCTTCAATTTCTTAGAAAAAATAGACTTCCACAGGTTATTACTGTTCTTACTTGAAGTATTCAATACAGACTTCACAAATCAATTTTGTTCATGACTGAAAGACAAGCTCAGTATCTGGAGGACTTTTTGGACACTGTAATGCAGCACTCTCTGTTTACTCCTGCAGTTTATGAAGAGTTCAGGATATGGACAGTGCATATGCTCAAAGCAAACTCTTGCACAGAGAAAAATGTAGTACTCCTATTGTCCAGTACAGATTTAGAATGTATCCAAGTCTATTCTCCATCACTGCTTAGCTGGCACTTCAGGAATTCTAATTGACAGTGATGATTAGAAAGAATAGCATTATCTCATGTTTAGGGGAGCTACAAAATTCCAGCCTCCTGTGGAAGGAGCATTCCTGTGACATCTGTGTGAGAAAACAGGGACAACAGATGAAGATGGCTCTGGGAGCCTGCTCTGAATATCTGTATTCAGGGAAAAGGTTTTGGATTGGTTTATCTTTGTGTCATGAAGAAAAGCTGTATGATTAGGGTGGTACTGTTACTGGGACGCTATTTCTCGTTGCTTATTGCTGCAGTAAATGTTCAGCGCCCCAACAGCAGCACAATTTATTTGCTCAGAGGGATGAAAGTTGGTTTTTTTGAATAGGTTTGAATTGGGTGAATTTCCACAGGTGTCAAAAAAAAAAAGGCTATTTAGAAGCACTACCCAGTTTGTCAAGACATTAAAGTTAGATAAATCTTCCTGCCACAATTGTATTAATGGGATTTTACACTAACAATTAAGTTCTATAAGAAAGAACTTGTTCTGAAGAGGTGTCCCTTTGGTACACAAAACTTTGCATCCTGCCAAAGATCCTAGTTGCAAATACACTGAAACTTATATTCCTTCCTGACTTCTGAAGCTTGTCCATGATTTATCCCCAAGGGGCTTGGCACCTGCCAGTGTCTCTTATTGCCTTGCAAATTACAAAGTTTTCCAACAACTATTCTTTCTTCCCTTTGAAATCTGTAAATACTATACTATATAGACATTTATTTTAATTAGTATTTTCAATGCTCCATTTTCAATTAATTTGTTGTGCTACTTGGTTAGTATTTTCACTGATTTTCCTTTAAAAGTGTTCATTTGGAATATTTTGTTCCTCTGGAGTGAGCTTTTCCCTTCACCCCTGTGGCTCCCAGCTCATGTCTATGGGTAACAACAGTGCACGTACATGCTCTCAACGCCCTGGGAGATGAGCTTAGACAACTTATCACTGGATCAGTGCTCCAAGTGGGGTTTCTAAATTTATTCAGTCTCCAACATTTTCTTTCTCACAGAACTTCTCTAGCCTGAATAATTTCTGTGTTTATTCTCTTTAAAAAATAAGAGAATAATTTTTTTTAAATTATTAAGGTTCTGGTTGAGCACTGTGAGCAACGTGCTTAATACAGAGTTTGACATATTGCAATAATTTTTGTGAGGTGTTATGCCCTACAATGAGGCATCACCTTTAAAAACATTAAAAATCTTCCTAATTTTCCAAAGTTCAGAGCACTCCTGGATTCCAGCAGCTTTAGTGGGAATGTTGTGTCAGCCCTGGCCTTCCCTGCAGTCAGGAGGATTTTTTAGCACAGGCCTATACACTTAAGCAATGCGATCAAATCACATTCTTTTTGAGCCCAGGCAAGGATTTCAGTTCCTCAGTTTAATGTACTCCAGTCTGAAACACTTGTTCTTAACAACTGTGAAAAAAAGGAAATGTTCAGGAGAAAGTTGTGCTTTATGCTGGAGTTGAACTTGAAGTGATCTCCTGAGATATCTTTTATCTGTATGTTAAGCAGAATGCACATTTATGGTGCTGTATAAATAATAATAATAATGCTATCATCTCTGTGTATTCTGTTTATTGTAATCTGTTTATTCTGCAAAACTCAGCAATGAAAGTAAAAATAGCTTCACTATGTGTTTTCAGTGAAGATCCATAGCCATTTTTATTTCATACAAACTTGTTCTTCCCCAGTTATAAGGCACTTTGTATTTAAAGCTATCAAAGGAAAACAAAGCAAAAAAAAAATCTCATAAACAAATGTTCTGACATCATTAAGTAACTCAGCTCCATAAAAACATGTGGCCATATAATCCAGTAATGTTCTTAAGTACTCCACAATCAAATCAGTGAAGAGTTCTACCTAAAAATCAGAGGTGGTTGATGGCCAAATGAATTTTAAAAATTTAAAAAATTAAGTGGAACCATACAACTTGAAGAATTAGTCATGACACAAGGAATCTTTTACCTATAAATCAGTGTGAAACCATCTCAGTTTCAGTAAGTAGCCACACTAGTTAGGGATTGATGGTCTATAGGGATCAACATTAAAAGGCAATAGCTACCACATTGTGGTATACAAGATATTAAAGCTATTTCCCGTACCCAACAGAGGAAATCAAGAAAGCATTCAGATATTAATGTCAGCCAGCATTTGTGAAATGAATAGGCTTGACCTCAGTAGCCCCTCTTTTCCAGCAAAAACTAGAAGCTGCAAAAAGTGTGTCCTTGTTTGTGACCTTGAAATCACCAATTCTGTGAATTATTAACTTAGAATAGAAGGAGATGGAGGACAAGAGCATTGGTAAAAGGAAGAAACACAGAGTTGTGCAAAACTTGCCCCTCATAACAACACCCTTTCCATGGATAAACAGTCTCTTCATGCTTTTAGGCTGCCAATCCTGCTCTTTTATCACCTGTAAATATAGTAATGGCATGTAAGAAAACTCTCCTGTAATAATTCAGGGAGAAAACAGGAATTGACACTCTGGGAATTAATCACAGTATTTTATATTACCCTAGTATGAAAGTCACCACCTTTAGATACTTTCACACATCATGCTTCCCTGTTCAAGCCATTCCCAGGGGATTTGCAACAGTTTCCTCATTCCAGGTCTCAGAAATTGCTACAAATGCAGTGATCAACACTGGAAACCCCCAGCAGTACAATTTTAAAAGCAAGAACTCTGCACTGCTGCAGGAGATTTCAGTGCGCTTTGATGTTGACAGACACCAGCCTCTCACTGAGCAACAGGTGCAAGAGCCAGGGGACACAAGTTTACTCTGGGAAGAGATGGAGATCACATGTTTTTCATTCTGGCCACACTGATAATTGATCTCCTCCTAAATAAAATACAGCAAACTATGCTGCATTAACACCCCATTTGCATAGGGATCCTAAAGTCTGAATGCAAACAGAGTATAGCTGAAGGCATGACTTCCCCACTGCAAGCAGTCAGCCAATGCAGCAACCATCCTAATGACTCCAGGAAAATTAAATTGATGTCCATCCCTGAAGAGCAAAGGCCCCAAGGGATCTCTCAGGATGCTTCAGCTGTGGCTTGGGGGCTTGGAATGGCCTGAATGTGCATCTCCCAGGCTGATGGTCAGATGAGATGTTGGCTTATTCTGGGCTATATCTTAGCACAACCCCTGGCTAACCCTGCCTCAGAATGGCCCTTCTCAGCCCTAAAAGCTTCTTTATTGGTCAGCACTGCTTCTGAGTTCACCATCCTAATGCTGAAACAGAGTTTGTCCAGCATGGAAAATGTCTGGGCATCAGACAGCAGTATGTGTGGTGCCCCATGAACCATTTCCAAGCCATCATGCCTAAATGCTGCCTAGTGGATGGCTCTAAAACCAGATTGTACTTCCCTGGGACTAACGGAGGTGCTGCTCCTCCCCTGCCACTGTGCTTCCCATCCAGCTGCCTCTCCAGGGTGATGGAAGAAGCTGGGTGCCACGTCCTCTTGGGTGGCAGCTTGTGCATGGTCAGTCTCGCACAGTGTGGCCCCTCTCAGGTGCCACACATTTTGGGTTGTCTGCACCACGGGTTACACCTTGCCAGCCCTACTTGCATGTAATGCAGCTGCTGACCTGCAGTGTCTTGTTTTTCCTCCCTTACTTTAGCTTTGTTAGCTAAACATAGCAAGACCACATCCCCCCACGTGACCAGGGGCTGCTTACTGCATCTTGTAGCATCTATCCAAATTCAATACCTGCATCATTTCTGACAGCTTTTGCTGCAAAAACCTCTGTCTTTGCTGCCTTTATGTCCCATTAAAGACCTGTCAGTCCTTTGTTTCTGTCTAGCCCTCCCTAGCCCTGGGTTGAAGTACCTTATTAAAAATTCCTTGCAGACCTACATTAGTATAAATTAAGAGGTAGAGGACATTATCCTGCGAACTATGTGAATTTTTATTCAAATAATTCTATTAGCATAATTACCTTTTTCAGAAATTAAATGAATATTATTACACTTGATGTGCTACAAATTATAAAAGCAAAATTTCACTTGTAAGGTTGCACAGTTCTCAAGCAATTAGCCATATTGCACCCAGCAAACCAAAATTAAACACATAAATTAAACCAGCGGGGGGGATAACAATGTTAGAAAGGGGGTATAGACTTTATGTGGTTTGTTCATTCTGAAGCTCCAACTAAAGATAGTTCTGACAGGAACAGGTCAGACAAGAGGGGTTAACAGGTTCCCCCACACTTTTCTAACTTGCAGTGTAAAAATCTTACTTGACAGAACAATTATGTGGACTACTTTCACTAGAGATAATAACATAATCTAAACAAGTCATCTCCTTGTGTGCTCCATGTATAATCTTGCAATCTGTCCCTAATTTTTACAATACATCGCTGTTATTGACATTTTAATCAATAGGCACATTGGATCTGAACTCAGCCTTCACACTTTTTTATGATTATCAAATTCATGTGCAGCCACCTACACAAAAATATACAGCAATTTATAGACACACCTTTTATTCCAGAGACATCAATTATTACAGCTGCCAAAATGTATCAGCATAAAGAAATATTTCCAGGATTGTTAAAGCATTTAGGTGACAGCAGTAAATTAAATAGCTTGGAGAGACATGTGAATGCTACAGAATGGTCTCTAAAGTGTCTCTCACTCACAGAGTTTGCTGAAATTCTTCTAGGCCAGCTTCAACATAGGAAATGTCCTGTGTTTGAAAAATACACATTTGTTTTACCAAACTTAGAGTTATGCCAGTCCCTCAGCTGAGGGACCAATTCTGTCCTTTGCTGTGCGAGTGCTCACCATGATGATGTGGAGGAGCACTCCAAGAGCGCTTACAGCATGCTCTGCTCTCTCCAACAAATGACAATTTTCTTTGAGGCCCAGCCTGGAGTGCTGCAATGGATGGCTGTAAACTCTTCAGGAGGGACAATTGTTTAGTCTGGAGAAGGCTGAGGCAGGACCTCATCAATGCCTCTAAGCATCTGAAGGCAGGGTGTCAGGAAGGTGGACCCGGTGGTGCCAAGCAATGGGACAAGAGGCAAAGGGCAGAAAGTGAAGCACAGGAGGTTCCACCTGAACAGGAGGATGAGCTGCTTCACTGTGCAGGTGGCTGTGCATTAGAACAGGTTGCCCAGAGAGGCTGGGGAGTCTCCCTCACTGGAGATACTCAAAAGTTGTCTGGACACATTTCTGAGTAGTGTGCTCTAGGGATCCCTGCTTGAGCAGGGAAGTGTGACTAGATTACATTCAGTGACCCCTTCCAACCTTAACCATTCTGTGATTTTGTGATAGGCAAGGAAAGAGGGGTGGTGGGGTAGCCCTGTGTTTTGGTTGGTTAGAGATGAATCGTGGTAGCCATAGGGCCCAATGTTTATGCACAGGAAGCAGAGGGAAGGCCAAGAAGGCAGAAATCAGGTTGGGAGTCTGTTCTAGACCACCTAACCGGGATGAAGAGGCAGACAAAATGTTATATATGCAGCTGACACAGCTGGTGAGTGAGCCAGCTAGGGAAGGCATCCCACTGGACCTGCTGTGAATGGGGAAGGGCTGGAGCTTGGGGCCTCTCTTGGCCATAGTAATTACAATTTTGATTCTTGGAGAAGTAAGGAGAGGAGTTATCAAATACCTTGGATTTCTGAAGGTCAGCCTTTGCCCTCTCTAGAAAACTCTGCTTTGCAGAGTCCCATGGGAAGCAGTCCTGAAGGGGGAAGGAGTCCAGGAAGGCAGGACACCCTTCAAGAGGAAAATCTTAAAGGCACAGGAACAGGCTGCACCCAAGTCCCAAATGGGAAGGCTGGCTAAACAGGGAGTTTTGTCTGGAACTCAGGAAAAAATAGACTTCAGAAGAAGGGACCCATGCACTTTAAAAGAAAGGACAGGGAATATGGGAGGAGCATAAGGATGTTATGAGATTATACCAGGAGAAAATTATAGGGATCAAATCACAAGGGATCAAATCACCAGTAGAACTTCATCTGGCTAGTGTTGTAGAAGAGAAATTTTTAAAATTTCTATAAATACATTAACAACAAAAGGAGAACTAAGGATGATCACCATCCCTTATTGGCTGCATGGGAAACATACAGACAAAAGGTGAGAATCAGGCTGGGATGCTTCATGACTCCTTTGTTTCAGTCTTAGTATTAAAGACAGTTGTTCTTCAGACCCCGTGAGCTGGAAGAGACGAAAAGAGAGCAGAATGAAGAAATCTTAATCCAAGAGGAAACAGTCAGCAACTTAATATGCCACTTAGGCAAGCACAAATCTTTGAGACCAGGCATCATCCACCCAAGAGTACTGAGGGTGCTGGCTGAAAAGCTACTTTCTGTCATTCTCAGCAGTCCTGGCTAACTGGGGAGGTCCCAGTTCACCAGAAGTTAGGAAATGTAGTATTCATCTACAAGAAGGACTGGAAGGAAGATCTGGGGAACTACAGGGTTGTCCACATGACCTCAGTACTGGGGAAGATCATGAAGCAGATCATCTTGAGCGCCATCACATACATGTATGGGACAGCCAGGGGATCAGGCCCAGCCAGCACAGGTGTGTGAAAGGAAGGTGCTCCTTGACTGATCTGATCTCCTTTTATGACACGCTGACCCACCTGATGGGTAAGGGAAAAGCTGTGGCTGTTGTGTACCTGAGCTCCAGCAAAGCCTTTGGCACCAATTGCACACCATTCTCCTGGAGAAGCTGGCTGCTCAGGGCTTGGATGGGTGTGCTCTTCTCTGGGTAAAAATTTGTCTGGCTGGGCTCAGGGAGGGGCGTGAATGTGCTGCCTTCAGCTGGCAGATGGCCACAAGCAGCATTTCCCAGGCATCAGCACTGGGACCAGTCTTGTTTAATTTCTTTATCAATGATCTGGACTAGGGGGTTGAGTGCACCCTCAGTCAGTTGGCAGATGACACCTATTACAGTGACCTTAGGAGGTCACTGGGTGAGAGAAGGATGAGAATCTTGTTTCTTGATCAGAAGGCTTGATTTATTGATATATAATATATGATACATTATAACTATACTAAAAAGAATAAAGAGAGAGCTTGCAGAGACTGCTAAGCTAAGAATAGAATAGAAAGAATCAATAACAAAGTTCTGTGTTCAGGGAATCTCCCCTGAGCTGCTCCTGTGATTGGCCCGTAATGGTACCCATGGAAGAAGAGCCAATCACAGGAGCCCCTGCCACATTTTCACAGCAGCCGATAACAATTTGTTTACATTCTTCTTCTAGGGCCCTTTGCTTCCCAGAAGATGGACAAATCCCAAAGAAAGGATTTCTATGAAAAAATGTCTGCGACAGACACCCATTTAGGTGGGAATGTTGATGTGCTGGAGGGCAGGAAGGCTCTGCAGAGGGATCTGGACAGGCTGAATCCATGGGCTGAGGCCAATTGCATGAGGTGCAACAAGGCCAAATGCTGTGTTGGGTCACAACAACTCCAGGCAGGGCTACAGGAGAGGGACGTGGGCATGGTGGTGAACAGCAGCTGAACATGAGCCAGTGTGTGCTCAGGTGGCCAAGAGGGACAGAAGGCACCCTGACCTGTATAAAAATAATGTGACCAGCAGGACCAGGGCAATGGAGCAGGTGAAGGGTCTGGAGCACAAATCTGATGAGGAGCAGCTAAGGGAGCTATGGCTGTTTAGCCTGGAGGAAAGGAGGCTCAGGGAAGACCTTGTAGATGTCTACAAGTACCAGAAAGGAGGTTGTAGTCAGGTGGGGATTGCTCTTTTCTCTCAGGTAACAAGGGACAACATAAGAGGAAGCAGAGACAGGTTGCACCAGCGGAGATTTAGATTGGATATCAGGAACAAATCCTTTGCAGGAAGGGTTTCCAACTGGAACAAGGTGCCCAGGGAAGTGGCAGAGTCACCATGCCTGTAAAAATTTTAAAGATATGCAGAAGTTGTGCTAGGAACATGGTTCAGAGCTGGACTTGGCAGTGTTGGGTTAATGATTGTACTTGATGATCTGAAAGGTCTTTTTTAATCTAAAAGATTCAATAATTACACACATTTTGTACAGTTCTTGCCAGAAAAAAGGGTAGAAATTCCATCTTTTTCTGCCTGTTTCATAGTGCTTTGAAGAGGAAGCAGATGATGTGCTTACCATGCAATGTTCTGGAGTTTGGGTAGTTTTCTAGCAGAAGCCAGGTTATTTGCTTTGGCCTAAAATATACTGAATTGTTTGGAGGCTGACTGCTTCAGGGAGCATGTCTCCTCATGGTGCTGCAATAGCATAATGGAATAGGAGTGATTTGCCAGCTAGGAGAGATTTCAAGAGAGAGGCCTTTGACTTGTTTTCTCCTCATTCTTCTGTCTTTTAGTATGCCAGAGTGTGGTGGTGTTTGCAGGGGTCCCAGGATGAGGGAAGAGACGAGAATGTTGACTCCATGTTTCAGAAGGCTGATTTATTATTTTGGAACTATACTAAAAGAATATAAGAAAGGATTTCATCAGAAGGCTAGGCAAGAATAGAAAAGGAATGATAACAAAGGCTTGTGACTGACTGAGACAGTCCGAGCCAGCTGACTGTGATTTGCCATTAATTAGAAACAACCACATGAGACCAGTCACAGATCCACCTGTTGCATTCCACAGCCTCAGATCATTATTGTTTACATTTTGTTCCTGAGGCCTCTCAGCTTCTCAGGAGGAAAAATCCTAAGGAAAGGATTTTTCAGAAAATATCATGGCTACACCAGAGTTTTTGTTTATTCAGGTTCTTATGTCACACAGTATCATTAGTCTCTTTTTTCCTCATTGGAGTGGCTGTTCTAACATCCAAGAAGGATTTGATTTATAGGGAATCTTCTACACATGAAGTTTATGTTGTGAGTATTTGTCTAGTCCATATTAAATGGATGGAGTTTTGTATGTATTTGTAAATGCATCTGGAAGAAGAGGAGCTCCTGATAAAATAAACGTAAGTGCGTTTAAAATAGGTTAAGTATTTTTGTACAATTGTTTGGTGAAAGAGACAAAATTAGTTCTTTCCAGTGTCAAAACTGAGCGTAGGAAGGAAGAGAAAGGAAAAATAATTCAGAATTTCTTTAAGTTTCTCTAAATGACATTAAATCCAAGATTACAAAAAGCAATTGAAACAAATTGATCCAATCGCACTTTGTATTGCTTCTGCTTTCCAGCATAAGAAGGTATGCTTTTGCAGGAAAAGAAATGAATATTTCATTTAGTCATACATAGGTGTACAGCCTCTGGGCAAAGAGAAGTAAGATTAGTGAGTAAGACTGGCCTCAGTCAGGCCACAGGGCCTGTACAAGAGAAATACTCAGGGAGCTCAGAATATGCCATCATTTCAAATCCCAGTGAATCACTGTCATGACAAATATGAGCATTTGCTGCAACTGCACTGACTGAGTTTAGTGTTTACTCAATGATGTACTTCTGCCTCGGGAGTGTGCCAGCAGGAAGAAGTGTGAGAAGATAATAAATTTGGCCTGGAAAAGGACTTTTGTAAAGCCAGGAGGAAGATGTTGAGTCTGATTAGTGTGGTGATTCCTGAAGCGCTGTATAAAGGGAATGGCAGTAGGGGTGTAATTTGGTTCTGACTACCCCAATTTGTCCATATCCTGAGTACATCAGCTTCCAAAAGAATTAATTTAGTCCTTTTCCCATGTATTGGTGTATTGGGGAATGATGTAGTTGTTGTGCCTACAACAGTTTATCATCTACAACACTGTATTTTTCTGCCCTGCATCTACCCAGTATCAGAGATAGTGATGTCTCCACTCACATCTGTCAGTCCCTCTCTTCGGCAGTGACACACATTTCACCTTTGCAGCAGCAGTAACACCTCCCTGGACTAAAACCTCCCATCAGTGTCCTTCCATGCCTGCCTCATGAAATATTAAAAAAAAAAAAAAAAGAAAAAGAAAATAGAAGAAACAAAAACAACAGCAGTAATGCGAAATCAGAGGCAGCACAATTTTGCTAGAGAGTCACATCCATCCAGACAAAATGACCAAAAATACTCAAATCAGCCCTACAATTTTCACTTTTCTGCAGTGTTTTATGCAGATGAAACTTGAAGGCTTTTGCAAATTTTTACAAAGAATCCAGTGCAATGCTGTGGTTTGATCTATGCATTGAAGAACATCAGTTTGAATATACAAGGGTTTGTATTCCTCTCATTATTTGGAGAAGACTTCTTTAAAATCAGTCTGAAACCTATATATCCACTATGTTTTTGATGATTAAAGCATTAATGGATTAGGTAGTAGTTCAATACAGCAGGATTTCTGTGTTCCTCCAATGTTTTATTGAGTAAAATGGAGAAAGATAAACCAAAAATGAAGGGTGATTTTGCTCTAAAATCATGCAAGGGGATTCACCAAAACCATGCGTTTAAGTCATGTAATTAGTATTTAGCAGCCATAATGAGGAAATGAAGAGGGGCAAAATAATGCATGCCATATATAAATGTTTCACAACACCTTGTCAGGTATAAATCTTACCTTACATATAAAGGAGCTGTGATACAGAGCTTATATGATTTTCTGAGGAAATTTTTGTCAGGTGCAGATATTCCTGTCTTCTATTATATTGCTTTAAGCACTAGCTAAGTTAAAGATGATCATAGTCTGCTGAGATTTAACTGGGCTTTTTCAATTTTTTTTCCTTTTAATAAATAAGTGGAGGATACGTTAATGGAGTTGTTGCCCAGGGCAGCTAGAACTGGAACAGGAATCAAGAGAGACTTTCAGAGTAAAGATAGAGGTGAAATGAAAATGAAAATATTAAAACAAAAAAACTTTAGATAATCATACAGTTTTTAAAATATTGGGAGAGTTGGGGAGAAGGGGAAGGTCTTCTAAAAGGTCACCTCTAGTGGCTCCATCATCCAATGCTGGATTATTGTTCTCAGCTTGACCCTGTGGGTGTCACAATGGCTTCTTTGGACCCATGCATCTTTTCTCAGATTTTTTCAAGCTTGGGAATGTGACTGAGTTATAAAGAGCTACCAAGCTGTGCTGAAGGTCCTGGGAAGAAAGTACAAGGTATACAAAATATAAGGAACCAACTGGCACAATCCTGTTCTAAAAATTGCCCTCACTATGCATTCTCACTCAGGCGCTAATTTTAGGTAGGAGAATTATGATATCCTACAGTATTGCATCTGTAATTTCAGAGTAAATTGTGCTTTTATAGGAATGAAATACAATGTCTTTGACATAGCCATCCTTCTTTGCCAGTTTTTGACATCAGTTTAGATTTGGACGAGAGTGAAGTGATTAAAAGCAGCAAGTGGTCTAATCATCCTTCACTCAACCTTCTTAACACAATTCACTACTAAGAATACATTTGAAGATCATTTCATTATTTTTCAACACTGCTGAGAAGATGGCAGAAGCATAAGTTTGTCTGAAAGAACTACAAGAGAGTAAAACTCTGCCTGTAGCCTGAAAAAAGTTATTTTAAAAGTATTTTTGGGTGTTTTCTCAATATATAGATTCAAAGGACTTTTCAAATTAGTATCTCCAAAAAACAATGAAAATCCATATTATGTGAATGATGGCATTGCTTTATTAGCAATTATCTTATTGTTCCTGTAATTAACTGAGAGCAACTAATCACACTGATACATCTTTTGAATAATTGACTGATTGAGGTAATGACTAGCTTTCAAACGTGTTTGTCACTAATTTGTAATTCACATAGGTAGAAATGTGCAGTAAAGTTGATGGCTGCTTGGAATCTGAAGTAAGAGAACAATCCTCCGTTCATGTCTGTGTCACACTGCTGTGATGAAGCAGCTTTTTAAGTGCTCCTTGAGGGAGTTTGCACATTTGCCACTTTGTCATATATACACTCAACTCTCTTCCCTCCCAGGAGACTGACTAAGGTGTGGTAAGCATTCTAAAAGGGGAAAGATACTCCTCTGCTTATCTGGCATTTCCTTCATATGCTCTCTGAATTCCCCTCTAGTAAAAGATGCCAAGTTAACAGCCTGAGAAACTGGAATTTGTGTTTGTCCAACCAGACGATGGGAAAAACAGAAGCTATCTGCTTTATTCTATAGTTGGCTTTAACCTTGAATATTTTGACAGCAGACTGGTGACTTTGCTAGAAAACAGAGTTCCAAGGCAACAAAAAACCCCTCACAGGTTTTATCAAATAATTTTAGCCAGAAAAACTAGAGAGAAATGCAGCAAAATGTAATATTGTATATCAATATTGCTTAACTATCAGAGTTTGCTTTTTCATTTGATCAAAATGTTAGAAGAGGATGAGAAAAGAAAAAAATAACTGGCATGAAAGATATAGAAGCAAGCTCATGTTCAGGTGAAAGTAGGGTGCTCACCAGCACTGAGTGTTCATAAGCCTCAACATACTAACCCAGAAAGAGAACTCCTCCAGGAGGTGACTCAAATTCCAGGTGCCCCTGCAAAGGAATCTCTGCTTCCAGTGATTGTGCAGTAGGCCCATGTAGACAGGCCAGCTAAATTAGACATGTCTCAGCTGTCTCAAATTCATTGGTGTGACCTCTAAAACCGTGTCACTCTGCTGAAATTAATTATTGCAGGCTAGTAGAAAAAAAAAAAAAAAGGTGGGGGAGCTGTCTCTCTAAGACTGAAAAAGTATCTCTGTTCAACTCTTCTTTTTTTAGGAGGGAGGGAAGGAAGGAAGGAAGGAAGGAAGGAAGGAAGGAAGGAAGGAAGGAAGGAAGGAAGGAAGGAAGGAAGGAAGGAAGGAAGTGGCGGAAGGAAGTGGCGGAAGGAAGTGGCGGAAGGAAGGAAGTGGCGGAAGGAAGGAAGGAAGTGGCGGAAGGAAGGAAGGAAGTGGCGGAAGGAAGGAAGTGGCGGAAGGAAGGAAGGAAGTGGCGGAAGGAAGGAAGTGGCGGAAGGAAGGAAGGAAGTGGCGGAAGGAAGTGGCGGAAGGAAGTGGCGGAAGGAAGTGGCGGAAGGAAGGAAGGAAGGAAGGAAGGAAGGAAGGAAGGAAGGAAGGAAGGAAGGAAGGAAGGAAGGAAGGAAGGAAGGAAGGAAGGAAGGAAGGAAGGAAGGAAGGAAGGAAGGAAGGAAGTGGCGGAAGGAAGGAAGGAAGTGGCGGAAGGAAGGAAGGAAGGAAGTGGCGGAAGGAAGGAAGGAAGTGGCGGAAGGAAGGAAGGAAGGAAGTGGCGGAAGGAAGGAAGGAAGTGGCGGAAGGAAGGAAGGAAGGAAGTGGCGGAAGGAAGGAAGGAAGTGGCGGAAGGAAGGAAGGAAGGAAGTGGCGGAAGGAAGGAAGTGGCGGAAGGAAGTGGCGGAAGGAAGTGGCGGAAGGAAGGAAGGAAGGAAGGAAGGAAGGAAGGAAGGAAGGAAGGAAGGAAGGAAGGAAGGAAGGAAGGAAGGAAGGAAGGAAGGAAGGAAGGAAGGAAGGAAGGAAGGAAGGAAGGAAGGAAGGAAGGAAGGGTGTAGTCATAGTATCCTATTTTAGCATGCAAAACATATTTTTTCCCCACACACATTTAGGTTGATGCCCCTGCCTGTCTTGGCAAAACCAAAACAGATGATGGCTGCAGCATTTTCATCACCATGGGCCTACCATGGATATCTTCAGGCCATTGAAACTCATGGATGAAAGAATTTTTTATTGTTCAAATCATACAGCTTGGAACTTTACTACAGGGCCAACCACTGTCTGGTGGGGAAAGGATCTTGTCATAGATTTCAGATTTGGATTTGCAATTACAAAGTTAGAGATGACTCTTCTGTGGGAACAGAGAAAGGAAAGTGGGATAAATATGGAGTTACCGTTAGTCTAGAGAGAAAACCAAGCATTAAACAGGAATAACTTGAGAGGTGGCTTCGTCATTTTGGGAGATCACTCCAAATTCACAGCAGAAACACTACTTGAGAAATGTCTTCCATAGCTGGATGAAGAAAAAAGGCAATTACATCTGACACAGCTAATTCTCACCACTCCTCTGACTTGAATGGTATGATTGTGAACAACTAAGAGTTGACCTTGAAACAGTTTTCATATTTGCATGGAGTGCTCTGATTTGGGACTGCAGATGCACAACTTGGCCAGATGTCAGGCTGGATGGTGTGAATGTTGATTTGCTCATCCCTGCCTGCAGGTACCGGGGTGGTTCCTGTGCACAGTCTCAGGGTCATGGTCAGCACTTCAGCAGGGCTGCAGGCACAGGGCTCCTGATGAAGGCAAATCCCAAAAGCTGACACAGGGCCCTGATCTCCACTGGCTGGTGAGACATCCAGCCAAGAGACAGACACCTCTAACCACTCACTCACCCAGACAGGACATACTGAGCCTAGACTTCGTATGGTCTAGGCTTTGTATGTCATTTGGCACTCCTCAAAACAAATGCAGTTTAGCCCTCACCACTCTTGTGCATTTTGCCTGCTTTTGTAACACTAACATGGAACAACCTCTCTCAAGCCCCTGGTTTGAGCAGTCTGACCAGGTGTCAATTCAGTTTTCAAAATAGAATATCCAACTTTAAAGGATCAGAGAAAAATAATAAAATCCCATCTGTCTAACCAGACACCAATCACTGTGTTATCTGAGTGCCTCACAAATAAAGCCTGTCATACAGAACATTTGTAGCCATTTATCTCAGGAATGGTGTTTGCATATCAGCCTTTATCTCCGGATTTTGCAAATTACCTAAAGGCATTTGAATCAAGGCACAGAGAACAAGGTGAGCAGTAATTGCAGTCATTCAGACCTCATGACACTTTTCACAACTGTCAAATAACAAAGTTAACTAATGAGATAGTCTGCACCTGTGAAAAGGTTCATAAAGAAAAAGGACCCTATCTTCTCTTCCTACACTAACCATTCAGTTAATTGCCAAAAGGCTCCAGCTGACCATCACAGAAAGTCAATTCTGTGCTTCTAAGAGAACCTAAAGCAAAAAAATCCCAACCTGCCATGGAGACAATGTATAAACTCACAAGAGAGTTTAAGAGCATGGCTGTTGGTCCAACCCAAAGTAGGATTCAACAACAGACCATCCTCAGCCCTGTAACAACCCTGCACCCAGAGCAAACTAATTCCACTTTTTCCTCCACATCTCTACATTGAAAATGGAAATAAGAACATTTGCTTTACTCCCTTTGACATTGTGAAGATTTTTTTTAAATTGCTTTCAGAAAACTGACAGAAGACATTTCTGAGTTCTAATTGATCAGAAGCACTTTTTTTTCAGATAACAGTACAAAAATAATGCAAAAGCAATATGTGGCAGAAAAGGTTTCAAGTTTGGATTAAAGCTATGTAATTTGGATTAAAAGTACGTAGGGTGTAGACCACTGGGATGAGCCCTCCTGCGGGAGGTATTGCAGAAACACTTCCACTTCCAGGGAACATGCTGTACTACTGCAGAAAATTTCAGACCTTGCTCAAACACTGACCTTTTTTTGTCTCTCTCTGACTCAGTTGCACCCCAAGGGGCCTGAAGTCTAAGTGTTTTTTCAAGCAATTATACATGATTACATAGTGATGCAGAGTGCCATAAAATGAATGAGTGAAGACATTTGCAAAGAAGTGCTCTTAAAATCCTTGTGATGGTGCACAATGGAACATTTTATCTACACTCCATCTTCATATTTCCTAAATTTACATCATACATCATAGCTGTATTATAGGCAATACAATCTATTGAAGTATGCATTAATTAGCTTGGCTTTTCTTCTAAACAGAGGTCATATAATTAATTATTAAGCAGTCAAAGGAGTCAGAGAAGTCCTTTTTATCATGTTCTGCTCCATAATCTTCCTAGTGCAATATCTTCTGGGGAGGTGCAAGGACCAGTCTTAGAGAAGTCAATAGGCATATTACTATTCTCTAGAAGTTACCATCGAGGTAGCCCTGGCAGCTATGAGCCAAGGTCTACATTAAACAAGGCCTGTATCTTCAGGGACTCTGAAGGTGTCCCATCTATTCAAAAGGGACAAGCTTCTACAATATTGATGACACTTTATGTGGCAATACTGTTGAGCTCTGCAAAGCAAGGACAAAGGGCTGAAGGTATCATCATGCAAAGGAGATACATTACTTATCCTCTTGGCTTGGCTACTCACTGAAGTAGGAAGGATAAGAAAGGAGATTCATTTATATCGCCTGACCTACCTCATATTAAGTGCAGCCACATTTTCTTGTTTGTGGTAAATGCAAGGCAATATTTTCCTGCTTATAAATTTGTATTCCATCATAACTGATGGAATCTTGTTTGTAACAATTCCCCAAATGCCTGTTCCTTAGAGACATCGTCTCACCCCTTATGGTAAACTGCCAGGGGTTGAGACTCTTTCTGGGGATTCTTCTACACCCCAAAGATACACACATTTCAATACATTAGGAAAAATAATCCACTACAGACAGAAAATTTATGTTTTGTTCAGAAAATAAAAGAAAAAAAAAAAGGACAAATCAACAACTGATTCACAGTTTATGACTTGCCAAACATTTTGCTTCATACCCACAATCTGTTTACATGAATTGCTTTAGTGTAAAAGTCAGAAAGTTAATTGCTCAGTTTCAGGAACCTTAGATAAAAGCTGGTTCAGTAACTATAATTCACTGCAGCCTACCAGAAGTCTCGAAATAAATAACTTTACACCAAAGTAATTCTACTGCTCTCTGATGCTTCACAAGGAGCAGAAGGGGTTTGAACCAAAAAGAGCTTGTTTTATGAAAGATAATGTTCCTGATTGTAATTTATTCCAATCAAAGCTCCCAAGCAGCACAATTTCTGAGCTCTTTATTTCTCTGAGTGTCCATTTCAGGAACATGCTAAAGCTTGCATCAGGGTTTTCAGAAAAAAATGCCTGTGCTGTTCTGCTCCCCAGCCAGATTCAGCAGTGATATGCTTTAAATGCCAGCACCTCACTTTTGACAGTCTATGTTTTTCTACATTCCACTAGAGTCCAGGAGCCTTTAAGATAATATCCAGAAGTGATTACATCATGTCCTTCCTTTTACTTCCCATAAAGTGAAATGTCATCTCTATAAACCTCTACTCCCTTTTAGGCCCTCTGGGCAGCATCTCACTCAATTCCCTTCAGATCAAGGGTCTGCAGCAGCAGCAACTCCCCAACATCCCTCTGCCCTTTGTCAGCTGCTGCTGCCAGACTGGACAAGGGCTTTGTGGAAGCTGCAGATGCATCCCACAAAAGCTGTGTTGATGCATGAGGCAGGGTGGAGATAGAGCCCAAGCCCAAGCAAGCTTTCTGCCCTCCCTGTTGCATGGTTAGGACCTTTTTTCTTCTCTGCCCAAGAACAGCCTCTCATGGGGACCTGTGGGATTGCTGACTATACAGGATGGCTTCCAGCTCCCACAGCAGCCCCCCATGAAGTACGCACTTCTCACAAAGCAAAGGCCCAAGGGCCTCTCTGTACCTGCAAGAGCTGGTGGAGGGGCCTTGGATTACCACATTACAAAGATGTCACTCACATCCTCTTTGCCTTTGTAGCATGTTTGAACAGATCTAGACAATTGAGTCGTCACCTTGAGCTGGTGCACTTTTGTCCCTTTACAAATCCCAGTCACCTCTGCCCAGGCATCAATGGGATGTGCAATAACTGTATTGCAGACCTTAAAAATAACAGTCTAGGCTTGTCCATGAATGCCTGTTATGGATATTGAACTCAGAAAATAGGTACTTCTCACTTGTACTTGGCCTTTCTCTGTGGCTTCTTTGCTTTGATAGACGTGTTTCCAATACCTATTATCTTGTGTGTTTGTACTATAGTAAGTAGCCACAACTGATTTACCTTTCCTCTAGCATTCACTGCTTTCTATACTACCATCGTACCCCTTATTCATCTTTTCTTCTGAATGAACAAAGGCATTTGTTTAAAAAACAAAGAACAAGATTACTGCTGAAAACTACTGTGAATCTTTCTTCCCTTCGCTGCACAGCCTCCACCTATAAACCTTTCCTCAGCTATCTACCTCCCATTTGAAGAAACCTTTCTAACCTGGCCATTTTCCTTTCTCTTCCCCAACATCATCTCTCCATGACCACAGAGCAACATGACTTTCCAGCACCTTCATCTTCACAGCAACCCTCACATCCCACACCAACCCTCTCCCTCTTTGATTGCCTTGGGCCAAGAGGGATCCACAAACAGCAAGCAGCATTGTAACAAATAATTGTTCATCAAATGCTTTCATCTTTTTAATGAATGCACTTTGACAACCAAAAACACTGAAAAATGTCCATATCAAGTCACCAGCAAGGTCTGACAAGCTGTATGTGCCCCACCCAAAATTGTAAACTCACTATGAGGCCACAGGTTTAAGGAGCCACGTGTCAGTGAGATGCTCACGACCACGACGCACGTGATCCTTCCTTCTTGTGAAAAACAGATCTTTTCCTTGGCCTTCTCTGAAGATGCAAAATTATCAAGCAGGAAGTGAAGAGACTTAAGATATAGAAAAGGTTATAATTATAGAATTAGTACCATCACAGATGTCTCCAAGAGCAATTGTACTTAGGAAAAATGTTTCTTAGTGCACATAGGAATCCTTGCAAACTGAAGAATATAATTCACTAGGTACCAACTGACTGTCAATGACAACTGTCTGTTTGTTCTCAATTTTTATTTATTTCTTCTAACTCAGAAAAATAAATCTTGTTTTGACCCTCATGCATGACTCAGTGTTCAGTACAAAAAGCAAGTTAGTAGCAGCAGTTGCCTCAGCTGGGAAGTACTCTATCTCACCCCTTTTGTAGCAGTAACTACTTGGTGTGGTGAAGATAAGAGAAATGCTATTCAAGAGTTCAAATGCTCCCAGTGAAACTAAAAATTAGTGCCGAAAACAGCCCCAAATTGAAGGCCAGATGTCAAAAAGTCTTCTTCAAACCATATGAGGGGGTAGAAAAGAAGCAGAGGAAATGAGAGATAAGAGGATGACCTGTTCTTTCTGTGCTTTTTCACTGAATGATTCCAATATACCTAAAGCTTTCTTTTTTTGAAAGTAAATAAAAAGTTGCTTCAATGAAGGCCATCCCCTACAGCCACAGGATTCATTCCTTTAAAAAAAATTAAAAAGTTACATCTTCCTTTTGCTAGTCTATAAAGGTAAAGGAAATTAAAGTTACAGGGATTAAGCCTGCTGTGACATCTAGGCATTCATTCATTCATTCATTCATTCATTCATCTGCTGGCTGAACTTCAGTCGGGTTGCAGGGCATGGCCCAGCATGAAATTTTGAGTTCATCTCAGAAAGGGACAAAGTGGTGTCCCAGCTTATTTCCTGTGGGCTAGAAAGGGCATCATCATTGCTCATGGTGACCAGAGCTGTAAATGTTAAAACCTGAGGGTGTTGGTGAAGATTATATTGCCCACAACTTGACTGCCTTGGTGTTTGCTGAGCAGCTGAGGTTTTGCAGCCCCATCTAGATCCCAGCAGTCTCATTGGACTTACACGCACATCCACTTTGAGAGCACTGCTCATGTTAAAAAATGGTAATGTTAGGAGAGGAGTGGAAAAGAGATGTAAAGGTTCTTGGCACTACAGGAGGATTTCAGCTTCCCAGCAGCAACACTGGTTCTGCAGGGACCTCCACTCTGGAAGAGAAATAACTGCCTAATGGATTTCAGCTCCAACTAAGGAAGCAATATTTATGTCACTGCATCTCCTAAAGGGTGAAATACCTTCATGGATTTAAAATCGGCTTAGTTAGTGATGGAAATCTGTCTGCTCTAATGTGTTCTTCAGGTAAATGTGCCTTCTCTTAGTTTAGTGTACCTGCTTAGTCACACGGGTTTGTGTGTGTGTGTGGTATATTTATGCATACATAAAGTAAATTGCACTCACACAGAAATAACATCTCCTTGGCCCTCACAGAAACTTAAAACCATTCTTTTGGTTGAGAGAAAATGAGCAAGGAATCGATAGGGCACAACTTTACACTTATGCAATCTTCTGTACTTTCAAACCTTTAAACTACATCTTTATTGGCAATGCACTTTGAAATTTCTGAAATCCATTTATAGATGGAAAAATTCTTAAGGACTTTTCTTATTTTCATTTGATCCACAATACTGCACACCAAAAGAGAATATTCAGAAATATTTCTGTGAGAACAAGGAGATGCTTCAGGCTGTGCACTCAAGAGAACCACAGCTGAGGCAGGTTTCCATTTGTCATTCTTTTCTGGCAGTGTGTTTCCTGCTTGCTGTATCTTTATCATGGGAAAGTAATGTGCAGAAAGATTCCTACAAAACCCCTCGTCCTAGGTGACTTGGTGATCACAATAGATTTTAAGACTCTTCTCAGCTTTGGACCGTACCAATATAGATACCTTACAGCTTTGTGAGGCTATAACTATTCAGTGAAAGTATTCCTTCCACTAGTGGTGGTGGTGGTGGTTTTCTTTATTTGTGGTTAATATGATTACTCTTTATCTGAGGTTAGAGGAAAACAATTTTTCCCCTGTTGATATTTGCGTTGGGTTTTTTGGGTTTTTGGGGGTGGGGTTTTTTTGGTTTTTTTTTGTTTTTTTTTTTTTTTTTTTGTTTGTTTTTTTGTTGGTTTGGGGTTTGGTTTTTTTGGGGTTTTTTTGTTTTTTTTTTTTTTGTGGGGTCTCTTTTTGTTGTTGATTGGTTAGTTGGTTTTGGGTTTTTTGGCACCTTCACCCAACCTCAATCTGAAAAGTACCCTCTTCCTCCTATTTTAAAGGGACTGTTGTCTTTATGTCAGGAATGCAATTTTCCTCTTCCCACAAATAAAATTCCCAAATTTCACCTCATTGCAAGGAACCCATTGCAAGAAAGGAAAATAATCTCTCTGTTCATATCTGCAGGGAAAATTTAAGTAAATGCCAAATGCCTGCCTTGCTGGACATGAGCCAGCCCAGGACTAAAGTGTGATTATTGCAGTTAAGTTTCTGAAAAACTGTAGTTCAAATCTTAAAAAGAACACAGTAAAATCTTAGGTGACTTGTTTTTTGGGAAAAACATGCTTGTGAAATAGCGGTGATGAAACTGCAGGGTAATTACGTGGGAAAGACACAAGGAATTTCCTTTGTCCAAACTCCTGCTGAAAGCAGGATTAGTCAAGAAGTCAGATCAAGCTTATCAGGGCTGTATCCATTTAACCTCCCTCAAAACTTCCAAGGATGTCGCCTGCTCAGCCTCTCTCAGCAACCAGCTCCACCCCCTGACTGTTCTCACTGGGAAACATTTTTTCTTATTTCCAGCCTGAGAGCCATCTCCTTTCACTAAATCACCTGCACATTCAGCAATGGGCCCACATTTTTCTTGTTCATCCTTTTACTGCTGAGTTGCACAGAAGCTTCTATTGTTTTCCTTGATATCCCTCACAAGTATCAACTCTAGCTGAGCACTGCTTTTCTAACACTGCTTACCAGCCCAGGCAAAGTTTCTAAATCCTTTCTTCGAGCCCCTCCTTGCTGTCCACCTTCTGAATTCAGTCATCTCCTGGCCATGCCTGACCCTGGTTCCCCTCACTGTGCCTGAGAGGAGACGGGGCAGCAGTCAGGGAAAGGGGTCAGGGGGAAGGAATGGATTGGACAAGAAGTCAGGAACAGCAAAAAGCAAAGCTCATCTAAGCAGAAAGAATTCTCTGTGTTTTATATTCTGGGTATCTGACTTCATACTCTGGAGCCTGATTTCCTGAAATGCTGAGTATTCCAGCTGCAGCTGAGCTCAATAGGACCTGAACTCTGCTTTAAACAGATAAAGCTGAGAACACTGGAAAAATCTGGCCATAGCTGCCTCAGACTGAAAAAGGAGAATTTTGTCTGTGAATCTGTAAAATAGGGCTAATAATATCTCTCATTCTCACAAGGGTCTTGTATAAATAAATGCATTCATTGCAAAGTGATCAGATACCACATGAGGGATGAGCTCAATAGAAAAGCCCAGGAGGCAACTGAAAATTCTGTCTTTACAGAAGGTTTTGAATGGTGTGCAGCAAATAAGGCTTGAGTCCTCTCATCTGTATAATATGGAGTAAACAAGAGACTGAATAACTGCTGATTAAGTGAGCAACATCCATCCTGCATGATGAATGAGGTGTGGTCCTTTGGAAAAAATCTATATGCAACTGTGTCATTAAAAACTATGCCATGATACATAGATGCAGTGGAGTGGACATTTATCTCCTGATAATCATTGTAATTCTGATACTTCCTGATTTTTTTGTAAAGTGACTGCAATCTTAAAACTATTCTTTTAACATAATTTCTGCACACACTTGCATTTATATTTATTTAAAACATTGTGGTTTAATACAGCTTTGAACTGGTCTATTTTTGGCATGCAGACTTATTCCAATAATTTTGATAAATCAAGGAATACTGTCACAGCTTACATTTTCTATTTGTTGCACTAGCTCCTCCTAGTTTACATGAATCCTTCTAGCCTATCTGTGGTTGAAAATTAGCTTATTCTAGGGTTTAGTAGTTTCCATATTTAATCCATTACATCAATAATTGCATTACAAATGTATGTGTTAAATGTGTATCTGGCATAAAACAGGCAATCCCATTACTTAGGGAAGCTGTATTCATGTCTGCATGCACAGAAAAATCCTGGGTGATGTGTTTGTCATAAACACTTGTAATGAGAAAGGAAAATTGGGTTGTGGGTTGCTAGAAGGAGTTTTGCTATAAATTAATAAATTGCTTTCTTGCTATAGAAAATTTCAAAAATAGGATGCTTTCTAAAGCAAGATGCAATAATGATCTCAGAAAGGAATTTTGCTTCCTTTAAGCCAAAAGAATATTTTTTTACTTCCATTTCAGTTTGGTCAGGCAGCTGCATTCAAAATGTGTCCTACTATAGAAACAGAGTAATTTTTGGGTTACTTGCAGTCTGGCTAGGCTTAATATTAGCTCTTGTTTGAAATGGCACTGTACTATCCTTTTACAACTTCTGTTAAAAGACAGCCCACTGCAGGGGATTCACCCATCAGCTCTTGGGGCCGCTGCTCTAAGCACTTTACCCGGTTTGCAGCAAGACTTTTTACCCATTCCTATTCATAGCTGCCAAAATAAAATGGTCTTTGTTCTGTCTACCACTTGGGAGCAAGGCAAACACACTGCCAAGCCAGCAGGAGAGCACACTGCTGCACCTGAGAGCTAACAACAGGCTCCACCAAAACCCTTCCAGAAAGAATTCAAAAACCAACCCCTAGTGTCTGCTGCTGCTAATTATCACATCATTAAAGCAAATGGGTTTCTACAACCAATAGCAAAAGCATGTTTACAAGTTGGAATGTCGGAAGACACAAATAAGTGTAATCTACAAGAAGGGCTTTAAAGTTCATACCCGGTCAAGTCTAGCAAGAAGGAGAGCAGATGGTATGTCAGCACCAGAAACAGCAGCAATATTTTGGTATTAACCTGGCTTTTCTGTAACCAACAACGTGCAGGGATTATCAGCTTTCAAGAGTTTGTTATCCTTCCTATGCTTTAGTGTCACGCAATTTCACAGGAGCTGCATATGATAGACAATGCTGCTGTTCCTCCTTTGGATTTTATACTGGAATGTTATTGGAAAATTCAAGAAAGACCTGAAGATGGCTGTCACCCTAGGACAATGGCTTAAGCTTTCCACACCATCCTTGTCATCAGACCAAGAACTTCTGCAGGCACATGGGGGAAAGAAGCATTGCGTTGATGGGGGAGCAAGTATATGAATATTTTGTTGTCCTGGAACTTTTGTTCCTCGGGAGGTTTTAAGGATCCTGCCACACATTTACTGTCAGATTGAAGTCCTGTTGCTGAAGGGGTCTCTACTCTCTCATTGCCCACTCTGTCACCTCCTGAAAGCTGCTGTCCCTGTGGCTGAGGTGACTGGGTGGCTTTTGAGCCAACTCTTGACCATCGCATTGTGCTGGGCTGTATGTTGCCATGAATCAAATCAGATTAAAATCTCCTTTTAGAAGCCTGGCAGTTAACTGCACAGATTGAGGAGAAGCCCCACAGTGCATATTGCAGGGACAGACGTTTCCCTGAAAAGGGCCAGGCAGAAGCTAGAGAGGGAAACTGCCTGCCACAGTTCAATCTGCTTCTGAATGCACATCAAAGTCTTCAACGGCATATGATGGAATCATAAAAAAAAGATGAGGAACTTACACAGAATAATAAGATTCATGTGATAACCCAAGACTAATATAACCTAACCTACAAGATCCCATTCCTCTCAAGAATTATGTCACTTTTTCCAGTGACACGAATCACATAAGTAATCATTGCTTTTGTGAACAAGGAAATGTCATTTAAATCTAAGCATTTAGCCTGTTGAGGGGAGCTTCCTAGGGACTGGTAGAAATTAAAACAACGGTAAAAGCATTGAAGGATTTTGTTTTCATTGAAACTACAATTGATACTGGATAGTATAAATATTCATTTCCAATTTAAAAAATAGAAATTTAAACAACAGGACACAAAACAAGGAAGTGAACCAACCCCAGATAACATCTTTACTCATTTCCTTATCTTTAGTCTGAATCAAAGTGCAGAAGAGAGGGAGAAATGTTTAAGCTAATAGGAGACAATTATAGCAGTCAAGCTTTTTCATTCCCTTTCTGATATGTATTTGCCACCCAGACAATAGCAGGCAGGATATGCCATCCATTGTTTCATTAATGATAAAGGTGGGTGGAACAGGGGCTGCTGCCTGATCCCATGACAGAGAAAAAATCCCTGTCACTACAGTGTGCTGGAAACCTTATGTCTGACAAGGTGTCTTGTGCCATCCCTTCCTGCAGCATCTGCCAGATGAGGGGAAGTGGGCTCCCACTAGGGCAGCACTGCAATTTGGACAGAGAGCAAGGCTCTCTCTGGGGCTGGTGGATGGGTTTCTAAGGCCAAATTCCCTCCTGCTGCCAGGCCCAAACTACTCTCCTCCATGCTGGTTTGAAGCTTTCAGCATGAGACCATTCTCTCCAAACATAATCCAGAGATATGAAAATACTTTAAACTCTGCAGTCCTTTGCATGATCCAGGATCCCCTGGGCTCAGCTGAGCAAAAGGGATGAGAATCTCCCAACTGGAGATTGCACAGGCTCCAAATACCACAGGGTTTGCTGCAATCTGTAACCATCACTAGCCCACCAGTGCAATGCCTGAGCCTGTCAACCCTTTAGCCCCATCCCAGTGCCTGGGCTGCAGCAAAGAGCACTGCAAGGACAGCTTTGGAGGTGTCATGGTTTGAGCCTGGCACAGAGCCAGTGCCCCCCATGAAAATGCCTTCACCCTGGTGTCTGCTGTGAGATGTGACCAGGAATAAGCAAAACAGGCTCCAACTTAAACATAAAGAACACTTTATTACTTAAACTACAGGAAAATAGGGAAAGACTATAAGGAAAAGAAAAAAAATTGAAAACCTTACAAAAACCATTGTCCTCCTCCCCACTACCTGACTTTCCCAATCCGATACATTCTCCCAAATCATCAACTGCCCAGCCTTGGCCCCACACTTTAGTATACTCAAACTGCAGTTCATGAAGAGGAAAGGAGTCCTTCTTGTTCCATAGGCTTCTCCTGGAAACACACTGAAACCTCGTGTGCTTCCTTGTCACTTCGGCACCGCCCAGAAAAAGTCCTTTTGCCGCTTGTGACATCTTCCTTCCATGCCCAGTGCTCTCACCACTGAGGCATGGCCAGAGCTGCTTTTAGGGTTGTCTTTCAAGGATGCCTTGTCTCACTCCAAAAAGGCACAGTCTCTGCTTTGGGACATCTGTCCCCCCCATATTTTTCCAACCCCCTGGGGCCGGGGGGTCCTCACGAATGAACCCTCCTGGTTTTGAGGCACTGCCTCCCCCTAAATGCAGTCTGTGTCACAGGAACAACTGAGTCCATGGCCACAAGAAAAGTCCAGCCAAAAGGCCACTCCAAATCATCTCTCCCCATTCAATCATCTCCACGTTCTTCGGGCCAGGTCCTTGTCTCATCTCATCTCTTATCTCCCTTCTTATTCAGCTTCGAGGAGGATTAGCATTTTTGCAAGGCCCCAATCATGAAAGAAAGGGTTAAAAGTTTTCAGTCTCTGTCTATCTCAGAATGCTGGTACTCCCACAGGTGCTGCTGCTCCGCCGGCCAGGCTGCACTCTTCCCTCCCCTTTCTCCTCCCGGGCTGGCTGCTATCACATTCGCCGGCTCTCCTCTCTCTCCCTCCTAGGGGGGGAGCGGAATGGCTGCCCGATGTCTCTTGGGGCTCCGCCACCCTTCCATCCTTGAGAACTTTCCCACCCCCATCTCTGTCCAGGCTCCGGGCCTACCGCATGGCTGCCCCTCCCCCCGCCCAGCAGCAAGGCTGGACGGGGGAAGAGATCTGACCTCTGCGCTGCGACGTCCCAAGAGAGAGATCCAAGGGCAGTGCCCTGCTTTTTAACCCCTGTGTATTCTCGGAGGTGTGTCCAAACCCCACTGGCTACACCAGGTGTCAGTCTCAAACCCAAAACCTTCATTGGTTTGACCACAGCTTCCCAGAATTCCCACTTCTTCCTGGTCAAACCACCACAGGAGGTCTGGGGAGCGCTGATGGACAGGCACATCCTCTGCTGCTGGGGCACCCAACCATTTGAGGAGGCTGTGTGCTGACCAGGCTGCCCTGTTGCTGTGAGCAGCCCACCTGCCAGGAGCCGTCCTGCATGGCTGAGCAGAGGTTATTAAGATATATGCCATGGGAAACCCCTTGGAAAGGGAAAGGCAGCAAAAATCTGTAGAATAATGAATGGATAGTTTCAGCTTTGTTTTCTCAAGCTGTATATTCTCCTGCCCTATGAACAACAGGCAATGGAAAGTAATTGGTGACTACCAGATAGACGTTTTTTAAAAATGCATGTAGATTAGAAAAGCCCAAGTACTCCAATTGACATCTTACTCTAAAACCCCACACCTTTTCTTCCCTTGTACTGTAAAGGATTCAGACAAGCAATCCTCTTCTCAGATATATTAATTCTAAAATAAGGAACACATATAGCTATAGAATTTAATAGGGTTATTGGAATGGAAAAGGGCACTTCTAGGAAATACATGTCTTTGTTGTTGCTAGTCTGTAATACAAAACTGCATCTGGAACTACTGTTTTTGTGGCAATGTCTGAAAGGAAGTTTTATTTCTGCAATAATGAAAGACAAAGCCATGTAGTTTGCAAGCTGCTTCATATTTTGCATGCCCTGTGCAGAGGTTGCTTTTAGAAGGCACTTCACCTATACCAAATGCTGCCACAGAGCAACAGCGTAATGGAAATTTTATGTTCTCTGCCCCTTGCTGGACCTTTCTGGCTTCTCAGCACACAGTTCAGGAAGCAAAGATACAAACTAGTAACAAAAGAGAAAATGCTTTTATTTATTTTTCCCTGATCTCTAAGGTGGCGGTGACGCTCAGAACATACTTCCCAAATGAATAATTTCAGACTTTATGGCTCATTCAATTTCAGTTTGCACACTGCATTTTATCCAGCTCGGGCTCTGACAGTACAATGCAAAAGATAGCCATTCAAGATACTGGGTTTCTATTCTCCATATATGTAACATTGGCCAGAATTCAAGCCCAGAGACATAACAGAGGCTTTTGTGCAGATATTTTTGGCTGATATTAGGAACTGCTACAATAAAGAGGGATGGAAGCCATCTGCAGAAAACACACACACACAGACAAAAGCAGTTTTACTGGTCAAGGAATCCAGGATCAATGCCTTGCTTCATCTCTGGATATTATCAGAGCTGTGCAGGAGCCAGAATTTCTGTCTCAGAGACAGACCAGGATTTTGAATCTTTCCATATTAGATCAGAACAGAATACTTATTTTCAGAATCTTCCCTGCAAATGTTTTTAATTAAAATGTTACTTTCTATTTTGACATTTGTCAGTTAGAATTTTTCATTTAAAAGGAAAATTTGCAGTGAAAACCCTCCAAAATGGAGCCAAGGAGTTCCAGTCTGTTCAGCTTGTCATTTCAAAACATTAGAGAAATGATGCCTTACAGAAAGCAAGAAGGTGGCTTTATTACTTTCCATTTTGTTCAAAGTGAAATATCATTATAATCAATATTTCCTGCAAAATGTCCCAGTTATAACAAGCTGATACTATCAAACATAAAGCCACTTCCACCAAATGTTTTTGACCGTATTTGCTAAGAAGTACTTTTCTACACAAGAGGAATTTAGATACCTGAATCCTTTCTGTGCAATTGTTCTTGCTTCTGCCTCCCTCAACCTCATTTCTTATTAAAGCCTCAGGAGGAAGCAAACTAGAAACTCTGTAGTGGAGGGAAAAAAGACCTAAAGGGAGAAGCAACAGCTGACACAAAATAAGGAAATACCTTATTAGGGACACCAGTAATGCTAGCAAGCTGTCCCTTGCATATTCCTCACTCCCAATGAGTTGGGGTGGCAAGTGCTCTCTTGGAAGCACGAACTGAGCTGATCTGGAAAGCATGAGTTGAGCCAATCTGAGCTGGGCTGAGTTTGTCATCTCATTCATGCAGGCCATGTTCAAGGCTCTGGAGCCAGTGTGGCTGAGCCCTGAGCTTGGTTCAAATGAAATATTTAGCAGGAGAGCCAAGAGGATCAGCTCTGCACCAGGCACAGGCTCTGGCATTTGCTCATCCCGGCGCTCGCTGTGCTCTGCCAGCGGTGGAAGCAGAGGCTCTGCGCTGATAACACATCCTGCAGGACATGTCCAGGCTCCCTGACACCTGGCAGGGAGGCCCTTCCCTGGCAAGAGGAGTCAGCAGAGCTTCGAGCTCAACAAGGGCTCTCTCAGCTGCCCCACAGCAATTCTGTATGGGATCAGTCCCTGCTTCTCTCTGCCCAGCATCACCAGTGGCAATGCTGAAAGGGAATGTTGAGAAAATGCTGCTTAAAAGTGAAATGCAGGCTCAAGCCCTCATAGGAAGCATGGGGGGAAATAGGCACTATGAAATGCCCTACAAAAAAGACAACATGCTGAAATGGTCAACCTACACATTTAGAACTGGAAAACTAATATAAGAAACTAATATAGGGAAAAAAATCCAAAACGTTAATTTTAGAAAAAATTATTTATAGAATTATTTACATCCTAATGAAGCAAAAGATTTAGTCCACAGTTCATGCAGGCTTATGCACAGCTTTCCTTCTGCCACTCTGTCACCTGGACACTTCAGTGCCTCTTTCCTGCCCCAGTGTGCACAGGACAAGGTCCAGCACTTCTTTCCTTGCCCATGGTGCAAGCTCTGCCTGCCTCCATGTCCAGCCATGTACACCTGGATGGAAGCTTAGGCCTTGGCTGGACAGCAGTGAGTTTGTAGCTGCTCCCAGGCTTCTTTCCCCTCTCCCCTCCCATCTTTTCCTCCCACTGTATGAGGACTCCACAGCCTGGTTCCTCCATGCAGTGACATTTTTCCCTCAGCTGCAATGAGGGGATGCCAGTTCGGGGTTGCCTCTTGCTGCAGCAGTGCTTGTCTACAGCAGCACAGCAGTGACACTTTGATGCAGACCCTTACCATGTAATTGCTGTTCATGTTTTGCAGCTCTATGAGTTGGTGCTGGTGCACTTTGAGAAATTCAGGGCAGAGTTACAATTTTTTTCAACTGAATATCCCACAGTCAGGATTGCAGGTTTGGCATTGCTCTGCACAAGGGCAGTCTGACCTTAACGCTCAATTCATGCCCCAGGTGTGTCAGCCTCTCCAAGCAGGGTCTCTCTGCTGTTATTCAGAGCATGTTTAGTGCTTCTTGGTAGGACAGGAAGAGTAAGGTGTCAGCAAAATGGAGAATCTGGTGCAATATTGTCTTTGGCTTTCTTTACTTTTAAATTAAATACTTCTGGTTCTTTTAAAACAAAACACGAGGACTGTTTCCTCCCTGTCTTGATTTATTTTGCAGTGTTTCAGCTCAGACTGGGTGGTACATTATTAATACAATTTATTAATAGGAGTTAATAATGGAAACACAGATACTTGAGGGAATAAGATCCCTACAATTAAGAATATGAAGAGCCTACACAAGAAAATGAAACCTTACATTGTCTAAACAGTTTTAATAATAACTAGTTAGTTTCCACTCATTAAGATTAAGTAATCTGCATCAGAGAGATGGTCAAAGAAAATATATTCAGAGATAACTGAAGAAATAAACAGAGCAATGAATGGAGAATGAGGTCACACTTCTTTCTAAATATGCAAATAGATAAACATCAGAACAATAGATTTTCTTCTGTTCTGTTCACAAAGGTGTAGTTTCCTTATCTGAGATCGTTGTGAGGCTAGTAAGAACACAAGACTTAATACAAAATCTCCCAGAGATGACAAACAGTTTGGCCAGGCTGGCTTTATTTTAGTAGAACCCTTTGTATACATACACATACACACAATAAATGCGTTTGTGCACATGTAAAACCAAAGACACTTATTTTTCACTCTACTCCCTCTTCCCTTTATACAGAAATATAATTGCACAGTTAGAAGAGTGGGAATGGGAAAACAGTATTTTTTTTTCCTTTAGCCAAATGGGAGGTATTATGTGTGTATGTATATGTATAAAGATGTCATCTCTGTGACATGCAGAATTACTTCTTCAGTCTTCAAGAAGCTTTCATGTGTCATCTTACCTGTGGTGATGATAAGCAACTCCATATTTCTTTGTAAATCTAACAGTACTTACTGCTGTCAGTAATTAAGCCCTAGACAGGAAGAATATCCATCTCCTGCAGGACTGAACATTCATTTTCCCCCTCTAATATATTTGCCTCTCTCACCAGTCCCACACAAAACAAGACTACAAGTAGGAAAGGAAATTATCCCCTTCCAAACATGACAATCATCTACTGTGGTTTGGCAAGGACACCTGAAATCCTGTTGCTGTGAGAGATCTTTGACAGAAGATTATATTCCCAGGCTTCTCTTTTAGCTGACAATGCTTCAGAACCTGAACCATGAGCTGGCTGGTTGGAGCTTTCACTTTCCTTCACATCTACTCTCCACTCCATGGTCCTCCTATTCAGAACAGAAAATTCCTTGCAAGCTTTGTCCAAGTTCACTGCAGTCCTGAGTCTCCTTCCTCTTGGTTTGAAGGGCAGGGTTTAGATATTCCACCTATATGAAACAAAACTCCAGCAACATCACATAAGAAGGTTGCTGGTGGTGGCAGAAGATTATGGAAATACAGCCAAGGTATTTCCATGATTTGGGTGACTCTGCCAAGGGAGTAGAACCTTCTGCCCCAAGTAAAGAGCACAGAATTGCATGAGCTTGCATGCTCAGCACTTCTCCCAGCTGAAGTCCAAGGTGCCTTGTTTTTGTTAAAACCTGCCAGGCAGAAGCAGAGCCTGCTCTGCCTGATGTGCACTTCAGGACAGCATCATTCACTGCCTCTCAGCATGGGGGGAAAAATAACACTGGGAATGCCCTGGCCATTTGGAAATCCTGTCTTCTATTCATGGCTAGTTAGAGCTTCTCCTCCACGTGTAATTATGCGCAGGGCCCAAGCAGCGAAGACAAGGTGACACGAACTTTGCTATGAGCTGGACAAAGTTTCCAGGACCCATTTAATGCTGAGGTATGGACTACCACATCTCCACTGCATTTCCTCCTGTGTCAGCTAGACCAAAGACTGTGCAAGTGCACCTGCCCATTCTGGGGTCATTCCTTAAGTTACAACATATAAAATTCACAGAATTATCCCAAGTTTCCCATTTGGTTTAATGAGATGAGACAAATTGTCCCTTCATTATTCCCATTCCATACAAAGTTTACTTTAGAAATTTCTCATAGTGCATACCAAATTCATTCAAAGTCTGAAAAAGCATAGCAACCACAAAGCAAACTTGTGGTACCCTTTTAAAACTGTGTTTAAATCTACTCTGCCATCCAGATGCTAAAGGCAGGGTTATTATCCACCCTTCTGCCTCCCTCATTACACCAGCTTTCCTAACAAGAACAGGGAATCAAAGGAAGCTACAATACAAAACAGCATGTCAAGCTTTTCAAAAAAGGGAAAAAAAAAAGTTATCAGGCCTTTCAGATTTTCATTATAGTTTACCACCATTAACTAAACCTCTTTGAGACAGATGTATTTTATCATCCAATTTCTTTAATGAAGAGTTCAAATTCACAGATTGTGCTAGTGTCAGGGACAGAAATGGGAACTTATGACTCTGTGTCTGTTTGACAAAAGCTAATTCATAGGAGTCATCTGTGTGGAAAAATAACTGCAATAATATTCATAAAACATATTGCCCATGAAGAAACTCATGGCAAATGTAGTCTGAATAAGTTTCCACCACTGCTGTTTCCTTAGAAAGATTTGTCATTCCTTGAGAGGTGCATGTGGTAAGTGATGCTGAGAGTTGCAGTGCAAATGCACAGTGACTGGGTACCAACAGTTCTACCAAAATACATTCCCCAGATAAAAGAAAAGTTGTCATCCAGAAACACACTGTCAGTATAGATACAGAAAAAACTGGTTTAATGAGGAAATCAGTGTCAGTAGAAAACAGTGATAAAAAATGAGCAAAACCATAAATACAAATGTGGAAGATGTGTATTACATCATTCTGTGTTACTGAAGTAGCAATATAGTCACAAGGGGAATAAAATGGTCAGAACGACCAAGAGAGAATTGTGTTCAACTTTAAAATGTCAGTAGTGAAAAAGAGGCATAAAAATCTGAGCCTGAAGGGACCTACATAAATGAGTGTCTGATATTTCATACATATGTTTTTTTCCTGTAGATATCTTTATCCTTTGTGCTAATTAAAATCTTCGTTTACATGTACTTTGTCTCCCTCTTTCTCTTTGCTACTTCATTCTATTCTGTTCTTTCTTTTCTCATCATCTTTTATCTTTGCAGATACCTTCTAATTAATTTTCTCCTTAAGTTCATTTTTTTTCTATCCAATGCAGAATTAATTGCCATTTGTTCTTTTTTTTCTTTTCCTATCTTTCCTTTTTTCTTCCTCTTTTTTTTTTCCCAGTGTTTTTCAACACTTCTCTCTCCTTTTAGAGAACTTTTTCTGCTCTCATGTTCCCTTTTTGTGGTTCCCTGTGCTTACTCCCTTTCTATCACACTTCACTCTCTTTCTTACCCTATCTCCTTTATTACCAAAATTCTCACAAGATTCCTTTTCATAGGCTTAGAAAGGCTGATCCCTGCATCCCTGCCTCCTCTCAGACACACTCTCCTTTCTTGGCAGCCTTTTCTTCACTAAACCTGTAAAACTCTCTCCCAGGCATTATTGCTTAGTCCCAGAATCTACTCACAATTGCAAACTCCCTTTCCACCAAATTTAGTCATGCTCAAACTCATGTACTTTTTCCTACTGGCTAGGGATAAAAAAAGGTATTAAATACCTTATCCTCTCCTATTTTAATTCCAGAATTCCATAGCCAGGTTAGGTCTTCAGAACTGAAGATTACCACTCAGATTTTCTTAGCATCTGCTGCCTGGGCTGCCAGCTCCAGATCTGTTAGCCAGAGCCATGGGCCTCTGTCTCCTCCTCAGGGACAGGCACTGACCTGATGCCACAGGAACTCTGCACAGACAGGACTCACCTGTGCTGCTGTTGCATCCAAGCCCTTTGAGGCCCTCATAATCTTTGATGCATATTTCTTGGCCCAAAGACTTCACAAAATAAGTACATCAGAAGAGGCAAAGTAATAAGAAGACTAAACAATGTTCTTGGTTCATGCCAAGAGCCAATAAGATAGCCAGAAGTTGAATTTACCTCTGCTGCTTTGCCCTGCTGTCTTTTCTCAGCCTTCCATCCTATGCCATTCAAACCTTCCCCAGCTCTCACCATGCACCCCTGACCTTTTAACACATATAATGTTTACTGTTTTTCTCAGAAAAACATGTAGCTCCACACTCCTCAAACACAGACAGACTTCTCTGTTTGTTCCTATCCTCTTCCCTACGTCTTATCATTTTCTTCTTCCATATTCCTCCACATTTTTCAGTGCCACCCCAAAATCACTCAGCATTTCTAGACTCCTTTTCTCACCTCCAGGTTTCTTGTACTAACTCTAACACCTAGAAACAGCTCTGCCTAGTGAAGGGAGCTCAGTGTTAGGCCAAAAAGAAAAACATAGCTTGTCCTAATTCTGTGAGCATTGTGACCTCAGTAAAACTGGGCAGCTTGCTGGTAATTGCCTCTAACAAAAAGAGGAGGAGACCAGACTGGAGTCAAAGGAAGAAGTGGAAAAAACTCCTGAAAGTGAGGGAGATTAGGTTTTGAGGTTTTTTCTACTGACTTGGGCAGGGCTGAAAGCAGCAGTATCACCATGTGCAGGAAAAATGTAAGGAAATGCATTGCTGTGTCAATATCAGTCAATGCCAAATGTGCAGGCACCGTGTGCTGAGGTCAGACCAGCACTCCCTGGCAGCAGCAAGCTCTCAGAGGGACCTGCCCTTTTCAGCATGGCTTTCTACACCATTTAAATATTCACTCTTATGTACCACAGCACCAACAAGTCTGGCTTGAACCAGCTGTTCTGTAACCTAGAAGCAGTCTGTTGAATATTCGGTGTGCAATATTTTTGTGGTTTTTCTGGACCCACCTCCACTCACTTACTTTACACAGTTACTAGGAAGTGCTCAGTTGCTGAAAAGGTGCCTGAATACCAAAGACCTGGAAATCCAAGGGAGTGATTAAGAAAATCCATGACAGTTTCTAACGCACCTTTATTACCTCGGTAATGAATTTTGATTGATCTGATGTAAGCAGGTCATTATGAGTGTTTTTAAATCAATTTACAGCTCAGAAGTGCTTGTGGAGTTGGCACAATGACAGAGCACATCGTGGGACCACGTGAGGCAGCTGTGCCTGATGCACCACATGGCCATGCTGATGTCTCACTACATTTTTGGGTGGTGGCTGCTCCCTGCCAGCAGCCTGCAGGAACAGTCACATAAAATCAGAAATACCTATGTCAATTTTAAATGTGAAAATAATCCTATTTCCACTTTTGTAATGCTGCTAGTTTCAAATTTTGGGTGGATGTTCTGATAAGGCAGGCATTTTAACTGGCTGGGTAATACCAGAATTTGCTTTCCTTGCTGCTTTTCTCTCCTTGATGCTTTGATCTGTACAGAACTAGTTTGTTTCTTTTCAAATAGCAACAGCTAAATGATCACTATGGTTTCTGGCTAATAAAGACCTGAGTCAACCAATTGACTTCATATGTTCATATGTTTCACTTGTCTTTTTTGCGTTCTGTCTCTCTCTTTTATCTTTTTCCCATTTGGTTTTTTTGGGGTGTTTTTCTTTGGTTGGTTTTTTTGCGTTTTGGTGGTTTTTTGGTTTAGTTTTTGGGTTTTTTGTTTTTGGGGTTTTCTTTTTGCTTAATTCATGGGTACAAGGTTAATTCCGCTGCTCACTTCCTCTATAGAAAACTTCTTCATCTACATCAATAGATCTGGAAAGATGAGGGGAAACAAAAAGGGAGTCCTGATGCAGTACATAAATCAGGACATTGGCAAACCAGGCAGGATTTGTTTGTTCTTCCTCATTAGCATTCTTTCCCCATTAGTTCAATAGGGAATTTTAGCTGACTCTTCCTTTTGAGAGGAGGCCCTCAAAGCCTTCTCTGATGCCCAGTGTCACATTACTGTTGTAGCTTTTTCACCTCCACTTATCTAAGCTGGTTTTTAAATGTTTCAAAGGGCTCAGCAACCCTCAAAGTCGCACCTTTCACATCTTCACGTTCATTTACACCTAAAAGTCATCCTTAAGGAGAAGAGGAAATATTTGGTAGCTCAGAAAAAACTTATATATGTATGAAAGCAGCCTAAGTGCTAAATGGAACCTGGCCATGGGGGAATTGAATGTGTGGAGGCATGCTGCTGCCTACACTAAAGCAAATGCATACTTGCCTTGTTTCTCTTACTTTTTCTGCTTACAGTTATTTTACTTTATTACTATTCCTTACTTACACTCTGGCAGCATCTAAAATCCAGATCAGGATGGAGGCAACTTCTGTGCAAAACTTTTGCAGTCAAAACACTAAACCTACTAGAAAATAACCGGAGGGAAAACATGATGGTCTCTTAAACTTGTTCTGGAGAAGAGCTTTGAGTTTGGGAAAAAAAATTATCTTTTTCTGACACAGTAAAATTAGAGGGTTTAATTTTTTTTCCAGAAATAAATGCTTTGAGGCTGGGTTTCAAAATAAATTCATATTTCAGAATAAATTACATAACATCATATGCTATAGTAGCGTGACACAAGATAAAATAAAAGGGCCCAAATTCCTGCACAGTGTTTCAGTTTTATAAAAAAGAATAGTGCTATGCCTAACTTAAAAATAAACTTTGTGTAAATGCCCCTTTTCACTGGGGATTTTGAATTTTCAGGTCTTTAATGCAGATTGTAATAGAATTATAAAATTAAGGTTTTCAGATATAGGGATGTAAAGTTTCTGTGATTTAGGAAGTGGAAAATACTTTGAGCGACATTTATGGGTCAGGAAAAGACTATCACAGAGTTACAAAGGAGTCTGATGTGTTAGAGTTACAAACAGACTGATGTGCTATCTCATGTCTTGTTTGTGGGATTAATATTTTTCTCTGATGCATATATTTGATTGGAAGAATTCCCTGCCCTGGAGATTTCCTAATTATTCAGATATAAAGATTCATCTTAAAAGCCAGAGATATTTCTAATGTTCACTCACATCTAACCAGAGCTTCTCACCAGCCACAGGGAGCACAGCCTCTAGAAATGTTTCACTTTTCAGTAGATAAGAGCGGAAACTCACAGTTATTGTATTTTCTTTTCAATATTTTAATTTCCATGCTGTATTTCAGTGACTTTGGGAGTAACAGTCAGGCCAAAACAAACATAAGCCACAGCTCCTTGTCACTGCTCCCTAATAAAAGGAAATGTATCACTTGCTATTGCTTGGACCTTTTGCAGTGAGATGTAATGAAGTGACATGAAGAGAAAGGGACGTGCAGCTACTGAATTTACACTTGAAAGACTTTATCAAAATGCCCAATTGACATCTCTAACTTCTTTCTAAACAACATGTTTGCTGAGGCCAATGTAGGATGTTCTCTTGACTTCAATGGGTTTTGGTGAGGTTCTTCAAAATTATTGCACTGACTGCCCGAGTACCTCCTGTATCTAAATGCTAATAAATACAGAAATCTAATGCTGAATAAATACAGAAAATGGATGATTGCAGTGGCTATGTGAAAACAAAGAGTGTGACACCTGCAAAGATATGAAATTTAAAAGACAGAAGCAAAAAGCAAAAGCCAGGTATGATGTATATTCTTCTTTTTTAAAAATCCTGTATAAGCCTACAAAATGCTGTTGCATTTTAGCTGAATTTAATGAGCAATGTGACCAAAATACTTGTTAATCTGTAACGCTCATTTTGTCTACTCTTAACGGCACCCAGAGTCTAGATCTATTTATCAGTAGACAGAATTATTGATTGGATTTGTTCTGCATTTAACACTAATAAAAGAAAAACCAGCATTTAGAGTTCTTTAGTAAACTATGCAACTATTAATGAGTGAATAAAAGGTAAGAAAAAGGAAAGTGAAAACCTAGCCTAGACACATTAGAAATAAAGACACCTTCCTGTCTAAACAGCTTTTGGCAGATAACACTTCTTGTGCTGCTTCTTGTCTTTGATGTTCCTGCTGCTGCTGTTCTTGACAGTTTGATGACAATTTGTAGTGAATCAAACAGCCCAAAAATAAAAAAAAATTCACTTAATACAATATTTCATTTTACCCAAACCAGGGTTTTTGCATTACAATTTGAGAACTTTATAAAGGATTGCTATTCCTTCTACAAAAAAACAGAAAAATATTTCCAAATGAATATTTCATTGAAATTAACATTTTAAAAGATTTTTTAAAGGGAAAGGCTTATTAAAAAGGTCAGATATAAATGTCTATTTTTTTCAGTATGCTTGTTTTTTGTTATTGAAATTTAAAAAATACCTTCACATATTTTTGATGTCATAAAATGAGCCTCCCCTATTAAAGAAAAAAAATAAAATAGTACATACCTCAGAAAAGTAGTGGAGTGAGTATCAGGTGAGAAAAGTCCTGGTACTGATGGGTGTCTTCATATTCTCACATGTAGCATGGATGTAGAGGCCATCCTTAATTACCTTCATATTCATGGCCCTGTTATTGGGAAGTTTCCTGAAGAAATTTTCAGCTGCCGTTCGTAGGGATTACTTCTTCTCTTCCATCTTCACAGCTGAGGTGCCTGCAGTGGCCAGATAACTGGGGGTGTGTCTGGCAAGCAAGTGGAAACAGGGTCAAGTATGAAAGTCTATCACCATTACTAAGACCTTACAGAAAAGTCTTTAAAATTACACAGAAACCCTACAGGATCACAGGACATCCACATGCCAAATGAGGATTCATACAGAGAAACCCAAGCCTTATTTTAAGGGCACATCTCCATGACCTTTAGGTTCTTCCTGTTCCAAATGACCTGAGGTAGCTGGGATGACTCTGGAGGTCAAGGTCATTGCTGCCATGCACTAATGCAGCTAAACCAAGGTCAAGGCTGAATTTAGGACAAGGCAGAAAAACAGAACAAAGGTACAAAGGTGCTCATTTCTATAAGCTTCCCTATTTCCTTCCTTTGGGATGGATGTGCAGTGAATACCTGTACTGTTGTCTCTACTGTGCACTGAATATTCAAATATGAGATTACCTACAGTGGCTAAAATGGCTGTAAGAAATAGGAAACTTGGTACCATATAAAATCAATTTTCCCTTGGATTGTTTCTGAACCTCGGCAATTGCAAATAGGTTCCAGAAAGAATTTTAAATTATCTCCAAATTTTATATGTAGTGTTTTAATAGGTTTTCAAACAATTTGATTAGATGGTAATTTAAAAATAGTTCTTCTATTCTGCTGTGGCTTGGCAAGATTGGAGGCGAGAATTGGCTGCTAAAAGATGGACTTCCACTCTGGAAAAATTTGAAATAAAATGCCAGGAAACAATATGTATACAAACAGCAGAATAATTGCCAGAATTCTGTCATTCTTTCCCTACTGAGCTTGCAGTTTCTTGAAAGAAAGGAGATTATTTTCCCAGCTTATGCTTGGAGTGTATTTCTCAGTGAAGTCACACTCCAGGGTCTACAACCACAGAGATCAATTAGACATGATGGACACCATAAGCCAAATCTCTCATCCTGCAGTAAAAAAATGCTTGGGAGATAGAGAAGGTGTAAAATATTAAATGGAAAGTGAGAAAAATAAATGGTCAAGGAGTAATTTCTTTTAATAATGCAGAAGTTGCTTTCACAATTCCACATAAAGGAGAAAAATGCTTCGGAGTGGGGGAAGCCTGTTTTCTCCTGAAATCTTCAATGGAAGGCAGTGTGTATTTGTTTACACCAGAGGATGTGCCATAGGCTCTTACCAGCAACACTACAACAAGATTCAGAATTTCTCTTTGAGGAAAAGATTTATCTAAAACATTCTATGTCTATCTCATAAGAAACTTCTATTGTGGATTGTTTCATGTGTATCATGCATAAAACAATAATCTCCCTTCTTATGTTGTGTCCTTGGGAAAAGCAACCCTGATCTCTCCCCTTTTTCCAAACATGCCAGATAAAAACTTGAGAAAATTCAGATCTCCAGTGCCCACTTTTCCCAGCTTAGCAAACTCCTCTCCCTCACAGCTATCCTGCCCTCCATTCCTCTCTAGCCAGAACGGAACTGAGGCTTTCTGGAGGCTATGGCACTCATTTCAAGTCAGCTGAGGAAAGAAATATCTTTCAGACTGGGGAAAGAAGATGTGGCAAAAGCTGAGGTGTCTGGCCCAGCCCAGGAATTTATGCAGAAGCTCTGCATCAAACCAGCCATGTGATGGTAGGGAAGGTATTTAGACAAACACAAGATGGTTCCTTCTGGAAAAAATAACATGTTAAGATTTTATGAAGAACAGTTTCTCTTTCCTAGAATTCTCTTCCTTTCTTTATTTTTTTTTTCTCTTTTCATTTCCCACATGCTGCTGGCAGCTGAACTCCCCTAAGCCTTTTGGAGATGGATAGCTACTCACCTTAACCACTCACGGCTTCAGGGAATTTGCTCAGGGAAATACCTGGGCTCACCTCAGTGTAAACTGAATCAACATCAGATAAATAAGTTTGCTGCATCTTTCTTAGGGTTTACCTTTGGAGGCTGGTATACTGGGAGGAATAAATTAAAATGAAACATTTAATATTCTCTAAAAAGTCGCTTGATCACTGTTTCCACCTTAGTGCCTTATTAAAGGAAGGTTGCTTCTGCTCATCAGCATCAAGAAGCAGTGCACACTTCAACAGTAGTGCTCAGAAATCTCAGGGAAGTGGATAAATTTACAGGGAGAAAATGCCAAGGGAAAGTGGTCAATTCATAACACTGGCATTCAGTGTTAGTTGGTTTAATTAACTGAGTGTTCAATTACCAAAACGCTTTGTCTTCTATGCTAATGCTGTTTCAAATAATAGGTAAAAAACCCCAACAAAACAAATAGTCCATCTGAGGCTAGGAAACAAACAGAGAATAAAAATTTTGGATAGGAGATGGGAAAAAATCAGATCTTTGTTAAGGAAATACTTCACCAAATAACAGTCAGTTTCCCATAAGATTATTCACAGGAAGAATGGAGTGGCAGTTCAAATGTACACATTGTTTTTCATCACTGGTTTAGATAAACATTGTGCTGTCATTAAACCACAATGGACTTTATCTGAGGGCTGTCTCTATGTTAAATTCTAGCAAATCTCTGTATTTGTCTGCCCAGTGTTAAAAGGAGATTCCTGACTTTCAACTCTAATATCAGGCAGTCCTCCTTAGCATTTTAAAACAATACCCATTTTTATTTTTCTTCATAATATTTAAGCAGGTTGAATAATTTAACAAAGAGCATAATCCTCTAAATTCACTGAAATTAGATTTTTGCAAAGACAAACCCTGAAGAGGTTTCAAAACTGTGTCACAAACCACATGGGCATTAAAACCAGGCTATGGCCATCAAGTACAGCAGTGATGTGGCTGCCAAGGCACCTCACCTGCGGTTCACTGAATCACAGACAAGCCCCAGCAGGAGCCTCAGTGAAACCTGACCCCAAAGTGGTGGGACCTGTGTAAGATTTGGCCTGAGGAGTGAAGCTGCAGAGATGCTAAAGCACTCTGCCAGCCCCAGAGATCAGCACTCACTCTGTAGAAACTCCCAGGGCCATTCGCTGAGCTATGCTGAGGCTTTTGGTGCTGGTACAAGCCAGGTTTAACCACCAACATCACCGTCACCAACCTGAATTGTGGTCAGGAGCTCCACCAAAATGCTGCACTGAATGAGTTCCTCTGAGTTCATATTCTGGCAGTTAATAAAATTATTAAAGGTACTGCCTGGACATACATAATTTCCCAATCATGACACAAGCACAAAAGAAAAACAAACAACCAAAAACCACCACCAAAAAAAAAAAACCCAACAACCAAAAAACCAACAAAAAATACCCCCACCAAAACTAACCCTCTTCCCCCAGCCTACTTAACCAGACTGTATAATGACATGCATTCCAGCATAGTTCTGCAAATCTGTTACGCAAGAACCATGTTCCCAAAAACAGCCTCAGGCTATAGCGGTGCTGAAAATATGCTGTTGACTTTTTTATTAAAAAAAAATAAAATAAAACTCAGGGAAAAAAACTTATTTTTGTAAAAAAAAAAAAAGGTCCAGGTTTTCATTTATACAGGAATGACTTTGTTGTGTGGTATGTCCTTCAATAAAATTATAGCTTAGGTCCACAAGTGTGTGCATGTTTTGAGGTCTTTTATTGAATCTTATCCTTTCTTTATTTTAAAGGTATTCAATATTGTTAACAACTAGGAATGTAAATTATAGACATACACACTCATGTACATTGCCTACCTAATTTTACAACTCCTGTTAAATGTTTTAATTACACACAATGGGTTATAAATAATAAGATAGAAATGCATCTAAATATTTTTGCAGCAACACCAGAAGCTATAAAACTCAGCATATGAAAGGTCTTCACTGAAAAATAGGTTTCAAAATTTACAAATTAAAAGTCTTTGCACATTCAAACCCTTAGGTAACATTGTATTTTTTCTCAACTTTTAATCCACTTTGCACCACATTAACAGAATTTTAAAAGGTCCATGGTTTAAAGTCCTAGCTGTTATGCTACTCTGCTCACATATTAAAAAATACGGTAGAAAGCTATTTCTTTTACCTAATTATGAAGAGAATTAAATTATTGTACTTCCTCGTAATAACTCAGAACTTCCCCAAATGCACATATTTTCATTACTTGCTTGCACATTATTTATTTCTATTCTTGTGACCTTATTTTTAATAAATACATTCTAAACTTCTTCAAGAGTATGGAAAGAATATTTAATACAAAGCAAAGTAATTATACTCTGAAGGTTCTGAAATATAACTGAAGTGTATCCCTGGGGCTATTTCCTGATAATTAGGTATGGCATAAATAATCATGATTAATTATGTTTCTGGATAGTCATCTGCCTCCAATGAAATATTGTTATCCTTGATAATGCTCAATATAAAAAAAAACCCCACAACTAAGTGTGTTTAAATAGAATATTTTCCTGAAACTCATGTGCAACTCAGTACACAAGCTATAAATGTCTTTGATGTTGCTCTGATACATTGTGCCAGTGGAATACCAATTCTTCATTTCTGAGTGCATTAAATAATATAGTCTGGCACCAAATCAAAATCCAGGAGACCACAATTACACTAAATAATTTGATGAGTTTTTGTTAAATGGGTTTGGAACATGATCTTGATTTTTCTTTTGTGCAGTTTATTAAGGATGTGACAAATTGTTTACCCATTTGTTACATCCCTCTGATTACAGATGTACCAAGAAACAGTACAGGAATGTATATGGATCAGAGCTTGGGCAACTTTTTTCATGATAGTTTTGTAAGTACCAACCGTGGGTTTGGATCAAAACTGAATTTTTGTTCTTTGAAAGAAAGCCAAGGCCTTTCCTGATTATGCCCAGCACTTTCATGTAGTATTATTAATACTTTCTTGAGGCTCATCTTAAAATGCACAAGGCAGTGCCCTGCCAACAGAGTTTGGAAGTAAAAATGAAAGCTGAAGAACATGATTAGCAGCACTTAGCATATGAAAAGCCAAGGGGTGGAGGTGGCTCAGAGCTTGACCTTAAGGACCAGATTCCAGGTGAGCACTGACTCTATCCAGTGCAGCCTGGTGAGACTCATCTCTGCCCAGCACCACACCTGGGGCAGAGCGCCAGCAAAACCAGCCCTCAAAGCCATCAGGCATCCTTGCCTGCCCTTGGAAGGGCAGTGTGGGAGTTAGACAGTGACATGCTGCTTGGGACACATCCAGAGATCCCTCCTTTGGAGAAGACAGGTCTCCACCAGAAAGACTGAGTGACTTTGCTGGGAAGAACGGGTGATTGCCTGAGCTGGGCTTCCTCTGGGTTATCCAGGTGGGTTGTGCTTACAAAAACTCAGAAAGGTCTTCAACAAGCCCAGGAACAGAAGTAGGGGTCAATTCCACGCTGATGGCCAGTCCTCCTTTCCTTCTTTGTGTTTGCTCTTCCAGCTGTGACTGAGTTTCCTCCCGTTTTGGCAGGGAGCTCAGGGCAGAGCCGCATTCTGGATGAAACCAGCACAGTTGCCATGAGCAAACACGAAGATGATGCTAATGCAGCAGGGTGATCCCTGGAGATCCAGAGCTCCAGCAGGCTGCCTGCTGGATAAACAGATTCCCAGAATCAATGTACAGGAGGTGGGGGAGGGATGAGGAATGCTCACTTTTAAAGCAGCAATCGTAACAAGCCACAAGGTGGAAGCAGAAAAGCCAGAGGGGACGGCATCTGTCATGGTGAGAAACAAAATGAGTGAACAGAATGCTCTGTTGCAAGAAAGCAGCAGGAAATAGGGGAGCATATTCTTTAAATACTTCCATCTAAGACAGCCTAAAGAGGGGAGACAAGGACTAAAAGTAGGTAAAATAATAAAATGGTCGTAAAAGTCCCACCTGCCAAGAGTGTCAGTAAAACGATAGGAGAAAAGGCAAAGGACATTTTCTTGGCAGCAAGAAGCACAGATGGTCAAATATAAAAACTATGGTTCTATATGGGATTTTCATCTTTGTTACATTTTCCATGAATGCACAGGAAAAATGTGTACCTGGATTATGCTAGATGTGAGCAAACTATAGATTTGTATTCATGAATATTCTTGCCATAAAGCCATGCTAAAGCTTTTTTTAAATCCTGTTCAGTTAGGTCTGAAAGAAGTATCATACAGCAGCAATGTCTTTGGTGAGATGTCTTCATGCAAGTGGAAATGGAAGCATAAAGGATTCTGAAAGGGATTTATTTATTTTAAACATATTTGCACTTGCCACATTTTCATGTCAGGAGTTGGGTAAGACAATATCTAAGTTTGAAGCAAATCACAGAGTTTGCTCTGTCATTTGCTAGGAGGCATTCCTGTATTTAATTTACAAATTTGTGCCATTGTTACTGACATAATCCCAGCTTGTGCAAATATTCAATGAATATGGCACAAAGTTTCTGCCAGCATTTGGCTACCAAATTTCAGCTGAACTCTGTCCACATTCTCAATGACCTGACATTCTCTTAATCCTGCTTGAAAAATAATTTACATGGCAGATGTAACCAAGACCTACAACTGTACCTGACTTCTCAACTCTGCTTCTTTTTTAAGGAGCATCTTTCAAGGAGACAATATTCCAAGGATAATGAAATACCAGCAGAATAAAGACTGGCAAAGGGACCATCTGCATCCTCTAAAAGTGAGGAAGAATTGGGAAATCTCTGCTCTTTTTGGGAAGTGCAGAAGGGAGTAAACCCCAGCCCCTGGGTCAGCTGGTGAGCCCAGACTTGCATCCTTACTGACTCCTTAAAAGCATCCTGGCCAAAAACCCATTGCATATGAAAATACTGATGCTGAATAAAACATCTGCTCAGTTCTCCTCAGATTCCTTCTCAGGAGGAAGGAGATGTTTTGAGGCTGCAAAAGCAACAATGTAAAGCACATTTCAGGACTGAGCATGGAGTGAATTAAAGTGACACTATAAATACAGGAATATGAACTCAAACAAAGCAAAAATTGAAATATAAAAACTTATCTCCATTTCAACTATATATATATATATATATATTGTTTCCACCATTGGCTGAATATGTTTTAAGCATTGTACATTAATTAAAAAGGTATGCACCTATGATCTGAAGCTGTCCCTTGAAGGCAGCTTAAGCTTTTTTTCAGTGCAGAAGTCTCCTAGATACTTTTTTACCTTTGTTGTCACTGTGCCCATTGGCTTGGTCAGCACATACCTCCTTCCTTCTTTGCAATGTTGTTTTGCAACACACTCCTATTTCAGCATGGGGCTGCTTCTCATTCTGCCTTAGAACACAGGCATGTGGTAATTGGCTCCAGGAAGAAGCCAAAACATATGTTTTCCCATGGCACTAATTAATTACTCATATGCACACTCAAAACTTAATTGCTATTATACACTCTGGCCTGTTTGACTTCTGGGAAAAAAGGTGACTTTGCACCTATTTTGATTGGAAACATGCAAATGTGAAATGTGGCTGTGTTTTTTTACAAATGAAAGAAGCAAAATTTCACTAGTCACACTATTCATTCCTAGCACACCTCTTACTTAAAAAAAAAAACCCTCTGCATGGCACTCAGTACATCTTCTAATGTAACCAAGCCTGAAAGCATAAAGTATGTGTGCTCTACTTAAAACTGCTGATATGACAAAGAAAAACCTCTTCCTCAGGACTACTACTCCTCTCCTGTAGCATAACAAGCACTAGTCAACCACAAGTGCTCCTAAGAATGGCTACTTTTAGTGCTTCTTACCAATAAAAGGCAGAGGTTTTGCCCATTAAGGGTTTTATTTTCCATCTTACAACAGTGACAACCATTTGGAGCTTTGCCCATACTTCTCTGTGCTGATTTTTTAGGTATTTATAACATTTCTATTGTACTTACCACCATATTACCAAAGTCCCTTACACTCATTAATCTCCCATATAAGTTGTTCCTTTGTTCATTTCTTAAATGACTTAGAACAAGACCACAGCCTCTTAAGCAAATCTAGCAGGAAAAAAGAAATTGAAGGTAAATTAGATATTCTTATTTTCTCATTACTTTTCCACTTTAAGTGTTCCTGAAATAGCCAGAATTATTAAAACAAATAAATAAACAAAAAAACCACGATGCTAAATTTTACTCTAAAAATGTGTAGGTGACTGTGAATTAGGAGCTGCTGGAGACAGTCCAGTGAAGTGCCATAAAGAGGATTAAGGCTCTGGAGCACCGTTGCTGTGAGGAAAGGTTGAGAGAACTGGGACTGTCTAGCCCTGAGAAAAGAAGGTTCAGGAGAATCTCATCAATGTCTACAAATACCTAAGGGAGGGTGCAAAAAGGACAGAGCCAGGATCTTCTCTGTGGTGCCCAGAGACAGGGCAAGAGGAGATGGGCACAAATGGAGACACATGGGGCTCTCTCTGAACATCAGGGAATATTTTTTTCCTGTGAGGGTGACTGAGCACTGACACCCAGAGGTGTGGCACAGTCTCCCTCCTTGGATGGAAAGCGCAGTCCTGGGCAGCAGCCTCTGGATGACTCTGCTTGAGCAGGGAGGTTGAAACCAGGAGAGCTCCAGGGGCCCTGCCAACCACAGCCACTGTGTGATGCCATGAACCCCACAGCAGCCAGGTCTGAGTGTGTCTCCAAAGACAGAATGCAGATAAATTTCACACCAAGACAGAACATTTGCATGTCATTCTGGTCACTGTGTAAGCTTAGTCTGAGTGCAAAGTTAACTTTATTAATAAACCAGCATCAAACCAAAACTTTGAAATGCGCTAGATTTGTGAATAAAAGCTTGGATAAATGGACAGAATAACTCATGAATTCAAAATAAAGAAAGATCTCAAAAGACACACACATGAGGATCTGGTGGCACAGGTAAGATGGTTTACCAGCCAAGAGTTGTGGTGATTGCCTTCCTCAGCTGTCCATTTTGTTCTCTCTCAGGTTCCAAACCTCCATGTCCACACAAACCCCAGGTGCTCTCCAGGCAGTTGATGGGTGATCCCAGTTTCTAAACCATCACAGTGAACAGGACTCCCACTTTTCTATCAAGTTGTTAATTGCACAGCTCGGAAATTGGTAGGGGAGCAAATGAATGCCCTTGTAATGAGGGAAGAATGGCCAGCTGAGGTGACTTTCTTCATACCAGCAGTACTAACCTATACCTGGGGGCCTCCAGAAGACTGAATTGCTTTACAGAGTAGCATGGATTTTTTGCAACAAAACCTGGTATGTCAAAGACCATATACTGCCCAATTCAGGGCTTACAAACATGCATTTAATTTCACGTTTGCTCAGAGTTTGCTACAGCACAGAAGTGAGTAGTGACTGTGAATCAAGGTAAGATTTTATGCTATTCCATACCATTGCACAACTGCATAAAATGAAAATTGACAGTTTCCATGTTTTCTAAACCTCTAACTGCAAGCATAACTCAATGCCTGAGTAGCTTGAGCCAGACCTAATTCCTGACGATCTCATATCTTGTCTTTTACACCTGTGCAATGAGATGAGCAAATGGGTCACTGAAGGGTGCTATTTCACTCTCACTCCTTACAGAGATGTAAATGGGTTCAACAAAGTGAAGGGCAGTGAAGATGGCAATGCAAAGTCAGGGAAAATATGACAGGAATATAAACCCCTATATTCATACAGAAGGAAAACTATTGAAGAGAAGCAAATCAATAGGCAAGTGTACAGAAATTGCATTGGGAATAAAAGGAAAAGAAGAGGACTGCAATTTGAAAGCAGCTAAGCCAAAAGCTCCTTATGAGTCAGAGGGCCAAATGAAAGCCAGCAGTGGAACAACCCAGTCCCTCCTTCACAACATGTCACAGCTGCTGTTACTGGGGTCCACCTGAAACTAATGTAGCCCCTAGTATTTTTCCAAAGAAAGTTGATTACAACAGTACTGAAGCTAAGGAAAAAGAAATTGGAAACATGTTTTGTGAAATATCATTGGAACTGTTAATATCTAAAGAAGATATTTTTCAGAGAAATATTTGTAGGTAACCTGAATGTCCAAATTGATGGGAGAAAGTTAACAATAGGCTTAAGTGATACTGACTTAGTATAAAAATCCATCATCATCACATTGGCCACTCTGCCCCCTTAGTGAGCCAAGTCATAAAATCAAAGTTAAATTTTAGAAGGTGATGTGTCCTAAGAAAGTGATCTGATGAGAATTGGAAAGGCTCTGGTTTCACTGCACTGAAAAACTTCACTCTCTGGAATTTAATTTTATGTTTCTGGCATCAGTAAGCCAGTGCATGAGATAATCAGGTTGGTGACTGATGAAAGCCTGGCAACATCAGTGCTGGCATGTCAGTTTACTGATGTCAGTTTGCAGCATGAGGATTTGAACTGGCAGATTTTTTATTAATTTTTAAATTTAATTATACATCAAATTTGAAGACCTCTCTGTACATGGTTCAAATTTTCAGCAGATCTTGATGTCAATGAATTGACAGCACCCAAGCAGCTGGACCTGGACCTCTGTGTAAACTTTTCTTGTTCTTGTAATAAAAGAACCATTATAAGGACTTTGGGAGAGATCTGCTGTTATACAAAAAAGAAATTCAGTAGCTAGATTCAGCTGAAATGGGAGTAACTTTCTAAGTATTTTGGAAAACCTCCCTCCCAAAAAAACCCAGACTAATCCCATATGACTACCAATTTTTGTGAAATTTGACAGGTTTCTTTCTGATTCAACCACTTATTGCAGATTCAGAGCTTAAACACCTTTCATGCTCCAAGATGACAGCAGGACACCTATTGGCTTCAAGGGGGCCAAAATTTCATGAATGACAAATGCACCGCTCTTGACTTGATGGAAAGAACTTGCCTGATGCCAACAAATCTCTCAGCTGGACTATGCTTGGGGTCTGACTGTCCCATGGGCACAGTCTGTGCAAACTGCTCTGTGAGAAAGCCACCAAAATGAAATGCCTTCTGGGAGACAACCACCACCCACCCAAATTTCAGAGTGTTGTTAAAATGGCGTGTCCTCAAAGTGCTCATATTGCAACACTTTCCAAGGGGCCAAGGATCTGCTCAGTTTGTGAATCTCCTTGAGATGCTCATTATCCCAATGCAATCTAATAATGTTTTGATGGCACTTCAGAAGTGACATGAACAATAAAATATACTCACATTCACAGAGCAAAAGATTGTGGCTGCTTCTGACAGTGATGATTCAGGGCAGAATGAAAAGAGCCAGTCACCTTCTTCAGTCCATTTGCCTTGGGAGTTAATTAAGAGTCCTCAGCAGAACGAATACATAAGGAGAAATTGATACTGAGTTTAGGATTAGGGAGATATAAGTCTTTCTTACACCCTTGCTGCATTTCCTTATTCAGGTGTCCCTATCAGCAGTCAAGAGCTTGGAGGCTGCAGGTGATGGATGCTTGATACAGGATTCCTTGCTCTGCTGCAGGAGTGATCACAGAGGCCAAAGCTCTGCTGTCTTTTACACTTATACCTCACTTTACAGAAATATAGCTCCAAATACTGCTGGGGTAACAAACAACCAAAAAAATGTCTGCCTGAAGTCCTGGTTTGGGCGTTTTGCAGTGTTTATTGCTTTAGTCCCTCAAACTTTCAAGTTTCATTAAAATAATACTGTCTGATGTTCAGGCAGAAGTCTGTCTTTATTGTTCCCCTGTTGAATCAGTCTCAAAATAATTATGTGCAGAGATGCAAAGTGAAATTACTGTAGCAAAGGTGCAAATTCAATCCAGAATGAAAAGGGGCATCAATTTCAAAGTCTATAACTAAGTACATTTCGATATCAAATGCTCAGCAGGAGGTCAAGAACTTCAATATTTTGAACACATTGTGCTTTCTCATTTTATAACTACAGTCCCATGGTACAATACAAAAATACTGTTTTTACAAAAGCCTTCAGATTATAGTATTTGAAATGTTGCATTAATATTCAGTTAAGATTTAATAGCCAGAACAAATGTATTAACTCATGAACCGTGAGGTCACAGGTTCTCCTAGAAAACACTCACATAAACTACAACTCTTTCATAGATATTTGTAGCAAAAAATAAAATAATTTCATATTGATATTTCAAGAACGGATAAATTGGCAAAATAAATATTCCCAAATTATCTGCTAACCTCTGATGATTGTGCCAATTATCTTTTGCAGAAGTAATTAAAATAATTTGCAATGATGGAGAAAGAATATGAAATTAATTTCTATTGCATGGTCATTGAACAGTGGTAAAGTGGTTGCCCTAGAAAAGGGTATTCTAAACATAGCAAAAATGAGAATTTTTTATCGTATGGAGCAATTTAGAATTTCTGGTATTTTGAAATGATCGATTAATGTTGCATTTAGCATTTTTACACTTGCTTAGACTTGACAAGCAATTTGTGGTAAGCTGGCATATCATTTGCTTTTGGCAGATGTCAATTGCTTTCATCATTATTTCAAAACAGAAATGATAATAATTAAAAGGAAAAAAAATAGGAAAATTACCTCATTTCCAGTCCAAATACAAATATATTCTTATTAACTTTATGACTATTGGCTGCTCTTGTCCTATGTTTATATTATTTAATCAGAAAGTTTGTCTTGTTGTATTGGTAACTTCTGGAGGTAAAAAGTAGAACATATACAATATTTTATTTTATGTTTCTGAATAAAGGATGATCTATTTTAATGTACATTTCCCTGATTTCCTAAACATCTGATGGAAAATAAACATTCCCACTGATCTGGTAAGCCAGGCCACTACAGTCACAGTGCCAAGTTGAACCAACTCAGTAAAGAATTCAGTAATAACTGTGGGGATTTGTCATATCACCGTGGGCAGACAAATTTGACTCTTCCCATGAATGGGGATAGGAGCCAAGGTATGAACCACTCTGAATTAGAAGTCATTTAATTAAAGTTAGCACAGTGCTGAACTCAAATTAGCAAGGTTTACTAAGAGGCAGCGTATATTAACTAGGGCTCAGCGTGGTGATAGAGTGCTCTGCTGCCAGCCAAGCTTGCACAGGCAGTAATCTCCTAAAGCACAATGCCATCCAGAGGAGCAAGCCAGCCAAAGAACAGGCAAGGCTGAAAGAGTTAAAAAGAAGTTCTACTATCTGTTTGCTGACATATCACCCTTATGAAAAAAAAAAAAAAAAAAAAAAAAATAAAACCAAAGAAACCCCCCCAGAAATACAGGCAGTGGTTACATACAGTATTTAATAGTCCATTATGGCTCCAGGTACAGCTCTTCCAAGTTCATACTTTCAAAGCAGAGCAAAGAGAATGGGTTATGGAAAACTGAAAAAAGCCATCCTTTCTTTGCCCAGATGAAGTACGAAAAAATTGTGGTCTTATGCTGCTTTGAGATGCATGTCTGGGTATTGCCATTAAAATACCATGTATGGCTGAAATACTTAGCATGTAGACAGTTTTAATTATCTGTTAAGTGCTGTGTAAACATCACAAACAGCCATGATATTCCCAATTTACAAAGCTGCAAATCAAAGCAACAAAAGTTATTGCCACTCTAATGCAACAGGGAACTATTTAGCTCTTCGTTGCTCTTCTTGATCATTCTCTTGGTTTTATTTCCTTTCATCTTCTTTGCAATTTTGTTAGGGAACAACTGTATTTAGATGACACCTCTAAGGTCCTTTACATTTAATTCAAATAAGCAATCCAAATTTGAAGATTTATCCAAAATTTATAACTGGTGTTTTTCTAAGGGTCCATACTATTTCTCAAATCTAAGTAGCTTTAAATATTGGGACTTTTCTAGCTGGATACTCAGGTTTTGACATACAAGAGGTTCTCCTTAGGTGAAATGGAAGACAATAGGAAATACAATATGAATAAGATTACATCTGTGAAGATAGTCCCAGAAAAGAGAATTGTGAATTTAAAAGGGTTCAATTATGATTTCTACTAAGGACTAAGGTGAATCAACCTAATAAACATATTTTTATTTAGAACAGTCTTGTAGCTGTGCTTTTTTAAAAAGTAAAGTCAAAATTGTCCTTAGAATATGTATGCCAAAAAAATAAAACCTTAGCTTTCTCTATAAATCAGATAGTAATTTTTTTACTATGACCCCTTTCTGTGAGTAAAGATGAATAAATATAGGAGTCTTCTGTAACATCAGAAAGGAACTGATCAGCAGTCCCAGTAAATGTTTTTCATAAATAATTTTTATTGAAAAAAGGAATAAGTGGTTCAAAATAAAACTCAGGTAAATACTACTGTACCTGTGGAATAATGAAGGGAAAGTTTGACAGTTCAGGGTTTGAAGTACCACATCAATGTTTCCTTTGCAAGGAGGATGGACAGGCTTACGGAATGGAGTTCTGCATGTTAACAGTAAGAATGTTTTTACTGACTTCAAATCATGTAATATAAACTCCCGGGGGAGAGTCTGGAGAATTTTCTAGGCTCAAAATACTACATCTTTAACAATATAAAGCTTCACGTGGATGCATTATTTGAGAAGTAATGCATGACCGTCCTGTTAAAGGCTGCCATAGTCTTTAAAAGCCCACAGCTATGATTGCATGATGCACCTCAGCTTCTGGAATGTTTTATTTCTGAATGAATAATAGAGAAGCCATAGCATTCTAAAACATATGGTTCTGCACTTAATGGTCAAATAAATTGTATATATAGGGAGCATATGTAGATGGGTACCTTTCTATATATATAGACACACACACATAAAAATTTTATGAGTAACACAGTCTTGTACAGTAATAAAATGAATAGGTCAGGCTAGGGAAGTACTTCTAAAGTGTTTAGCAGGAATTAATATTCAATCTTCAAGTTTTCTTTAATGTTTTGTCACTCAAATTTCTGGAGCAAAAGGGAAAATATGCATCAAACTTGGGTCTTTAAATATATACTTCCTCATAAAGAATTTAAGCTGTGGAATCAAATGCCTACTATTTGAACTTCCAAGGAAAAGAAAAGCAAGGATTTCAAACATAACTAGTTGCATCAAAGGAGAGTTTACAAAAATTTTTATAATAATGACACAAAGGATGCAATTTTCCTGTTTCAAATACAACAGAAAGTTATTAAGATAGCAGGAAATTCAAAATTTAGAGTATAACTGAGTATCCAAGACATGGAAAATTCTAGCTGATGAAGGCCAAGGTTTTGTGAGATGTAAATTCCCCTGAATTTCACCATCCACTACTGCAAACATATTTTCTGTGACCAGTGATGCACATAAAAAAAAGGTTACTAATTATCAGTAGTAATAATTACACATTTAACAAGTTACCATTATACTTCAAAAAGTTTTCACTAATGTGTGAATAATTATTGGCCTAATTAAGTGTCTGATATTGCATTTACAAACAAAAATGAAACATTAGTTAGGAGTGTGACATTATTTTTGCAATAGATAAAAGGAAGAGGTAATTTGGATAACTAATTTCTGGACTGAATTTGTTGCATGGAGCTCCAAAAAAAGGAGGTAATTTTTATCCTTCCAAACATTTAGAGGCATATTTTCCCCTTACAGCTCTCCCTTTCCAGTGCAGTATTCAACTGTACATCCTTTTTTTCCCCTGTAAAGATGAAATCAAGAAGAAACATCAGCAACTCTAGAAGTCCTGAGGGCTTTCAGGGTAGCTGTCTTTTGGGAGATAGAAGGGGTCTTGTGCAATGCCCCTGCACGGAGAATATATCTGCTTTTACTGGCAGAGTTCAGAGTGCCTTGTGGTGCCTCAGGCTGCAGAAGTTGACAAAATCATGCAGTAGACATGAATGCCTCTCAGTGATACACAAGTGATACACAAGTGAAAACATTTAGCAAAAATCAGCTTAGGATGCAGCACATCCCAAAGAATGTCTATTGTTACAGTGCCTTTCACCTGGTTGCTGTTTCTGTATTAATTTTCCTCCTACCATTTCACAGGAAAAATAGAGCCAGGTGCCGTGGTAATAGCAATTTATCCATGTATCCATTTATGGTCATTTGAGCCTCAACAATGACGGACAGTAAATTGTGGGAAGGAAAATGAAGCCTCCCTACTCATCTGCAAATGCCTTGATTCCACAGTTTTCCATTTTTATTAATATTTGAGTGAATTTCCTTGGTCAAGATTACTACATTTTATCAAGCACAGCCCTAAGTCATTTTTGCTTTAACGTCCCCCAATTACTGGCCAGTGACAGAAAATTACAGCAGCCCAAAGGACAGACTATTTCTGTGATATTCTCCCATTCTTCCTTTCCAATTCATGACAGAATTCCTTGCACACTAGACAGGCTGCATAGCTGGTTCTCCTACAGAGCCATGAAGCCTATGGAAAATACACCATCATTTTTGCAGGATGCCTAAAACTTCAGGAAAACTTATTTGAACAGAAATGCAAAGTAGTGTGTAAACACAGTCCTGAGGCTGCCAGACCTCAGCTAACTCGCATAGCTTTGAATCAGATTGCATCTCATAATTTCTCCTGTGCAAGACCTTGAGACAAACAACAGGATTTGCAACATTCCAGCATGAAACTACTGTAAGTGTGCCACAGCTGTTTAACTCCTTGTACTCTGGTCAGAAAACCCTTTATCTATGCCACAGCCCTGAACCCCTGCATTTCATATTGTTTTATTGCTTCAGTACGTGCATGTTCAAAAGTCTGCTTTAAAGCCTCTTCAAAATGCAGTCTGGAAGCTTTATATTGTTTTCAGTAGGAGTTTGTAGGACCAGTACTGAGAACACAGCAGGCTTAGGTACCTGTATTGCACAAATCCCTGAATACACACATCCCTCTTGAACCCTTGAACCAATGTCTGGCGGGAATTGTTTCTCACCTGTTTCTCAAATGAAAGGGCAATGGAAATACTGAGCCATACTCTTCAGTGCACTCAGGGCAACTCTGCTGTGTGCTGGATAAGTAAAAAAGACAACATTAACAGCTGAAATGGAGCCTTGCCATACTTGTATATGCAAATTATATCCATTAAAAAAAGTAGAAATTTTAAAAAAACTTCCTCTTTCTACACCCTCCCTCCATCACTTTTGCTGTAGCTTCGCAGGAATGCCTAATACTTCAGGATAACTTATTTGAACAGAAATGCAAAGTATTGTGTAAACACAGTCCTGATTATTTAGTACCTGTCATGGGCCCCAAAGATGACCCTGAAATGTCTCCCTTAAGCCCACATGTGGGGCTGGTTGGTGGTAGCAGCCTGGAGGGCTGCCTGGAGACAGTCTCCAGAAACAAGACTGTCCAAAATATAGGACCAAGAAGTTGAGGGGAAATGACAGGTACTTCTCCTGATAGAAGGGGCTTCAAAAACTTTTTCCAATCCCTGAGAGAAACCTAAGGTCAGGTAGGGCAAAGACTGCATCCCCTGTATAATTTTTCACCTGAATACTGCCCTTCCCTTGTTTAGGAATGTGTTAGAGAGCTGTGGAATGAACAAATGAATGATCTCTTTTTGGGAAATGCTCTAAATACATCCCTTCAGGTATCAGTGGGCTTTGCATCAGCCCATATTTGCTTTCATTCTGATTGGTTTAGATGCACCTTTTCTGTTCATATCAGTGCAACTTGACCAGAGCCTTCAAGATAAGCAAAAACTTAAAAGCTTTACATAGGGATAGGCTTTATTAAAAGACACAGTTTAAGTGTAGATTTTTAAATGCTTTTCTCAATAATGAAATAAGCAATGTTGGAGGCATGTTACCCAATCCAACATATTTTCTTGTGCCTACATTTTAAACATATATTCCTCCACCTTTTGAACTCATCATGTCACACCTCCATAGTTTTAAGCTGGGCTAGAGGTAGTGATAGAAATGTGTTAATTGCAGTTATACTTTCTATAGCATCAAAAACATAACATCAGAATTTTTTTTTTTTCAAATAAATGCTTCAGATCAGTATGCCTTAAAATATTCATCTGTAGCAGTGATTCCTGGTTAAGGAACTTTTCATCTGCCTTTCAAAGTTAAATAAATTACTGGAGGAAACATTCTCTGAATTGCAGAATGAGTCAGCAATACCTTCAGTGTTTTTGGGGCCTATTTTACAGAGGTTGCTTTTGCTTAAGCCATTAGCAACTATTAAATTTATTCTCTTCATTTCATGTTGTATACAGCTGATGGGAACTGGGGGGAAAAGGCAGCTTTCAAGGCATTAACCCCTTCACTCCACAGGATGATTTTTCTGCTTGAAAGGAATTTGATGATTTCAGCTTTCTTCTCCTTCTTAACTTTGCCTCCATTAGGATTGCCTGCATGAATAAGGGGTTGCAGAAACTAGCCCTTATATTGTAATGCAATCACAGATTTATTCAGCTCTGCAATCAGCCACTCGTCTGTGATGATCATCTCAGGGTCCTGCCAAGAGTTTCTGGAAGGCTCTGTGCTAGCTCTCTACTGATCACATAAACCACCAAAAAAAAAATTACCTATATATTACTTTCCACTAATTCAGATCTGTGTTCTGAGGGAAGAGAGAAAGAACCATTAGAAATCATAAAAAACGTTGCTTCTGAACACTAATAAAATAACCATGCATACCATGCCAAACAAAAACAAACACACTGAAAAACTGCAGATACAAATAAAATCTTCAGTCACGTTAAAAAAAAAAAAAAAAAGAAAAAAACCTCAACAAGAAACAGAAAATGAGGGAGTGAAAAAGTCTGAAAAAGCAAGATTTAAAGAAGGGAAATGGTATGTGGTTTGAAATGTGCATTTGGAAAGAAAAAGGATATCCAAAGATCAGCAGCTCTGAGAACAGCCCATTTACCAATGTCTAAATAGCTAATAACTGAATGTAAATGTGTCTCCTCAATTTAATAAAAAATGTACTATTGTATTATTTACTACAGTATAAACTTTAAAACATTAACATGAAGAAGACAAACAGAAAACTGAATGTTTACTATGTCAAAGACTTACATTGCTTTCCAAAGTTTGAGTCAAATATTACTACTAATAATACTGACAGGAATATTTCCCCTGATGTGAGTGAAATTATTCTGAGCCAGAGTATACAGAAAAGTCGAGTTTGGCCATTTGTCTCTTGCTTTGTGATATCCATTTCCATTGACTCCCTTGTGGTTTGCACACCTGGAAAGAGCCATGGACTCTGGCATTACCTAATGGCCTCAGTTCTTTGTATGAGATGACACAAAATCTTTTTATTTCTAGTGTGTCTACCCCCCTGGAAGTGCCACTGCTGTTTTCTTGTTCAATGGCTTTTATCTGGCACTTTCAACAAATATTGTCCTTGCTCTCTACACTTTAAAATGATAAATGCATCACCTGGAGGCTGTATCCACCAGTTCCTGTGTAATACTTCTCTCCTAAAATGTGACATAACATTTTAGAAATGGAAAATTAACATCCCACAAGGAATTCTCAAAAGGGAAGGACACATGCAAGTGCAACCATGCAGTGAACTAATCTTTAACCACAAAATGCCAATGTACTCTTGAAAATACCGATAAATGCTGCAATGAAGCACCATTTAAGCAACTGCATATAAATCACACAAAGCAACCAGTGGCAGACACTCCTTGTATCTGCTCAGTTGTTAATAGTCTTTCTCAAAACTGGAGTGGTTTTCCATGGTGCTAATGAGAACTTTTGCTAGCACACCTTCCATGCACTTGAAATCCAGCATCAGGGGAAGTTCCAAAAGCTGCACCCACACTGCTAAAGGTACCCCTCAGACAGCCAAGTAATGCAATGTCTGCTACAGCAGTTTTCTGCAGGTCTGAAATGCGGGACAGACACACTCTGAGAGCACGTCACCCTCCCCAGTCCTGACTTTGACATGAGAGGATCCTTTTCCTCTGCAGTGCTGGTTTTCTACCAGTTTGTGTACCCAGAAGAAATTTTTTACCATGGTAGGGCACTGGCATGGGTCATCTGGAAGGAGCTGTGGATCCAGAGCCTCATCTCTGGAAGTGTTCAAGGCCAGACTGGACAGGGCTTGGAGCAATCTGGTCTAGTGGGACACCCATGGCGGGGGGGTTTGAAACCAGATGATCCCTTCCAACCCAAACCATTCTAAAATTGTAAGTTTTTACCCTGAAAGGTAGGATGTGGTTGAGGGATGGTGCAGTGCTAAACATTGTCCTGCAAAACACTCCCCAGGTAGTTAGAACATAAACCCCTCCTCCCTCAGATTCCCCTGGCTGCAGCACAGGTGATGAAGTGTGGCTGCAACACTGGGTAGTGATAAGTGATGTTCCCACACCAGTGCAATGTGCTCTCTACACACCTGAATATAATTTGGTTCTTTCCTGAGAAGAAAACTTACTGCAGCTGATTACTGATTTGCTACTCAAACTGTGTTATTAACTTCACTGGGGGACAAATGTCTTGTTAGTGTGAACTGTAAACATGATAATATAATTTCCATAGATTAAGCTATAATTTTCTGCCTTAGGAGCAATTTTGGGACCAAAGAATCTAGACTGACACTCATCCTGGAAGTCCAGAAATGCCCTGTGTGACAGGTTGGGCCTTCCATGCCTAGGAAAAGCCACAAACAATCCCTCAGAAGATTTTTATAATTGCACTCCCTTCTTACACAGCTAACTATGCCAGCTGGAAGCTGAATTTCACACCAGTGGTCAGCAGTGTACCTCCTGAAGTGAGAAGATCTGTTTTACAGCCAGGGGCACAATATGACCTATCATTATTAAAGGCCAGAAGAGGATTCATCTCCCCTTTGTGAGCAGTACCACTGACTATTCTTGTGAATTACTGCTTCTCAGAAAGAGAAGTACAATACTTACAATCTTTTTTAACATCCAAAGTAAATAGCAAGCTCTCATATCCAACAAAAGTTACAATAATATCTTCGTTACGAACAATTCAACCTAGTTTTCATCAAAATAGGGGATAGTAATAATTCCAAAATTCCATAAAGCCTTTAAAATTAACCCATTTTATTGCTATAAGTCCAGACTTTGAAAACCTAAGTTGCATTTTACTGTACAAGTATGCCCTATGGGACTGCTCTTAGCATATATTATCATTTGTAGTGTGTAAATCAATATCCACTGGGCCATAATTTGTAGTCATAAATCAGATTTTACTGTGTAATTTCAGAGGTGAATTGTATAGGGAAGTTCACACAGATTTGAAAAGTGAAGAACAATGTAAATGTATTAAAATGTAGGGCTCCTTCTTATCACTTTAAAAAAGGTCTGAAATTTGGAAAACTTGCAAAAATCTCTCATTATTTCTGCAGATTGCTCATAATTGGATCCAAGAATAAAGAGGAAAAAAGTCAAGCCAGTACTTAACTAGAAGTATTAACTACACATTGTTCTCCTGTAAGCACTCAACAGATCTCTTCTTGTTAAAATTATGGCAAATTGGAGCAGCAGTTCCCTTCTGAATCAACCTTCATTTCTCTGTCCTTCCCTGCTGAAGACTGTTACATTTTGAAGGCACAAATGATTATTTATTTATTCCCCTATAAAATGCATGCATGGTCCCAAAAGCCATAATATAACACCCTGCAGTACCCACAAATGCAGTACTCATTATTACAAATTATTAGATCACTTAATCTTCTTTGCCAGTTCCTTCGTCAAAAAAAAAAAAAAAATCACAGTCCCCCTATACAAGCCTAAAATACAAGACAATAAAACTAATAGTAATAATAATGATATGTTTCCTTGGTCTTTTACGACACAGGAAACAAATGCCTCTCGAGTTGTATTGCAAGGATATACACATTGCAAGTTGATACATGGCTGAGTCAGTCAGCTTGTTACCTTGGGGATGATCAGCCTGGGTAGGAAATGTTAACTTGCTTTTTAGGATCGGGAAAGAACTATAGGAATGAACAGAAAGCACATTGCTCTTGGTTTGAGTCCTTCCCTTTAGGATGAGAGAACCACCTCTCAGACCTTTGACTCAAAAGGCCTCTCTACCAGCAGCAGGATTTGGTGGGTTTTCTTTTCTTTGCCCAAGTAACTATGCCTTGTCTGGAAACTGAAGCAGGGCAGCATCAGCCTACAGGCCAATGCCAGATCTACTTGGGATGCTCACCTTGTCCTGGCTTTGTATCTTGCTTCATCCTATTCCTCAAACCCAGCTTCTGCTCCAGAGATCTGTTCATTCACCTGACCTTTCCCATTACTCCCTTCTGTGTCAAGGAGTGTTTTCCTTCCATTTCAGTCAATGAGAGTAAGCAGCTGATTACAAAGGGAATTTCTGAGCAAGAAAAGGCAAAAGCAAAGGCATGCTCTGCATTCTGAATCATCCAAACCACAATATAAGTAACATAGTGAAATACAAAATCTCATTCTCCTGAAAGCAATTATGATCAGAGGTGATATAAAAAGAATATGAGTTCTGCATGCCCTCAGAAGTCCCTGCATTGGTGATGAAATTAGATCTTCTAAGATCTCTTGAAGTGAAATCACTTTATTTACTTAGGCTACCAGTCCAGCTGGACCTGAATCAGGTGAGCTCTGAAGAATTAATTTTTCAGCTCTTAACACTGACTGGAAGTAACAAATTCCTGGTAGGTGTAGATACTACAACTCTTTTTCTCAGTCTGAATATCTGAGAATTCCTTGTATAAAAGGGATAACTGTTCAAAATAAAAAGAAAGAACATCTTCATATCTCAGAAAACTCTACTGCAATGTATGTGGTGACATTGGAACCTCTGTCAGCTAAAACCCAATTGATTCTTGGGTTGGGTATCTTAAAGAAGAAAAAAGAGATATGAAAATAGGAAAACTGTGCCTTCCTTCATTGGTAAAAAATCTGTGGGGTCCTGAGTTTTTCCCAGTATTAACGCCAAGTATATCTGTATTAAAGAGTCATAAATTTGGCTGTGATTTGTTTTGATTGTAGCACTAAGAATACACACATGCTCAGCACTCCTGGGCAGCAGTAACCATGATTTCATTTTTTATTGTTTCATGATATTACTTATTAGCACACCTGAAGGAGTCCAAGTGAAGACCAGTGTCTAATATGGCAACACAAACCTTCAGGTTCTTACAGTATGGGAAATGTGTGTGGTGTTTCCAAGGCTTCAGACTTAAATTCCGTGAGACAATCCAGTGCAACAGTGACATCTGTGGCATCTTCAACAAACATTCTTAGATAGTGTCTCTAATTAGTCACCCTCTCTTATCTCTATTTTACTTCGAAATGGAGTAAACTTCAGGATTTGAGTACAATCTATTTTCTGTCGCCATTGTGGTGCAAAATCACATGAAAAAATTGTTAAAACAATTTTTGGAAGCAAGAAATGGAAACGTTGGTTCCATTTCAAACTAGTTCATTTCAGACTAATCACACCACAATAAGGTAGGTGGCTTGATCTTCAGGAAAGAGTTGTGATATAGGCTCTCCTTCTACCTCCTTTGTCAGGCAAATGTAAAAACAGCTCATTAAATAAGCTGAAATTCCTAACCTGTTCTTTCACTCCCACTCTTCCAGTACCTGCATCAAACAATTATGCAGAGACTCTAACACAGGCAATGTAACATATTCTGGGAACATAGAGTAAAAGAACCTTATTAGCTCTCTCTATTAGCTGAAATGAGCAGGAGCTAGTAAGCTGAATTTTAGGTGTAGGGCATTACACATCCCACAGAGATAACAGAGAAAATTCACGCCTCTTTTAAAAGCTGTCAGAGTGTAGGCTGGGAAAGATAATACAGCACTGGGTTGCATTAAGATCAGGTACTGTGCAAACAGAAAAGGTGGAAACTTAAGCAAAACTACAAAAGCTCAATTTCAGAAGCTAAATTTTGCCACAAGGTCAGATTGCCATGTTGCTGGGTAGCTGAAGAATCCCAGAAGACAGACAGCCAGGCACAGAACAGCTCATTGCAGGTCTCTGCAAACTTCCCACAGAAATCTGCACTGAACAGGGAGACTTTGGCCCTTGCATGCCTCTTGATTTCTTGCACCTGTTCCTCATTTCTAGGAACAAGCAGTTACAGTCATGAAGGCCCAACCACACAGATGCCATTTCTTCCTTCTCCATTTGCCACCTAAGAGTCACGCTGAAATCCACATGTGCCACCAGTTTCTCTCTGGATTTAAATACTATGGAAATAAGGAATTAAAAGTGGAGATAGCAGAGTGAAGCTTTCCTGAAGTGAATATAAGAGCTGGAAATGAAATCTTGAAAACTGCAAGATTTCAAGAACAGACATTTTGGTCTCTGTGTTTGACTGAGAAATGGAGGCAAAGCAGAGAGAAGGATGCATAGGGCTGATGGTCCTAGAAGCAAACCTTGGCAAGGGGAGAAGTTCTTTGCCAAGTTTGGCCTGTAACTATTACTTATCTAGCCATTGGTGGGAAAAATCATAGAATGATTTGGGCTGAAAGGGGCTTTAAAGATTACCTAGTTCCACCTCCCGTGCAGGGATAGGTTTCACTAGAGCAGGTTGCTCAAAATGCCAGCCAACCTGGCCTTGAACATACCCAGGGATAGGGCATCCCAGGCTTCTCTGGATAACCTTTGCCAGTGCCTCACCACCCTCACAATAAAGAATTTCTTCTGAATATCTACTCTACACTTACCCTCTTTTAGTTTAAATCAAGTGCTACACTTCACACATGGGCATCTCTTTCCCCATGAGTAAGCAAAAGGAATTTGGCAGCCTGGACAGGACTGCCACCCCTGCCAAGCCTACTGAACCACAAAACAACTTCCCCCAGAGAAGCTCAGGTATTTTAAATTTGTCTAAACTGAATTGACAATGCCAGCTGCACCATTCAAAACTGCAAAAAGCCTTACAGTGTCCAGCCTTCTACCAGCATCATAGACATGGCTTTCTCAGAAATTAATTTGAGTTGAGAGTGAAATTCAGAATGGATTCTTTCCTACATGGGAAATCTAAAACTTAATTAGGTAATAAGATGCCAGTGCTTTATTGCTCAAGGAGAACAAGAAGGGAACGGTTCTGTCCATATTCCTTTTTGCATTGGGGAACTGGTAGTCTACAGACAGGAGACAAACATGGGTACTCTTGATTTTTTGTTACAGCAGCAAGTCCCTGCATACTCCTTCATGAAACAGCTTGTCTAAAATTCTACTTGACAAACGTATTCTCTAAAGTGGTCTCAGAGATTTGTTTCATCTTCATTAGCAGTTCAGCTCTTTTTAATAACAGATTTTGAGGGCAGGTGAGAAGGGAGGGATTCTCTTGCTGACAACTATTGCTGAAAATGAATTTTAATTTGTGTGTGTGTGTGTGGAACCAACTTAACATGGACAAACCAGCCCCTAAAACAGTTAGGAAGAAATTAAATCTCTCCATGAACAGACCTGTATTTGTGATTTAGAATATCCATTTTGACTGCCTAGTATATAAAGACAGGTACAACATGGCAGTTACTAGTGTCAAGTTCTTGACCTAACAACCCAAGTGGAGAAAAAAACAGGATATTTTTATTTTCCTATATGCAAAAGCAAATGAGCTGTGATCTTACATACTTTTGGTTGTATAGAATAGAGATATTTTATTCTCATCCCACTTATGGGAACAGATCCTCATCCTCACAAGTGTGTGTAACGCCCTTTACACTTGATAGGAGATTTTTTGACTGTATAATGCCAGGGTTGATGACCTGACACTGTGTGTCTCTGAATTCTCTTTCCCAAGATCCAGAGAGAAGTCCGATTGTCTGGGAGAGCAAGGGATGCATCTGGGATCCAGAATTCCTGGCCTAAATAAAGCAGCTCACAGATTAGACAAATTTGTTCCAGGACTCAAAATAAAGAAGGAGTAGAAAGGTGACAGAAATTTATTCTTGTCTGCCTAACTGAAAGAGTAAGAACTCCCCACAAACATGTGAAAAAAAAGAAATGCATATGGCAAATATGGATTTAGTTTAGACTGCAAAGTATACCGACACTTTTAGCATGTCTGTGGAAGACCTTGACATATCTCAATGGAGAGGGTGTCTATACAAACATATCAAGAGCAATTTTATTCTAGATTAGTTTGCACATATCTTGGAAGAGCACCATGCAAAGGATGCAGAGCCAGGGTTGACCCAACTAACTCCAGACCCGAGTTACATTCAGTCTTTTGAGTGGTTAGGCTTATTTTCTCACACACAGCACAATATCTCACTTTTGAGAGGAAGTTACTACACCTTCAACTGACTCTTTGACAACCCTTACCAGAAGGACCAGTTTTACTGACACCAATTCCTAAAGGCATGGTGCTGGTCTTTCATTAAATTGAAGGCACTGCTTGAAGAAATTGAGCTTAATTAACTTATGATAAAGCACTACTAAATCAGAATCTGGTATCTATTCTTTGGAAATAACCAGAATTTCTCCTTGCTTTCAATGAGAGAAAAAGACTTTATTTTCCTTAGCTGATAATTCCAATTAAAAAGTCTACAAATCACATCAGATTAATTAAGTTTTATGTGAAAGTACAAGTGTATATATTTTACTTATTAATGTATTTCATTTGCGCAACTCCGGTTATAAATATTGATCTGTTTGGACCATTAACTGAAGTGCAGCTTTAAAAATAGAATGATCAAATTCAATAAAACCTAAATTTAAGAATAGTAAATTTTGTTTTTTAATATAGAAACCATCAGCTTAGCAGAAGCCAGCTGGATTGAAGAAGACATAGCTATGTGGCTACTGAAATTTCAGCAGCCACTGAAATAGAGATTACAAGTGTATTCTTCAGCTGTTAAGAAGGAGCCTGGTTTCTTCTGCTGGTTTACTAGTGGCAAATTAGCTTAAAAGAGTCACCATAAATAGATAACATAGGGTAGCTAATGTCAAATGTGTTTATTAGGCTAAATGAGAGTATTAACCTTAAATGCAACGGGGTTTCCTGTCCACATCCAAAGTCATTCAAAGTCATTCAAAGGTGTGATTGGTGCTTGCTGTTATGACCCTGCATTCTGTGTCATCTGAGACTTGCAGGCTCTGCACTCTGGCCATGGTTAATCAAACCCTTAAAGATCACAAGGGCACTGAGAGGTTAATCATTATCTCTCTGTTATTCTTTTGCAAGGGAGGTAGGAATCTCAGGGGTAAGAGAAGCCTGCACAATGAAAAGGGGAAGGAATAAATAAATTATAGTTTTCTAGCCAAAGGTAAATTCATCTGTGCATGTTGGATTTATCATGATCAGAGAACAGTGCCTACATGATATAGAATACACAGAATGCAGAGTGATAGCAGAGCTAAAGGTGAAACTAAGAAAAAAATAAGAGTTTGTCCAAGCTCTGTCTGCAGAAGAGGTGATATTGATGCTAATGGTTGCCAAAGAAAACTCGAGAGCTTTGTTTGTGTTTATGGAAGGCTCTCACAGAGCCCTTTCCAACTCACATGTGACTGGGTGAAGAAATACGGTAGAGCTGAAAACAACCCACGCTGTCCCTACTACACCTGATACAGAAGGGGTGCTGGGGAGCACCCTCCAGGTTACAGCTCACACATCAGACTTGTTCCAAATCTGCCTCTGAAATAGCTGAATGTTCTATTTTACTCAGGCTGGGATGAGAAAACCAGACCAGTTTCAGCTCAGTTTGACCTAGCATTCAGCAGACACCAAGTGGAGGCTCACAAAGTTTCCTACTTGCTGAGCTACTGTCCTCTTGAAACAATCCAATGCAAGTAAATGCTATTTAAATCGATTTTGTGCATTCACAGACAAAATTGGTTTAAAATTTATTATGTGTTGTGGCTCACCATGTCGAGAGAGAACAGAACATACATTTTAAAAAACAAGCAGGTTTTCTTAAAATAATCAAACATTCAATAAAAGAGGTTTATTGCTGCCATCTTTATTTGTTAGTAAGGGGAATGGACTATTTTACTCTTCTTCTTGCAAGCTAAGCAGTGTTGAATAACCACGGGAAGGATACAGGGATTTGCTTTATTAAGTTTAATAATAATTTCAATTGTCTTTGAATTTATTTTAATCTTGATTTAAATATATTATGCAGTGTATTCATCTCTGCAGTTCTCGAATTGCCCACTTGCATAAGAAAATACACTTCAGAATATGCTTATTAAAGAACATAATGGCTTTGAGGGATTTTCAAAGCAAAGAAACATTATAATCTTCTCTCACTGTAGTAGTTGCATATTTCAAATGTAGACAATGTTTGCTTTACGATTATTAATTATTATGGCTGCCAGATGCAATTAAAAAACAGCTTGTGCTCTTCCTATGGCTCCCTTCAAGCATTCACCACTTAAGTCATTACTGAAATAGCTAGATTAGAAAATACTAATGGCCAGCATGTGTATGATCTTTACTCCCCAAAACCCTAAAATAACTTGCAAAAGAGAGCCATTATTGACCTGTTGTTCTGAGGAGAAGAAGTGAAGGGCGGAGACATTCAGGCAAAAGCATTTGCCTATTTGAGGTAATTCCACTTGTAGGAATTGTTCATAGAGGGTACAAAGCCTTTTCAAAGGCATTTCACCACGTAGTGAAAGGACTTTCAAAAAGCTTTCAACAAGCTTCCTCTTAAAGGGCTTTTAATAAATATTTTCAAAAATACTCAAAAAAGAAAAGGGGGGAAGAGCGAGAGGATAAATTTGTTAATGTTCAATTATTCAGAAGAGTGGAAAGGAAAGAATGCTGTAAAAGCACACAGAAGTATGGCACCGTAGTGGAGAAAAACATGAAAGCCAAAATGCCGTGTCAGTAAATATGCAGTGATGCACCAGGAGACACAATTTAACCTGATATGTGCAAGGACAGGCTCTGAACTATCTGCCCTTCATCCAGAATGAGAGCTCCCAGTCACAGCAGCTGATTCCATAAAAACATCACTTGGCCCAAGAAAAACACAAGGGGATGCTTGGAAATACCAGGAAACAAATAGAGAATCAAGCTGTAAATGTAATTATTTCTTTTTATAAACCCATGGTGTGCCCATACTTGAACATTGCCTGCAGTTCTGACTTTCTGGTCAGAAAAGCTGTACAAGGGTGAGAAAACATTCAGATAATACCTTATATTCTTGTCACATAGACAAGAATAATGTCCAAAGTAGAAATAACTAGATTAAGACTCTTTTGCAGAGAAAAGAGAGAACCAAGGGTAGATGTGACACAAATTAATAGAAATGTCAATAACATCGAGAAGATCATTAGGAAATTATTTGATTTTTCACAGCTCAAGAAATAGGGGAAAAAATGACATTATCAGATGACAGGCTGAAAAGAAACAAACAAAAGAAGGCATTTTTATAAGCAGCACAATTAAACTGAGAAATTTCTTGCCCAAGATTACTCTAAATAATGTTTATTCTTACCAGTTCAAACAGCAACGGGGTCAATTCATGAAAATTATTCCACCAAGGAAGGTAAATCCAAAAACAATGTTTATATCCAAGGATTGCTGGAAGCAGGGAGAATATGTCAGAGAGGCATCGATGTATACTTGCCCTGTTATTGTGATTTTTCAACCATTAAGTACTTGACTACTGTTGAAAGCCAGCTACAGGCTAGATGAATCTTACCACCCCTTAAAAATGCCTCAGTTGTCTGAAGAGGCCCTCCACAAATAGAACTATTTTTGCTGATACAGATACTTCTGTTATTTATTGTGGTCAGTGGACTTGCCCAAAGAAGCCCAATGGATCCCGAACAGAATTTGATACCATAGATGATACCAACATCTGTGAATGATTTCCTCTTGGGTGGAAGGATGGAATATTGACTATGTTGAAATCAGCAGAAGTTTTGGCAACCCCTGCAGTAGAAGCAGGATGTCACCTCATTCTACCTGATTCCCAAGACTCAAATCCTCCCAACATATCAGCTTTTCTCCGGGTGACTGCCTCAATAGTCAACATGAAAGGACAAGATTTCCAAAGTACAGAAGGTTGCAGCATGCTGTGCTGGTTTTGGCTGGGGTAGGGTTAATTTTCTCCACAGTAACTGCTACGGGGTGAGCTTTGGATTTGTGTTGAAAACAGTTCTGATAATGCAGAGATGTCATTGCTACTGCTGCTGCACAGAGTGAAGGCCTCTTCTGCTGCTTGTACCGCCTCACCAGAGAGTGGGCTGGGGCTGCACAAGAGGCACACAGCCAGGACAGCTGATCCCAGCTGACCCAAGGGATATTCCACTCCATATGGCACCATGATCACGGTGGAAAGCTGGGGGAAGGCAGAGAGGGGGTCGTTTGGAGCATTTGTTTGCAAGTCACTGCTACACGGGATGGAGCCCCGCTTTCCTGGGAATGGCTGCACGCATGCCTGCCTGCCTGCCTGCCTGCCCAGGGGAAGTGAGAATGAATCCCTTGCTTTGATTTGCTCCAGCACAGCTTTTGCTCTGAAGCTGTCTTTATCCCAACCCATGGGTTTTTTCACTTTTGTTCTTCCAGTTCTCTCCTGACCCTATGAGTGAGGAAGTGGTTGCATGGTTCTCAGTTGCTGGCTGGGCTTAAATCACAGCACATCTCTTCAACACCATGTGAGAGGAAGCGTTACTAAACAGGACTTTATACTAAAACAGCATACAAAAATGTAAGAGCACCGTGACTGTGGAATTGGTCTGCTACAGTCAGTCTCATCAACACATTAGCTCTGTTTTAACATTCAGATAGCTGACATTGAAAGCAAACCTGATTTTGCATCTTAAAGAGAAGCATGTAAAATGTTTTATAGGCTTTCACACTTTATTTGAAGATTATCATAAAGTGAGATTTTTTTCATACCACAAAGAGTGTAAACCATAAACCTTTTATGACTGCTGACAGTTATCACAGTTTTATTCAGAGAATGATCTGGTCTATATTTTCATCAGAGTTGAAAGCATCAGAATTGAAGTTAGAAATCCACAGGTGGAAATGAACTGTCCTTAATTGAAGAAAGCCTCCCTTAAAAAAAAAGAAAATTTGTAGTTATATGGGTTGTGCCATCACATTTTCTTTGGCCTTTGAAAAAACATTTGAATCAAAAGATTATTTGATTTTTAAAAATGAACATGTTAGTGGATTTCAAAAAACTCTTGATATAGTATTACTCAGGGGATGAAACGTGGTGTTATGAACTAGAGAATGAGTAAACAACCTCGTGTAGCAATATACATTTACCATATTAACTTTTTCTTGATCCATACAAAAACAATAAAGGAATGAAAACAGAATCACTGCTTGTTAAGAAAACCTCTCTATAAGGCAGAATTTTCTGCCCATGCCTGACATGGCCCCATTTATCAGCGAGAGTCATTTCAATATTTCTTTAGGAGCAGTAATTTGCTTAACTGTGGCTAAGCAAGATGGCTGAAACTGCTGGGATACAGAGAGATTTTTTTGCCATGACAATTCATGAAGTAAACTAATCTTGTCTTGACAAATTAATCAAATTTTTGGGTTTTAAGTCTAAATCCAACAGATGAAGCTAATCCACTGAGGGTTTTAATAAAAAGAAAGGGGAAATGAGATGAACCATATAGCTAAATTATAACTATATAGCTAAATTATTGAAACTAGACAGTTGGAAAAGCAGAGACAGTTTGTACTTGTACCAAGTTAGATCTCATGAAACCATGTAATGGAATAAAAACCTTAACAAAGAATTAAAACAAAGATGGAGGACTTTAATTGAAAACTTGATCAATTAGCACAGAGGCCATAAGAAGGAGGCAACAGAGCATGAAATTTGATTAAACTGAACCATACGTCCTACTTCATTTTCAGCGATGTCGCAAAACTGATGACCTTGAAAAGAGAAGACATTAGAAGAGTGTAAAATAGCAGTTATCTCAATGCTGGCTAAAATAGGGAACTGATAATAAATATTGTACAGCAAAGAAGCCTTAAATTAAAATCACATACATATTCAGAATGGAGAGATGGGTAGTCATAAATTGCAATAATTGACACGCAATCCAAATTTATTACAATGGATCTAGGCAGAGGGAAAGCAAGAAAGTGCCCTAACTCCACAAATTTGACAAACAGAGCAGATCATACTCCAGCTCACTGACTGCTCAGATTATTGTTTGATAGTTGGCATGATTCTACTGCATTAGGTGATCTTTTTGTAGTCAGTAAAGTAGATTAAATTCTAAAGATGCATTGAGTATCTACAGTAACACAGCACTGGAGTCACAACATTATTCTTCTGTTTTGACCCAAAATAAAATCAGGAAAAAGGCACTCCTTCACCCATGTCATGCTACCACAAAGCTCCCAAGAACTCCTTTTTTTTTTTGATAGGCAAAATAATAGCTGAACCTGTTACACCCCTTTGGATACAAGATGCTTTTGTTCTCTTTGTTCTTGCTGCAGAAAGGTAAAGCTCTCCATTGCCCTTACAGACCCCTACAGCATATGCCCACCCAGCTGTGAGCCCTTATTCTCATAGCACTAAATGCAAGGACTCTGACGTTCCTACTGCCATACAGAACCACCAACATCAGCCCCAGCAACGTGTAGCTTACATCTTGAGCTGCATTTCAGCTTTATCCCAGCTATAAACAAACAAATTATGCCTTTCTGACCTAAATCCTGCTAAAACAAAAGGTTCTCCTTTAGTATTTTTTAACAACTTGGACTGACAGGGGGACATTGTACAGCTTCAGGGCTTTATGTCATGTGGCTGTGGTGTTCTGTTTCTCGACAATGCTCCTTGAAATTAGATTTACTGTCATGTGGCAGCTTAAGTGATTCTGAGGTGGATTTTTTCCAAAGTGTCATGTCCTTGCAGACATGCAATGCCAGTAAGATTTGAGTGAGATCATCCCAGGTTGTTTTTGAGAGTCCCACTCATTGTGAATTCCAAAACAAAACAATATCAAACATATATATATCATGTGATAGTTTTGCTATCAGTGTTCTGAGAAAAAAAAATGTCATGAGTAGAAATTCCTTGTAAGAAATTTGAAAAAGACCTTTTTAGGTTAAAGAGGATTTACATCTTGCTTTACCTGTTTGCGCATACTCAATGTAGAATAGTATTAGTATCATGTCATTTTCTGTTACGATGTCACAAAGCAAAAAATGAATATTTAATTTTATAATGGCTGAAAGTGAAAGGAATTTCTGCATGTCCTGTATCAGAAAATACAGCACTGTACTGTCTTGGAATAACTAAGTCAATTAAACACAATTAAATAGGTTGTCCACTTGGGTGCTTCTTACTTTACAGATCTACATCCCTCTGCAAAAGAAGAAAGGGGCAAGCACTGGTGTAAGACTGATTTGCAGTGATCAGGGCTCTGGGGCATCCTGTCATGGGGGAAAAGCACAAAGCACAGAGAACACTCACAACTGTGAGGAACATTTAATTTTTTCCAAATAATTAGTGAGTAGTTTTGTTTTTAATCTTTTCCCTTATTTTTAGCTTCCTTTTGAATGGTCCACCAAATGTTTTTGCCTGCAAATTTCAGTCTGACCCTTTTAGATCTTTCTTAACCCACTCTTCTCTAATTCTATGGGAAATGGAGAAAAAGTCTGCAAACACTGGACATTTTTTTCATACATTTGCTTACATTTTCCTTGTACTGAGGGAGTACGAGCAGAGGCCTTCATATTCCTGTAAGGCTGCTGGTTTTTATCTTCTTCTTCTTCTTCAGTGTGTGTACAAACTTTCCTTTCCAAAGCAATGAAAGACACCAGTAACCAGTCAAATAATCATATAAACACTCCTCTGAACAATATCAACATGGCAGAAGAAGGAGTATTATTTATGAAAACTGATTTTTTCCCTTTTTTTTCCAATAAAGCTTAGAGAAATTTGCATCAATTTGGCTTCTGGGTGTCCATGGCTTTTCTCTCTTCACTTTTTTTTCCTCCCTTTCATTCACTTATTTCTAGTGGTTGATTCCTTTCTAAATTTTGTATCATCCATGAGAGGCATAATGTATTCTGAGATAGTACTAGTTTCATACATTGCACTAAATGAAGTGTATTGCTAAATACTACTTTTTTTGACAGTCAAGTGAGATATGAGAATAAACATGAAAATATCAGTACTAATGGGCTTCTAAGAAGGGAGTACAATCTGTTAATGCAACCATGTTGCAAAAGAAAAAAAAAACAAGGAAACTAAGAATTAATTTTCAAAAAGAAACAAAATTACCAAAGCAGATCAGTAATTCACATTCCTCAGAATTCACAGGTGCCAGGAAGAGACCACCACTGTGTTTTAAATATGCACTGCTGCTGCATGGGCTGTAAGAACACAAATAGTCCCACAGTCCATTTTTAAAAGGCATTTTTCTCATCAAGCCCACACAACCTCACTGCTCAGCAATGGCTCAAAGATACAGTAGATCTGAAAAAGATGCAATAACAGCATATAAGAAAGACCTCTAGAAAAATCTCTTTGCTAGCAGGAATCACAAAATGAGTAGGGCATATTCAAGGCAGTTCAGCAGCTGCACTGAGTCATCCATCACATAGTGGCCACAATCATCATCTACACTGGCCAGGTACCTGTACCTGTGGAGGCTTTGCACACTCCTAACCCCAGAGTATGGAGTGTGAAGCTGTGTCAGAGAAGCACCTTCCTCTGCCTTCAGACAGAACCCAGAGAGGAGAACTCACCAATATCTCATTCCATAGGACCACACAGCCAATTATATTATCTGTATATTATTTGGGTTTTTTATGGAGAACTTGATGCATTTTTAAGGAGTGGATGGATGCTTTCTGTGGATTACACATGCTGATTCTGATATAGGAATACCATATGGATTTTTTAAGATGCCATATGGATATTTATTAGCAACGGTAAGCTTTGACAAATACATTAAAGTTTTTGTTAAAAGCAAATAGATTTCTCTAGCCTTTTTGGTACAATAAAACTTCATGAGTCAATGGAAAATTCTTTTTCTGAGAAGAAGACAGAAAAAGGTGATCATTCTGGAAGGCCCATTTCAACCAAAATTTTTTCATTCCAAAAATTCCTCCCTTCCCAAAGTCTATGTTATTGTGCATCCTGTAAGAAACACATTCTGAACGCCATATTATGTTTTTTACATGTTTTGGGATATGCACCAGCCAACCAGTGATCACTGTTACTCTCTTGCTGCAGCTCCAGTGGACATGTGGGTCCTAAAAACTCAGTGCAGGACCACAAGGAGCCAGATCAAAGATGCTCATTCTCAAGTCTACCCCCATTTTGGGCTCCAGCTTGCCTTGCCTGCTGTCGTACACTCATTTTATCCTCTGCAGAACCCTTAGAAGCAAACAAGTCTCAGAAGGGGTTTGATGCTGCGGCCAGAGAACAGGAATTGTAGGCAGCCTGGCCCATGGGCAGTGTCCAGGCAGCAATGCAGATGGACAAACTGTCTGCTCACCACGCAGAGAAGCAAGGCCAGCAAGAGGAGATTTTTAGACATGAACAGCTGGTGCTTAGGAACTGGTATCTGCATGAGCTTCACTTTAGAGAGCTTCAAATTACTTCTGGTCTGGCCCCATGCACTGAGCTCATTGCATCTGAAGCATGACTGGAGCACGTGTCCTGGCTTAGTTTCATCCAAAAGAAATCCACTTTGAATACTCTCAGACTTGCTCATGATTTGAAAGTTTTCTAGGCATGGAGAATGGGTAGATTAACCCCAAATCCAGCCCAAAGTGAACCACAAATGTGGCTCCATCCATGAAGTCTTTAGCAGAAGAGTCAGAGATTTTTCAGACATCTCTGTGACATGAACTGTTTTTGATATTATCTCACTGACACCAGCAGCTGAAGGACTTCCTATTTATCAAGCCTGATTAGAGGAAAGAGGGTTCCCTAGACCTGGACATGTTGTTTTACAACTTGTGTGGCATGGTTTGTGTCATGTAATATGATTCTAGCAATACTGTTTGTGATATCTGACACCAAATTAAGAACCAATATAAATTTAGAAAGGGGGCTATGTTTCACTCTTTGTTTAAACTGTGTTATTGAGCAGAATGACATATGTTAGCTGTAAAATATGATAAGCATGGAAGATCTCAGGTAAGAAACTAAAATGAAATAGGGTAAATGAGGCATTTCAGCTCTTAGTTTTCTGCATTTTGGTTTTCTTTTTTTTCAGGTATTTTCATCCCAATTTAACGTCTACTGATGTTCAGCTTCTCTTGCCAAGTCCCCAGCAGGTTTATCAACCAACTGTTCATTGTTTTAACCAACAAATTTGTTCATTTTGCTGTTTAGTGTAGTACGACACTAACTGTTGGCCTTGCAGTGTGGCTTCACTTTAATAGATGATTTACTAATCATTTTATTATTTCAAAATTATCAACATTGCTTTTAAGATGTTACTTGAAACAGAGTGAGTATCATTCATGTAGATTCTCCTTTTCAAGTGGGTACTGCAAGTCTTTTGATTTTTCTCACTTATTTTTATCCTCTGTAAGACTTTAATTCTAGTAATTCTTATGAAAATTTCAAGAACTAGAGTTGTGTTTGCAACTGCAGCTTTTAATTTATGATTCACCACTTTTGGAATACCAGACCTAAGATACCCTGCAGCTAATTTTCAAAGGTGCTGAATGTCCACAGCTGCTGCTGGCAGCTGTTTGATGCTAGTCTGTCTTGAGACTGGCAGAAGGATGGCATGATAAACCACAAGACAATATTGCCAGTGGCCCTGTGTCAGCCCTGAGCTGAGGGAATTAGGGCTAAAGAGAGGGCTGCACAAGTCAGGAAGTTGTTATTGGTTTGTACATGTGCCATTCCACAATCACCCTCTGTGAGAAGTTTATTAATGCCACAAATATGAATGAAGCACTTCAATCTATGTTCAAAGACATTAAGCTTTCAAAATAGCTTTGGGAGGCAAACAGCTTAGGAAGCACATTTCTAAGTAAGCTCCCTCTCTCATTGCTCATAAAAATATCTATTCAAGGAGGTAGTTTGGAGTACCCAGCTTAAGGCTGGATTTACTGACAAGAAAATGTATCTGTGCTCTTACTCATTATTCCATACTCTCATTCTGCTAATAGCACTCTGTTGGTACTTGTGCTTTCCAAACACATGACCAGACAAAGCCACACAAACATTTCCTTTTTCTTCCTTAGTGCAGAGTTGTGTACAACACCACACCAACTGTAACTCCACACTCTTGCTTTGCTTAGCAGTAACTCTGTATAAGACCTAAGGATAAAAAACAGCTTAATTACTGCATCCCTTTAGACCTGCATCTAAGCCAAGCAGAGCTTCTGATCCTGGCCCAAAGCCTGCAGGAATTTAATGGAGAGCTGTCTCCTCTACTGCAATTAAGACCTGCCACCAGAAATGCTTTGCAGGCAGTCATCCACTGTTACTTCGAGTGAGGGAACCAAGCAAAGACTTTTTATGATTTTGTCTTAAGAATTCATACATGGTCAATAGCTGTTTTACATTCAGAAATGTTGAATTAAAATAAAAAGGTGCCAGTTTTCATACTCACCTTGAGAGAGAAAGTATAAAATTCAATCTTGTTTCACCTTTTGCTTTGATTATGTCATATTAAAACCTTGTGTTTTGAAAAGTTGGAAGACATTAGTAAATTTTTTTTAATTTATCAATTTTGTTATTCCCCTTAATTTATAAGGTTTCATATTCTTTATATAATATTCTTCAGACATTTGATTCAATATAATACTCTTCTTCAGCATTATTAAAATAAAATTGTCAAGCATTCCAAAATAAAATAGATTAGCATTTCTAGTCTAACTGAGATTTTCATTGTAATTGAGAAAAAAAAACTCTTTGAAACTCCAGAATATGTTGTGGGATACTACTTTCTCACTTGCTGTGCTTCTGGGCCCTTATTAACAATAAATGTAAATAAGAAATACAAGCTAGTACGTCTACAGGATGAAAATGAAGTCTTCTAAATCTCAAGTCAGATATTATTTCTGTACCTTCACACTTGAGGAAGAAACTGTGCTAGCTAGCAAAGGTTAACACATCACATATTCATGTCAGTAATCATTATATAGCTTTTCTTTTTTCTTCATTCTGTTCCAATAACACCTAAGTGCTGGATGACAATCATAACTGCAGTTTACAATTACTTTTTATCCCAAAAGATCCTAATGTGCTTTAAAAGTCTTTATAGAAATGTGGTTAGCAGAGATTATTTAGTCTACCACTTCTGTTCAGACACCTCTGGTATGAAATTTGGCAACTGTTCAACATCCTTATCACACAGAAAACTAGAAGTGAATAGGTGAATCACAGGTCAAAAACATAATCATCTACCAGAGATGAGACCAGAGTTTCAAGATTAATAATAATAACATAACCAGAACACAAGTTAACATTTATGTCTGAGGGAATGGTCTCTATGGACAATGATGTGGAGCTTACCAGGCTCTGGGAAATACATTACTTTCTTTGAAATGAGTCTCTCTCTTTCTCTATACCCTGCAAGTGCTTCTGGAGAAAGTGGAAAAGTGACCAGGTTCTGGGATGCCCTTCTCTATCATTCGAGAAGAAGGACGTGTAAGGACCTGTCTCACTTCACTCTTGTGAATCACCTCCATATGATCCATAAATTAAAGGCTTCCCCACACTGTCTGACCTTTAGTGAACAGTTATACAGACAGTGTCTTTTTAATATCATTCCACTTCATTAATGCTTCATGCTCCACCCATCATCTAACACCTGCAGTTGGTTATACACTGTCCTTTCAAAGGAATCCTAAAATCCCTGAAACTAATCCCTAAAATTTCTGTGTTCTGGAAGTAGTCTTATGTGTCTGGAAATGGAAGCTGGTCATTCCATGACTTCAGAACTCATATCCAGATACAAGACTTTGGGATGTAAGGCCCTGCTGCACTCTCCCACCTCCCACCCTTTTGCATTCTGCCTTGGCTGGAATAGAATCAGAGGTGCTTATTCCAAAGGGAAGTGGCAGCAACCTGTGCATTGCACACTCCCTGCAGCAGAGCATGAAGGTTTACAAAGGTCTTGGCAGGGTTTATAATGGTGCTGCTCTTGCTACTGTGAGTCAAGAGAGACTGAGCCGCACTTGTGGCACACAAAATGCAGGTGGGACCTTTCCTCTCCTCTTGCCAATATCAGATTCTGGCAATTTGCATACATGGGGCCAAATCATTATCAGATACTCCAGTTGCACCTGCATTGCCCAGGATCTTGGCTCCAGGCCACATCTGCTGAAAGGATTCAGAGCTCAGTGCTGCTCTCATTGCATGTATGAACTGAGTCTGCACTGAGAGTGGGCTGAGCTGTGCTTAGCTCATTGCTCACTGACATACTCATGCAATATAAAAGAAATCATTATTTTTCAAATATTGGTAAAAAATCATACCTACCTCAGTTCCTTTATTTCGTGATTTAATTATTTAAAGTGCCAAGGCTTAAATGAACTACTGAAAAATGAGGTATAATTCTACCTAGAACACCATTACTTCACTGAAATTTAATGGCCCACATGCATTGTCATTCCGATGCTTTGTTTTCATGCACACATAAATTTCCAAGGAAACATGTTTTGAACGTGTTTTGAACTGAGTTCTTTTTGGTGGCCTTTCCCATGCTCATTTTGATTTTCTATTTTATTTTTTGATAACACAAACAGGAATTTTTCAGCATTGCTTTACCACAGGGAGAGTGGGCACGAAGAGAACTTAACTCCTATGGCTTATTTAAAAAAAAAAAAAAAAAAAAAAAGTATCATTTTTATGGGTTCTGGCACCAGGAAGACATAAAATTACAAGTGTCTTCATTGTGCTTTTTTTGTGAATGAAGGTCTTGATGGGTGTAGGACCTGGCTGTAAACAGTGCTCTTTAAACTTTCACAGAATAACTAAAGTTTTACATAGGAATAAAGTCTTCAACACATTTGGTTCAAAATCCTGCCAAATCACTATCAGTCTTTTGAATCATGATAAAGGTTTTAAGTTGAACAGAAATATATATTAAACTAAAAGAATATCTGAGTTTTTCAGAAAAAAAATGTTTTCATTCTGCAGAGACTCCAGGCTGCATACTTGTCCCTCATGTTGTTTTAGAAAATCCTTTTGGTCTACTTTTCATTAATTTTTCAACAATAGGGTCCCCACATACATATTAGAATTTAAATTAAAACTTTCAGTTCAGATTCTACGAACCTTGATAATTACTGGATGTCTTTTCCATTATTAGACTTTAAAGTTTGATATTTTTTTCTTTTTACTTACTTTTCTCAAAGGTGATCTGGTAATATGTTGTACGTTCAAAAATATTATTTATTAAACGTAACAGTGCACTTTGCTGTGTCACATCTATTGTTGCAATGAACTATGTAGATTAGCACCATTCTTACTGTGCCAGTTGATAAAGCATCTAATTTAACACACTACCACTTCTGTGTTTGCATACAGCCACTGGGATGCATGTATCTTTCCCTGAGGTGATTGATTTTCTGTTGATGAAAGTTTATTGGAAATCCTGAGACTCCAGAGGCTGTTCAGCTGATATCTCTGAGTCCTGAATATGGATTAAAAAATACATTATTTCTTTCTTTCAATTTGAAAAACAGGCACAGATAATCAGATCTCTTTTTAAAATGACTCAGTCAAAATGAGATACAAACTTAAGAGTGGTTGATTATGAGAAATAATTCCATTTGAGACTTTGCATATGATTGACATAGTCTGTGCTTTGAGAAGATTCAAAAAATCCCAAGAGACAATCTCATAATGAATCATTTATTATGTATATCTCTTAATTCTAGAGGGGTTAAGGATGAGTGAGCATGAAAGCCAGGGACAGAGCTTTATGCATGCCACAAACACTCCTTGCAGATATTTATGCGTGTCCTCAAGCACCTCTGCATGAAATGCAGGAGCAAGGACACTTACCACATTTCCTAAAAAACTTCTGCTGAATGGAAAGTGTTGGCTCTCTTGCATCTGAATCCTGCCATGACCCCAGAAGAGCAGGGAGAAGACCAGAGCACACTTACAGAGAGCAAAGATCAAGCCAACCTTTCTTTGTGCCAGAGAGGAACAGGCAGGGCTGGGGGTACAGAGCAGCCAGGCTGTAGCCCTTGCACTAATTTACCTTAGAGCCACAAGGCAAGAATGTTCCAGGTGGCTGGAACAACCACCAGTGGTGGCATGCCAGGGAATGCAGATCTTGGCTTTCTGCATCACCTGTTCTCACTAGATGCACACTTGCAGAAGTGTTTCTGTTCAGCAGGGTTTTTGGGTGTCAAAGCATCAAAAGGTAGTTTGCATATAAATACAGAATGACCTTTCCAAGAGTATTTCCCAAAAATTCTGTCCTCAGACCAGTTATGCATTGAGAAAAGGTTTTATTTTTCTTCTGTACACCCTCAAAAGAATTCTTTAAGTATTATTTTCAGGGTCACAGACCAAAGTTCAAATGGGTTTCATTAAACATAAAAGGGAGATTTTGTAGCCAAGTTGTCTGCATACTTCTATTTACAAGCTGGCATATGAAAAGTCAGCAGGTGCCTTTCCAGAGCAACAGGCATGATATACAGCTCTTAGAGCCTTCTAATACCATCATAAACACCAGGTTTTACAGGCTGCCAGATGACTTAGACAAAGAGCTCTCATAATGACTTCCCTGGCTCTGTAATAGCTCCATTTACAATTAGTGTTAGGAAGTAGCACAGCTCAGTTTTGTGTTCAGAGCAGACATAGTTAGGATGGGCACTGGTGCACAAAACATGCCTGAGCCACTTGTCTGCAGGAATTCATGCTCCCATTTTACAGCGGTGGCTACTTGGATTGTTGAAGAAGACCTGCTTGAGTAGCTTGGTACCTATGCATTTTTTTTGTAAAACAGCTTAAAATTCCAGACTGTGGCTGTCAATTTGAATATTCAACTTTTGCTATCTAAGCTGCATTGATGAGATTGAAGAGTGGATTTTTTTACCCTTATGAGTGGTAAAAGTGCCAGAACTTAGTGAAGGAATTAGGTACACTTGGAGAGAAGATCTGCAGGGAACTTGGCAGGTTTCAATACAGGGAGATGACGCATTCACAGCCCACTCCTGGAGTTTTATTATTCCAGGTGAAAAAAGTATCCTGGATAATGGCAGGAACTTCCATTAAAAATGTGTGAAAACAAGGATCATAATCAAGAGTAATTTTCTGCTAATAGCACCATTTAGCTTGGGTTTGGTCACAGGTACAGGATTACTGAGGATACACCACAGCAGAGTTTCCCTGATGGGGAATGTCCCTGGTCTGGGACACATTACCCAGCAATACTTCCTAGTTCAGAAAACATCCAAACATAAAAAACTTTCAATAGCAACACTGTTCCATACACATCTGACAAAAGCAGTGCTCAAGACAGACAAATATTTTAATGTCCCCAGTCTTCAAAAGATCTAATTTTAAGAATGCATATTATTTCCCCTGCTTTCTAGTATTGCAATGCTTGGTTACGATTGTTCTTTCATTTAAGCAAAATACACTGTCCCTCTTATCTTACTTCTTCCACCTCAGAATCAGGAGAAACCTGTTTCCCAAACAAGCAGAAGCCCTCACTGAAATACACAAGAAACATAAAATATTTCAGCTCACCAGAAATTCCTGAAAGGAAAACAGGAAATTGATTCTGTTTACTTTTTTATTTTTATTTATTTTTTACCTGTTTGCTTTACAAATGACAAACAAATTATCTAAAAATCATCTTGTCAACGTGCTTATTGTCTGAAACAAGCCACAGTCACTATTAATGTAATTTAAAATAGAGGAGTATGGTGGATTATTCTAATTGGTGGCTAAAAGGTGTTATTTACTGTGAAAAAAGAGTGGAAAGATACATTGAATATAGTAGGCAGATCATATATTAAAAGAATTTTTTTTTCACCTAAAAATCAAAATAAATAAACAAACCCACACATTTAAAAAATAAATACAATAAGCACACAAGCTGTTAGTAAAAATTTGGATCTTTCCTAGTAACACAATGGAAGACATTAAAAACAGATAAAAACAATAATGAGAACATTTCTATATGTATTACATGAGATTACCATCTCTCTGTGTGTGCAGATTACAAGATATTTCAGGTACCTTAAGCCAAGCATTTAATCATGTTAAAGTAAAAACAGCATATTTCAAAATAACATCCAGGAAGAGAGGACACCTACATTTTTAAATCTCTTTTTCTCACAGCTGAAGAATGGAAAGCATTACACAGAATGAGAGCAACCTGTGCCAAACTGACATTAAAATATGGTAACTGGTTATTTCACAACTCTAGAAAGCCACAGTCTGGTATTCTCTGTGACCTTGGGTTAGATTTTCTATGTGTAGTGCTTTAGTGACTTACAGGGGTCTTTAAGCAGAGCCAAAGAAAGAAATGAGTTTTCTTTTTTCTGAGCAAACATTCACCCTGATCTTCCCCACCTGGAAGGTCCTCTTCTGTGACCTTTAGGCACATTGACTGCTGGTCCACTCATGTGCATGAGGCTACAAAGGGTTTGGGACTCTAGAACTGAAAGCACTTTTGTGAGAGGGAAAATACAGCCACACACACACAAACACTGCCACTGAAGATTTGCATAAAATTATTCAGGTGCAGAAACCCAAGGTCCTTTCCTTAAAACAGCTCTTAGCATACTTATCTTTAGGGACTTTTCACCTTGTGGATGTAATTCCTTAATTAATTACTTCATCTTCTGTCTACAATCCTCCAAACCTCTTTGCAGATCTGTTACAATACAGTTACATATTCATGTGATTCAAGCTTTGTCTCAGTCAAATGTGGTTTTTATTCATAATATGGATTATCATCACAGTTCTTTTGAAGTACTAGCTCATCAACACACATAGCCAACACAGGTAGCTGCTTAATTAAAAAAGATAAGTAGCAATGAGCTTGACATTTCAAAGAAAGACACATTTAAATGTATACTCCTTTAAAAGTAACTCTGCCTAGTTGTGCAGATGCTGCACTTCATTCATAATTAAGGTAAGCTTTTACCTCCTTAATGGAACTTACAGAAGACAAATATTTATGCTTTTCTATACTCACTAAGATAGAGGTAGGCCCTACATCAATGGTGAAGGCTGCATCTCAAGATTTGAGTGTGCAGTCCCCAGCACAGGGGAAGTACACTCAGTGCCTGGTCAGTAAAGCTTTGATGTTCGAATCTGTGGCATCTAAGAGCTGATCTCCCAGGTCTTCTGGAAGCACAGTTGCAAAATAAGTTTGTGTGTGAGCCCATTTAGCTGGGAACCTTTGTGCAAAAGGAGGGCTCTGAGCAGCCACCAGCCTACATGGGCATGCAGGGGCAGCTGTGGAATCATCCAGCAAAAACCAAGTGTAAAATCAGGAGGTGCACAGCAGTCTTTGCAGGCTGAAGTTTCAGTATGGAGAAGATGGAATGAGAAAGACTTTCAAGATGACCAAATGGGACATTGTAGGAACAAGAACTAATATTTAACAATACTAAATGTTCTCTTTTAGCAACCTGGTTGTGCATATTACCTTCAGCCCTGTGCTGTCCAGATGCTGGATGATCTTTAAGGAAATAATGATTTCCCCTGCATCTTTTCTTCTTTTTTCTTCTGCTTCTTGGTTTTGAGATTTGGAAAGATGTGATGTTGTTGGAAAACTTAATCAAAGGAGCAAATGTGTCTGACAGATCTCTCTGGGCTGATATTCTAATTGCTTGCTAAAATTTTGCAGGTGGCATAAAAGAGTATCCCGTTTCACGTCCTGAGATTAGAAACTTCATTATTGTGACAGAAATTCTTATAAAAAATGATGCTTGTAGAGAAAGATGTGCTTACTTGAGTAGCTCTGTCAGCCAGTGTGATTTGGCTGCTATGAAACTAGTGCGAATGTCACAGATTTGGCTCCATTCCCAGCTCTTTTGTGAATTTGCCCAAAAATTATCACTCAATCTAGTCCTCTTGTTTTGTTTCCTTAGTGGTGCCATGGTTTGGGCTGTCCACACATGACTTTGCAAGCTACCTAATATAGTGAGTCCCTATTACAGCTAAGAGGAAAAAAAAAAGGCAAATCCTCAGTAGGCTTTTGAACATAAGGCAGAAATCTTTAAGTTCATTCTGTATTCAGTGAGGAACCAATGGAGAACAGAACACTAGGGAAATGAGTTTCCTGTGTTTCTAAATAGACAAGTTGCTGCATTCTATCATCTTGGGCTGTTTTCAGTCTGGGTAGCTGTATTTCCAGATAATGAGGTGCAATTTCTCCAAAGCAGCTTTAAATCCTGCTGCATATGATGAAATGTTTCAATGTTTTTCATTTTCTTTTTTGTGTTCTGCAAAAAAAAACCAAAACCCAGAAGGACAATAACAGGGAGTTGATTGGAATTATATTGGGGACTATCCGGGGTTTCAGAACAAAGTTACAAATCCTAAATATGGTAATACCTACAGTTTGCTAAAAGCAGCAATTTTGTGGCATTTACTTTAGTGCAGCCTTTTCATTAAAGAAAAAATTAGGAGAGTTAAACTTTAATGCATTTTTTGTCTGTGTTGACAATTCAGATGGGTCTTGGGATTTGTTTGTGTGTTTGTCTATTTATTTCCTCTTAATTGGATTATAAATGGTCACAGAGCCAATTCAGTCTCTAGAGTCTATAATTTAATGATGTTCTGAACCTCTTTCTGAAAGTTGCCCACAGAGGAGCTGTACTGAGAAAGATGCCACCTTCTCTTTTCATGGTGTAATTAAACTTTACTTGGCTACCAATAAATTAATTTGCAAGGTCTTTCTATAATTTAAATGAAATGTGAAAATTACCCATTCTTTGACTTTTTTTCGGGAAGGTGTCTCAATATAATTTAGGAAATTAAATGTTACCCTGTTGCCTTCAGACAGATGATCTTAAAACCAGCCACCTTCGCCTTCCTTCCTTTTCTACCAAAATTTTTATACTTTGCATAACTGAGAAACCATCCATATTTTGCCAGTGTCTCATAGCTAATATACCATGACATTATACAGGCCATATCCCCACAAATGCTCCAAACAGAGCAACATCTCTTTATTGTTATGTTCTTATTCTTTCTTCTGTTTATTCAAATACAGCCAGGTTAGCACATACCAAAAATAAAAATGAATCCATCATTAAGTGCACATAAGGTCCATGAAGAAGCAGCACAGCTGCAGCCCTGCCAATGTTGCCTCATTTATTGAGGCAGCAGAATTACCTCATGTGCTATGTCATGTGCACTAGCAAACAGAAAACAGGCCCTGGACCTGAAGAATGAAGCCTTTGAGGCTTTCACCTCTGAAGAAAGAATAATGCCCCTGGAGAACCCCAGCATAGAAGGGGTTTCTGGTACAGCGAGTCACAGCAGATGTGACAGCACCCAAAGAAGGTGTTTCCTCCCATGAAGCCCTGCTGACACAGTCATGGTTTGGGCTGCTCCTGTAAGAACATTTCCAGGGGTGGGTGAACCTCAAAAGCAAACTGTCAAAGCTGCAATGCTGTGCTACTGTAGCTCAGCTGAATTTAAATATGAGAGAGGAGATTTCAAAAAACCAAAAGATTTACAGCCTCATTACACTGAAAATAGCAGCAATTTTTATGTTCTTGAGTTTTGAGGAGCTTTAAAAAGTTTTCTCCTATAACTTGGGGCTTCTATGCAGTTTAAGGAAAATAGCATCAAAAGAATGAGTGTCTGGGTCAAGACAAAGCCATAATTCCCAAGCTGTTGGAAGGGAAAGAGATGAAGACAGAACTAGGTCAGAGACCCAGCATTACAGCTCTGCAGATTTGCTTCTGGTGCTCTTTTTGGTGTCCAGGGAACAGGGACAAAAAGCCTTGCGCTCACCTCCAACAACAGGTGCTGCCCCAGCCTATCAACCACCAATCTTCAGTTCATTTAAAGCTGCAGCTTGGCCTGATTTTGCAGAGCTCTGGTATGGGCAAAGTATCAGGAGGTCATCACCACAGGACTGCTCAGAGCAATCTGCTATTTCAGGCAGCTGGTTTTGCAGACACACCAGAGTTCATGTGTTAGCAAGAAATGGTTTCCAAATACAGAAATGCCAAATCAGTGGCCACCAAAACTGCTGGAATGAACAACTCTGTTTGCTGTATGTGATAAGGTGATAAAGCACTACCTTGCTGTTCTTAACTGCTCTTTTTTTAAATTCAACTCTAGGCAGCTTTGAAACAAAATAAAAATGAAGACAGAACACAGCTGGAAGAAAATTATCAGCATAAACTAAGTAACAAGTCAAATCAAATTGCAATCATAAGGTACAAAATAAGAGTTTTACATAAGATCAAGAGGAGAACAAGGGGGCAAAGACTGTAATTATATTGGTTATTAAGGGTACCTGAAACCATGACACAGAGGACAGAAAGATTAGTCTACACCCCAGATAACTTACTTTTCAAACTGAACTGAAAACCCTGAAAAGATTTTCAAAAAGGAGAAACAAGTTTTTTATTTAAAAAATAATGCAGGTTACACTAAATACCTCCATGACTATAAAAGATGGGCATCCAAAACCTTGCCATATCTGTCAGCTGCATGTAACAACTGTTTAGGAGTTTTAAAACTAAGCAAATTGAAAACTCCATGGAATATTACAGATTATGTGGATTTAGCATTTCAGAACTTCTAGATAAAACTATGACTTGTCTAGGAACTCTTCATATTTTTAATTACCCTTTTGGTCTTGTGGATTAGATTAAGCTCAGTAGAATTATGGAAGTACTTATAGAGGTATAGTCACTGTGAACCAGGTTTGAAGCTATTGGGAGAGTGACAGAAGTTAAACCATAAAGAGTCCCTGCTTTATATTCAGAATATGTATTTAGTGAATCACTATTTGTGCCTTATTTCTAAGTCACAAAACACTGCCACATGCTTTATGTTACTTTGCACGGCAAGCAGAATCATACTAAGCCCTGCTCAATTCCCCTGCGTCCATCTCTCACCTGCTGCAGTAACACGCAGTGATTCTTTGTCTGCTCTGTCATCCCCACATATTGCCTCTGCCTGAGACTGAAGTTTCCCCAGCCCCTTAGGAATAGCAGATGTGTCTGCAGCGTTAATATGTCACACAGTACATCTAGATGTAAGTGAAATACCAGCCTGACATGTTCTCCAGTCTCCAGATCACCTTGGAAAAACTTCTTGTATAACCTTGTGAGGTCGTTTCAAAGCACTGCTGAGAATTAAAGGATGTTGGCACCCAAGGTGAAAGTAAGCCCCCTGAGAAATACACCCACTTTAGAAAAACCCCACTTAATTAGAACAAACCTGAGGACATTATGTTTAACCCAATGGGGGCATTTTTGCCAATTTACTCTTATAGGTGATTTTCCCTGTACCATTTAAGTTAGCAACAGTTTCCACAAGTAGAAACTAATCCATTCTTATTCTGAACCTATGGAAAGACTAAGCAGAATTTTGCAAAGGTTATGTGTTTACACAAGACCAAACTAATGCAAGAGTTACACACACCATGACAAAGAAGATCCAGAAGGATAGATGGCTGAACTGAACAATGACAATGAGACACTGAGATCTCCAGCACCCAAAAGCAATACTTGAGATAAATTTTTAAAATTAGGTGCCTGAAGTTAAGCACCTACATTCATATGTAGACAGTGATGTGAGTGATTTGAGCTGTGAAGGATTCAGACAACCACTGCTTACACTGGAATCACTCATCAAAAATCAGGTCATACACTTCTCAGCCCACATATAGATTTAATGCCCAAATTAGGAAGGAAATTTTGGAAGTCTTGAGTTCTGAATCTTAAAAACATTAGAAAACTTAAACATGGTATCAAGTTCTCATATATGGTAAATCAGCATCATCCTATTGGCATAATGAAAAAGCATTGATATTTTAATGAGCTGAAGATCTGGCTTCACAGTCTGCTGTGGCATTTGTGTGTCCATGTATGGATAATATCTGTGTATTGGCAGGGAGAGCTGGAGAGGAACAAGGGAACAGTCCCAGAAAGCAGGAGTTACGGGTTCAAGCCAAGATCTGTATCCAATCTGCTGTGCTATCGTGCACACATCACTTTGTAATTCTGAGCATTTTCCCAAACAAACCTTCACCTCTACATACCTGTTTAGACTGTAAAACTCCTCTTGCTGTGTAGTTGCTCAATGCTGACCAGAAACATATTCTTAGCTCAGTTTGTGCCCTCACCTGTTATTCCAAACACTATCAATATTAAATATATCTGAATTTATAAAACTGGCCTAGACTCTCTGACTTGGCTGTGTAAAATCTGCCCCTGACTCAGCAGAGAAAAAATACACCTGACAAGCCTTGAATCTGCATCTGCCTAGGTTTGTACAGACTCCATGTAATGGATGTAACTGCACATGAAATGTTACAATGACAATAAATACACATAAATCTACTAAACTGATGAGCATTCACTCAGACCTGATTAATGGTGCCCTCAAGAGCAGCACCAAGATGCATGCTCATCCTTAAAGGTGAAAAGCAACAGTTTTAAAGGACATGAAGCAACACCCATTTCTCTTCTGAGCCCATGAGAAATATTCCCAGCATGATTCTGCCCATCAATACAAAAGCACTGCATGGCAGCCAGAACTCCAGGAGGTAAAAAGTACCATCAGCTTCACCACAGGAGGGACAGGAACATAATCTCTGCACCATGGTAGGAAAGGTGCTATCCAGTACCTGAGCAGAGACTTGTAGGAGAACCCCAGAGCCCCCACAGCTAAAATGAGCAGCTCACAGTAAAGTGAGCAGCTCTGCCCTTCAGCCTCATAGCCAGGCAGGAAATCTCCAAAGGTTCTGAACCAGAGCTGGCTTTCATCCACACCACACAAAGGAACACGAGCTCGGATCTGCCTGTGCCCATTCATGCAGGCAGGGCTGAAGAAGTGCCATGGACCCACAGTAAGTTTGGGAATCAGCCTCAAGGACTCCTGCACCCATCCTGTTCCCACACCAGCAGCTCTCTCTGCTAATCACATGCAAGTTTATGCTGCCAGTGTTATTTAAATGGGCTGAATTGGTTCTCCGAGTATTTAATAAATATTGCCTGCTGGCACAAAAGGGATTGAAGAGCGGGAGTTCTGAAAGAGCCAAACAGCCCTTTTGGCACCTTTGCTCTAATGATGCAACTGTGTGTGTCAGTCTCTGCCAGTCTCAGCAGACTGGCATTAAAGTGACGCTTTGCACAGGAAAAAGGAAATAGATTATGCTCCATCTGATGCATAAACAGTGGGATTTTATTAAAAGCCACCAAATGCAACTTCAAACAGCAGTGCATTGTATTCTGTGATTCATTTGCAAACCATTGGCCAAGCAATAAAATCTGTCATTGTGAAGTATTTTTATTTTAAATAATACGTGGAAATAGACTTATAATTGTTTTCTTCTGGGAGGAAAAAGGAGTTCTGATAATTAGGCTACCTAGTTAATTACTAATCCTCTTCAAATATGGCTAATAGTCTGGTTTGTCAACACAGCTTAATAGAGATGGAAATAAAGTGTGTCTGATTTTCCTAGCCACAGTACTTTCAGAAATGGCAGAGGTATTTTCCTCCCTTTTCCTACTGAGAAGCAGATGTACCATAGGTCATGGCAAGATCCTGGGCACAAGCACAACTAAGTTTTGATGTTGGGCACTATAAGGCTTCCTGGCTTCTCCCTGCCCTGGTCTATGCCCTTGTGAGGTAATTGTAATACTAATGCCAGCAATAAATATTAATTAAGTTCAGTTTTTAAATTCCTCATTGTTACACAATCTCATAAAATAAAAACGAGCACAAGCAACCTCTAAATTTTGGCTACTTGTTATAAAAGGGACTTTATAACATGGCAGATTTTTAGCCTTTGTTCAAAAGACAGCTTTGGAGATTTTCAGCATGACAACTCAATTTTTTCAGTGCACAGTGTTTTTGATAGAAGACTGACCCTCAATCATGTCTCTCTTCTGGTCTAAAGGGCAGTGCAATGGGCAGGTGATTTTTGCCCCATTTTCCCCACTTTAATGTCACCCTTTAGGTGTATCACTTCAGCATGTTGTGGTCACCATCTGCAAAATTCAGGTAGATCTAAAAAGTTCTTTTGTGAAGGAATGAAATTACTCTCTAAATTTCCCCCTCCAAATTGCCCCCTCCAAATTGCCCCCTCCAAATTGCTCCAGAGAAGTTAGGTCCTATTATCCACATTGAAAAAAAAATGGAGTCAACATTTTTGTTCTAACAGTATAATGGAAAGACCAATTACTCTCCAACATACATAGATGCATTCATTTTATCAAAAAATTAAGTATAAAGTATAAAAGTATAAAAAAATTAAGTATATTAAGATCCTTTAGGTACCTTTAAGGAAACAGAAGGAAGATAACATTTAATACTGCCTAATGAATAGTTTTCTTTCGTTGTTATTAGATTCTCAGAAATATCATCCTAAGCTTGTTTTCTCTTGTTATGTTCTTCTAACTCTGCACATTTAATAGGCATTAAGGATAAAATTTCACAGACCTAACTTGCAGTCTTCAATGGATGAAGTTGAGTACCTTTATTACAGTCTTATAAATTGTTAATATTCAAGATAAATAATGAAATAACTACTGTCATGTAACCCCCTGCTAACCATTACACAAATACGCTTTTTGACAAAAATTCAACTTATTACTAAAATATATATAGCCCCTATGCAGGAAAGGTAATACTTCTGACATTACTATTTCTAATAATAATTTAAGGATAAAACTTTTTTTTCTTAAGAAAAGTTATTTTTCATTTGAACAAAACAGTGAAGCTGCATCCACTTGTTTTGCACTGCTTTGCATTTGTTAATGAATATAGCAGAGAAGTATTATACACTTACTCTGAGGCAGCTGAAGTCTTGGGCACTGCTTTACATGGAGACCCACAGAAGCCAACCTACACCCATGAGCATGGTTATGGACATCTGGGACTGGCCTTCAGAATTCCCAATCAAAGTTAGCACTTTCATCCCAAAGACTCATTCTGTAGCAGCTTCCTGGTGGCAGATGTGTAATTCCAAACTGAGTACAGTGCATGAGTTTCCTTCAATATTACAAGCTCATTTGAACCTGCACATCTAACTTCCCTTCAAATTAACTCTTGAAACGTCCATCAAAACTTGTTACAATTTTATGAAACTCCAGCACAGTCCCATTACTCACGGGCATGTTTCATCTCACTCTCCATCTCCTATTTTTAATATTTCATTTTGGAAAACAAATGCAGACATTTATACATTGTGCAGTCCCATGACTGCAGTATTGCTATTGATTTCTTATGTGACAAACCAAATACATATACTCAGCAGCATCTGGGCTGGTGTAATGATTTCTGAAAAAAAAATCCACTTTTCACTTTATTAAGAATGTTTGGGGAAATAGCCTGGTAGTTTTATACAGGGTACCTTAAAACTGGAAAATAAGGCTCACTCAGCTACAGCTTTGTTTCTATTGCTAAGCTGTCTTCTCTTCAGCCAGAGCCTGATTTGGAACTCCTTTTGGAGGGCTGCAAAAGCCCAGCCAGAATCTGGGGAATCCTCACTATTCAAATTTATCATTCTTCCTGGAGGTAAGCAGAAACTACTGAGGCGCCGCATTAAAACCAACCAACCAACCAACCAACCAACCAACCAACCAACACATCACCATCAACAACAAACCAACACAAAACCAAAAAAAACTCCAAGTCACCAAAACCTAGGGATATCACCTGCTTTGTTTCTTCCTGTGTCTGTCATGACACCTTTTTCAATATACCAGGATTCTTCTTTCTTTTTCATGAGGGCAGTTATTGTTTCATTATAATCTTGCTGCTCTCCTAGCAACCTGATTTTGTTAGCACATTTTTACTTTACGTTCTTTGTGTTCAAGATGAAGCAAACTGTTACAGATGCTCTAAAAATGGTTAAATAAATAATTTTTCCAGTATTTTCATGATTTATCCTGAGGCATTGTATCATCTCAGACTGCCAAAACACAAGCCAGGTCTCAAGGTTCCATTCATATCAATGAGAAATAAAATGGGAGTTAACAAAGGTAAAAAGATGAGCTTGAAACATTTCTAGTAGAACAATCATTTGGATGATAAAGAGATGTGAACTGGGAATTCCTACAACAGATAACTGAAGAAAGGAATGTTTTATCAAAGGCAATTTTTCTTCTACTTCTTTATAAGAGGCTGGCAAAAACAAACTCAAGAATGCTTTAAAGTGAACATTCTATGACCTGTGATGTGAGTTTTACTGTGTTCTCATTCAATTGAAATGTCCTTCAGGATAGGCAAGATCTGGATTTTTTAAAATGTAAAACAAGCAAGCAAGCAAACAAAGCAGTGAACCCAGAGTTCTTTATACAAGGACAAAAGGGTGATCATCTTTAAGAAAAGAACAAAGGACAAAGGGATGGGAAACATTTATCTGTATTCTTATGAACATCAAACATGGGACACATCAAAAGCCTGTAGACTTTTAAAGGAATTGTAGAATTCATTGAGAGCTTTTAATTGGAAATACTGAGAGCATTGCACATGTCTTGAGAACACTATAATTGCATATGCAAATGTTCTGAAGTGCATTGCCATGAGGGCATGCCCTCTGTGTGTCAAGAAATCCTGGCCAGGACATCCTTTAGCAGAGTGGTTTGGAAACCACACGGTGCACCTGGTGATCAGTAAAGCTCAGGGTCTGAATGGAAATACACTGCTGCAATTTTAAGAGCTTCCAATATCCTAGGACATAACACAGTACACACTAAGGAAAAAGCAAACTGAGCTCTCATGCCTCTCTCATAACTTCCAGGTGGAAAAAGGCCAGAACCTCTTTCCTAGGGCTTTTCTTGGAACAAACACAGATGTCTGGCACAAAATTTGTGTTTGTACTGGATGCCAAGCTGAAGCTCAGCTTTTCTTGATTTCTCCTCAGCCATTCATCATATGGATGGTCAAGTAATTTCTCTCTCAAGAGCTCCTTTATCAGTTTAAGAACACCTGACCTCGGTTCAGCCCACAGATGCAGGAGGGGAGGCAGAGATGCCTGTAATTGACAGGCTGAGCCCCATAGAGCCCTCATGCACCACTGGCAGCTGAGCCTCCACCACCTTGGGCACAGAGCCTGGCCCCTGGCCCGCAGAGCCCCAGTTTGAGTCACTCTGACTGCAGAGGAATGAAATCAGCCCTCAAGTGGCTCCTGCTGCCCTCACAAGTGGGCACAGCCATGGTCACCAAAGTCATGTGCCAAACGCTTTTTTTGTCTGAACTGAAAACTGCGGTGGGAGAAGGAATATTTAGGGACAAAAACACCTGAAAAAAAATGGGTGGAAGCAGCACCTACCGCTACATTTTGTTCTGCTACTTGCAGTCCCCTCTGTTAAAAAAGACATAATTTTAACTTTGGGCAAATAATGTGAGTAGAGCTAAGAGCTCCTGAAGGATTTGTATATTCCCAAGTGAAAGCTGCTATATTTAATTTCTTTTGACAAAATATGCAAACAATTACAACTACTAACAATTATCAGATCCTGAAGTCCTAGGCAAAATGCCAAAAAATTTGCATCTTCACTTTCAAAATAATTCATAGGCTGCATGTTGTATTTCAATATAGCAGACACCCCAAAAATTTACTGTCTCAGGCTTAACTAGAAGTTACTGTTAAGCACTACAGATTGAAATAAAAACCTACCGAGCATTTAGTTGCAATAAAATGTAACCAAAAATTATAATAATGCTACCTTTTACTTTTGCCTATATGATTCACGGAACAAGAGATGTGTTAACAATGTCAATGAAGCAATTTGAAGAAATCTTTAATTAAAAAATCCTAATCATATAGAAAAGAGTAAAGTAACTTTCCTAACTTTTATTAAAGGCTCCAAGAGAATTGATAGATTGAAATCCAGTCAAATATCTAAGCAGACGGTAAAAGCCACTGCACATTTTAATAAAGGTGTTGCCAAAATAGTGTAATACTCTGCAATATTTCAACATAATCTTGATTGCAAAATGTCTGAGTTCTTCCCACAACTCTGTGGACAGTCAAAAGCTCACGCTTCCATCCCTTCCTTCCTATTAAAAATCCATCCAGATAATTTGATTTTGAATAAAATCCCAGAAATTCTTCTGAAAAGGATTGAATCGTTATGCGGAATTGCAGACAAATTGAAGATAATTGATTTTTATGCATGGAAATTTAAATTAAGGCAGTTCATGTTTAGAGTGACAGAATAGAAGTGTGCCTTTTCAGTTAACACATTGCGAAATTCAGCTCTGATTAAACTCATCCAGATTTATATAAGGAGCTAGCCTAAGATGGCCATTTGGGGGAACAAAGCAGAACTGAAGTTCGTCCCAACATTTCATATTTTCTCACATAGCAAAACCTATGCTGGGAATTACAAAAGCAAGAATTTTGCTTGAAGATTGTTTCTGATTTTTGTGTGAGTTTTAATATTATATATACAAGAATAAAAAAAAAGATGGAAATATTTTCCCCAGAAAAGCTTAGACTGTGTTTCATCATTTCAAAGTCCATTTTTCATCCTTAACTGGGTGAAAATAAAGAATTTAAGTTAAAAATATAAAACTGTGGATTACAACAGGGTGTGACTGAATCCATAAAGCATCTCTCTGTTTGGACTATGGGAAAAAAAAAAAAAACAACCAGAGGTGAAACATCCCAGAGTATGGAAGCACTCTTAGAATGCTTAGAGCACTCTTAGAGATGGCCAAGTCACATCTGTCCCCAAGTCACCTTCCCAGAACATTGTGCTGGTTTGGAATGTAAAGTCTTGGTTAGTGGAGAAAAGGGCAGGAATTTTATGGAGACTTTAATGGAATGAGGTAAATCTAAAATACTCTCCAAGAGCTGTGTGTCAGGGTGTGCTGGTGCACTTCTAGTCCATGAGAAATGGCACCATGGTTCCTTCTCCTGTTGTACCTTCAGACTGAAGAATAACAATTTGGGCTTTTCTTGCTAACCAAAAAAATTTTAAAAAATAATAGCACATTAACAGAGCAGTAGCACAAGCTTACCAAATTTAATTTATTCAAGTCTTTATTAAATACGCACACACAATAATATAGAAGTGGGCACAAAACAATGCAGAATCAGAATGTTAATATTAAAAGAAAATACAGCAAAAACATTCCCAAAAGAAAACCATAAAATGTGTTTTTCATTCAGAACATTGATTAAACTGCTTTCCCCACCAAAATATTTTTCTTCATTCCCATAAATATTTGAAATAGTCCATCTCAAACTATTTTAACTACTGCTAAGAGTAAATGTACATTTGAAAGCTAAAGCAACATGCTGGCTTGCTATACTTATTTTATATAAGAGAAAGCATCCTTGCCAGCAACTTATTTCTTACTCTAACTCTTTCTGGAATGTGAGTTGACCAGCAAAGCATAACAGCAGAGCTTTGAAGCAGAAGGAAAGAGGGGAGAAAAAAATACTAAAACCGCTCGAAGGCACAGAAAATATGATACAAAAGCCAATGGCACAATATCTGCACAATCCAGAGGATCAACAAGGCACAGAAATATTTTCTTGTGGTGCAGGAGTGAGCTGGAAGCAATTAGGGAAAAACAACCCCTCAGTGCTACTTACAAACGTGAAGCAACAGTCACGACTAAAGCACAGTGAATCGGTGCCTGCCACAGCTGCCATTTCCAAAGTGCTGCTCCAACAGTGGTTTGTGGAAGGAAGCCTAAGAGGGATAAATGTCTGCAGGAGCCCCAGGGACATGCAACTGCTCTACAGACATTAAAAATAGCAGTGTGAATTCCTGCTCTGACAACACGGCCAGCAGAAGGGTCCTTGGCCCCAAGTTAGTTACTAATGGATACTAAAAACCTGGGAAGCCCCTTAAAGTCTCACCCTGGGCCAGCCAGGCAGATCCCACAGGCTCCTTGGCTAGAAGCTGAATGCTGATGAGCAAAACCAAGAAGAGGGATATAGTCTGAGGATGAAGCAGAAAATGAATTTGCTGAATAGAAAGCTGTGCCTGGCTTCCTTAATCCTTGCAGGTCGGGAGTAATTGCAGTGATTCCATAAAGCTCAATCACAGAGGGTACAGTGGTTAGATGGTCATGTCTTTGGCAGGCAGTGGTTCATATTAATAATGTTCCAGGCTTTCAGAAGCAGCCTGTATGTCTAAATCAATTACTTCCTGCAGCTCTTGTGTGCGGTAAGCAAGCAACGCTATCTCTTTTCTGAGATAAGGAAGCCAGAAGGAACTGAAATCGTTACAACAGGAATGTGAAGCGGACAGGACAAGGGTCCCATATTTCTTTTGTTTAGAGTTGTGCTTTGAAGAATTTCTCCAGCCTGTTTCTCTTTCTCCTTTTATGTTACTCATTGTTATCTCTTCAGATTTCAAAAAGTGAGTTAAGCACCAGAAAATGTGCAGAGCTGCTGAAAAGCCACTAAAAAGGGCTCTGTAAGCCTTAAGAGTCCTACAAGGGCTTCCCTACAAGAGAAGTGTTCCATGCTTTGGCCTTGCCATTTAAAAAGGTCATCAAGTGATATTTGCAAAGAAAAACATGAAAACCATGCAAAATGTAAGCTTTTATTTAGAATGAAGGCTGATACTCAAACATGCACCTAGAGTAACTTCAGTGTTGAATAAAACATTCAACACTGACAGTGATATGATACTCAACATAATTTTATCCATGAAAAATCTTAAACTTGTTCTATTCATCCTCAAAATAACTTCAAGGGAGGCAATTTAATAATGAGGATAGTCTCTGTAACAAGCCCAGGATAAGACTTCCCCGGGGGTTTCCCAGGTTTTTAGGATCTGTTTGTAACTTGGGGCCAAAGATCTTTCTACTAGCCTCCTAGAAGGAGGCAAGATGTGTGCTCTCTTGTTCTTTCATTTCTGAACAGCATGATTTCCTTAGCATTCCCACTGGACACACCCATGCTTGCCCTTGCAGATTATCCAAGGGTATCTTTGCTAAAAAGCACAGTGGATGGAATTCGAGATCTACTGATGCTAATGGCAAGAACTCCCAAGTATTTTGATGAAACTCATGTGGTATTAATTTCCTGAGTCACACTACAATTTTGGTCATTATTTGGGGGAAAAAAATCAAAATCTGCACAATTATCTTTGTGACCAGATGGGAAAACTATTACACTACAGGAAATACATCTGGTATAGAGTGTCCATGTATGCAGTCTATAACTCAAGGGCATTATAGAATAATCCTGTATACTGCACAGATATGTGAACTAGTATAGAAGCAATCCAACTGTGCTAGTACAGGCATCTACCCAGTCGAGAGAGATTAAAAGCAGCTCAGATTTCTGTATGCTTCACAGTATGCAGTGAAGCCATTTCCTCACTAACAAAAGATATTTACATTAAATCCCTTTAATGATATGTAATCTTAATTATAATGTAAACATAATCTTATGTTACAACAAAGATTTCTAATTGGATGCTATAAGAAAGACTTCTTATACTGGTTTAGTACAAATTCACTCCACTCCTCTTCTTAGTATCTGTTCTGTGCTGGCAGCAGATAGGCAGTTTGGTTTTTTTTTTTTTTAAGCAATAGAATTTATTAAAAATGTCTCTCAGCCCAGCATTATTTCTACTTTAAGTCAGAGACCTATAGAAAGAATTGAAAGATGAGGACATATTCTATACTTCAACAAAAAGCCATGCTAAAAGTATTGATAAAACAATAGGAGAAAAATAAATCAAGAAATATCTCCAAAGTCTAGCATATAGGGTCTTTCACTGTTCCAATACAATATAAAAGAGAGCGCTGGTACAGAGCCCAATTATTGCCTTGAGTGCAGTATCAGTTTTGCTCATGTCTTCAAAGAACTTTCTGATTTTTCCAGCAAGTTCATAAAGCTCTTGTAGTCTGCCTAAGAACTGATAAAGAACTTCACTTTCTGAGGCAAAAAGTGATGTCTGCATCAGAAACAGCTGTGTTAGGAGGTTCTGACAGATTCCTGTTGTCCCAAGGGTCATTTCTTGGTGAGGTACATTTGTTCCTATCACTAAAATGCTGCAGGCAGAATCCTCAGCTGGCACAGATGCTTTGTGCAGACTTGTCAGGGAGCAGCCTGGGCATCCTAACCAAAATTTATGTCCTAATTTCAGGGGAACAATGCCATAAGCAGCCACTTCCCCACAGTGTGGCTCTGGAATCTTCTAGCCCAGAAGAGTGCTTGAGCTGCAGAAAGTGTAGATAAATTCAAGCAACCAGCATGAGTGTGTGTTATGTAGGAGAACTCCAGAGGGATTCTTTCTTGGTGTCCTGATTTTGTACCTAATCTTCTAATCTTTGATGGCACTAACTGCTGAAAATAGGGAAGACTGCTCCTTTGAGCTGCTGCTGACAAAGGATGAAATGTGGCTGTGGCACATCACAAAAACAGGGCCACCAGTGCTGACATGAATTACAGACTCTGTAGGCTCAGTGGGCAGCATTTGAACCACAAATACAAACACTTAGCAAACTCAAAAATGCTAGCACTGAGAGACGCTCAGAGAGCACCTAAAATCACGGTTTTGTGAGGAAAAGCAGGAATAATGGTTTCAACAACAGCTAGAGAAGCTGGCTCCAAATGTCCCTGCCATCCCCAACCAATTCCACTGCCCAGGTTCCTTTGTCAGGGGCCTCCTCACCCATCCTTAGCACACTCAGGGAACATTTTGTGAGATTTTGCATGTATGAGCACTTCATAAGTGTTTTAGTTTCTTTCAAAAATACTCAAAAATTCTTTCAAGTCACAGGTCTGTGCCAAATTCAGCATGTCTGAAAACCATGGACACAACGTAGGAGACTGGGTAAAATGGTATTAAAGGATTTCAGTATTTATTACTAACTGTGCAAGAAATGCATGTAGCCAAAATGAGAAAGGGAATAGCATGCAATGGCAAACGTATAGGAGGTTAAGTTCTAGACTGAAAAACCTGACTCTTAGGAGTATTCCTCTGAAATGCTTACAGTTTTGTTGTCTCTTTACTCTACTCTCCATTCTGCATCTTTGCCTTTCTCACCTCAAAAATGAATTGATCAAATTTCTAGACTACATTCTGGAATAGGCCCTGCAGTACAACTTGCAAACAAAAAGGGTTTTCTTTAATTTTTTCATATGCATTAAATGCTCCATATGTAGAAATAGAGCTTGGGTGAGTCTCTGTCAATCTGACTTCAGTACTACTCAGACTATATTAATGTAATGATTTAGAACTTTTTATTATTTTTGTAAAAATAGCGTTGCTTCCCTTTTGCAATTGCCATGAGATTGCAAGACAGAGTTGTTATTACAACAGGTATCAGATTTAAAGAGCTGAACATCAATGTTATAAAGAAAAGCATTATCTCTATGCACAAATGTATGCATACATAGGGATATGCGGTGAGGTGTATGCACATATATTTATCTGTATATATTTCTGGTTTTGTATATATGCCTCCCTCATCCTGCCATCACAATGGCAGAAGGCAATTTTGAACCTTATTTCAAAGCAAAATAAATTGCCTCCTGGCAATTTCATTTTCAAAATGTTTCAGTAAATTGTTTTGTTAAGAGTAACATCATTTTCATCTCACCTAATCATTATTCGTATAAACAGTGTTTTCCTTTTAAAAATACATTGCTTTATACTACTAAGTTTTGCTGATTTATAAACTTCACTGCCCCTAAACTAGCAATATTGCAGAGAATGCTGATTATGTGACTAGATTGGGTGAGACTATTCCTGAACTTCTTTCTAAAAATGAGGTCTGAGCTACAAGGCTGTGTTGTCCTCACCATGAATGAAAACAAGGACACAAATAACATAGATATTACCGACATATGTAAATTTAAAAAAACTTGCTTACTTAAAAATATGTGTAAAATGCATAGATTGCTTAAAATTACCTATCCAGTAAGACTTTAATTTTAATGTTTTTTTTCCCTCCAAGATACCAGGAAAGTAAGATTTTCAGAAAGGGAACACTGCTCCTGAACAGTTTCTGTGTGCAAATGTTAACTGACAGTCATTCACTGACTGTGGCACATTGCTCTCAATCCAGCAAAGGCAAACACAGTTACCATTACTTCCGAGTCAAACATCCATGGAAGTGGTGGGGACTCCACAGCCCCACTTCCCCAGAACAAGAACCAGGGCTGGATGTATGCATCATGTTAATTGTGCAGGATGGGGCACCAACACTTATTCCAAAGGCCCTTCTTTCTTCTTGCAGCTACATCAAAAGTAGAATTGCAAGAGAGCAGAAAAAGAAACAGAAAAGCACAATTCAGAAACACATGGACCCTCTTCTCAAATTCAAAGGCAGATGCAAATTACAAGCAGTGAAAAATAGGAAGTGCTGCATTCAGCTTTCTGCCCTGGAACACCATGGAGTAAACACCCAACCACAGCAAGTGTAGCACGTAGGACTGTGGTTTCATGAAAGGCTTGCTCCAGCCTCTGCAATAGTTTGAACTGAGCTCTTAGTCAGATGTGATATCTGCAGACTCTGTAAATTCTGTGGATGAGGTAATCTGGGTCAAACTATGAAGAAAAAAAATCAATTTTTCTTTCCCCCTGCTGCTATTTCATCTGTTTTACAAGATTTAGTCCTTCTATAAAATTGTACAGTATTTAGATTTCTAACAAATAGGAAGTCTTAGTAAATATAGTAGAGTATTATACCTACTAGTAACCTTAAAGATTATTATAATTAATGTGCTATAGTTACAAAAATAATGTTAATAATGATGATGCATATACATTTATTTGACCCAAACTGGCAGCTCTGGACTCAGTCAAGCACAGAGCAGAGTCTTCATCTCTTCTCCTACCTATATTTTTGGAAGCACTTTTTTTCTTGCTCAGGTTAAAAAAAAAAAAAAAAAAAAAAAAGTTTTAGTAGAACATCAGAAGGATTCATCCAAATCCTGGACTATATATTCCTAAAAAAGCCAGATACTTCACCTGAGTCAAAAATTACATAATGCCCCAGTCCAATCACAGTCCTTGTCTATCTGTGGTCTGCTGAGGAAGCAGCAATGGAATACAGCATTTTCAGTAAAGACTTTCCACATACTGCCACATGTTATTCTGCCACAGTTATTCTGTGGTACAGCTTTCAGCTGAACAGTGGGAGTGAGGTACCTTCCACATGCATTTACAGGCATAGTCAGGATGCTGTAAGTGTTTCTGACATGGTGTATATGCATTTCCTTTTTTCTTTCTTTTTTTCCCAGGGATAGCTGGAGACGTCGTTGTCATTCATAGCATCTAGCAGCTTCCAATCTGACATAAAATCATTCTTTGCCAATATGAAATATCTGCTGGTCATGATGCATGCTGTTTCTTATCTCTGAAGATGTGAACGTGTGTTTCAGATATACACAGCCATACCCTGCTATCTCTTAAGGGTAAGTTTCTGAAAAGTGCAACAGATAACAGGTCAATGGAGAGTAAAATTATTTTTTTTCTCATAAAAATAAAACTGTTGTAGTAAAGAGAAGATGCATTCAGGCACTTAATACACGCAGATATGAACAGTATTATGAAATCTTTCCCACTCATGTGCCATTAACCTTAACCAGAAGCATATTAAAGGCTTAAATGCAAAAGGAAGATGTTGCTGCAAACCACACACTAGACACCCACATAGTTCTAGAAGCATCAGTGTGATAAACAAACAGCATTTAAACAAGAAAAAATATTGTAATGTTTCCAGGAATGTATGTTTTGTCAGGATGTTATTCATGTAAATATTTTATAAAAACAAGAGATGCTTATATCAAAATATATGGGAGAAAAAACCATAAATGCATTGTTTACAGTAAAATGTCACCCACTTATTAAGGTGGTTCTAGGATGCCTGCTGCTGCTTATCATACCTGCTTCAATATGACTAGGCAACTCAGGGAAGTTTTTTACATAAGATGGGTGGTAGAAGGGTGAAAGATGGAAAATCAGGGTGATAATGATTGGTAGCAGGGCAGAGGATGAAGCAGCTGACAATGGAAAACCAAGACAGGCAGATCAGTACAGATAGCAAATTCTTACTCTTTGTGCATATATTTAATATCCACATGTGGTGCAGATATATATCTACAGGTGAAAGGAATAATCTCAGATTTATGGTGTCATAAGCATTAATGATAAAATATATGTTCTTTACTATATATATATGTAGATAGATATAGATATGGCTAAAGATATTCACATTTATAAGCCTTCTATGAGCCTTCTAAGATACAATTGTTTCTATCCTGAAATGCTTAAAACTAAATGAATGGCAATTGCTCTTCAGTAATGTATTCTACCAGAGAAATTAAATATGAACTTGTCCATCAGGGAAAAAGCAGGTGTGAAATTATTTACATCATGCCTCAAGGGGAAATCACCTAAACTATTTCCAATAGTCAGAAATTTTCTCAGTGATTTACTCACTAATAATATCTATTTGAGTTAAAATCTGTTTTCTTGTTGGTAATCTGAAATTTTATTCTACCTTCTTTGGAATACCAATACAGTAATGAAGATTTTGGAATAACAGAATGTGCAATAATTGAACTTTGAGATTATAAGTGTTATTTCAAAGTCATGAAAAAATTGTTAACTTCTTTCAATTAGAATAAAACATAGTAATGTCTTCTTCCAGAGATTTTAGCTACAGATGCAGAAGTGATAGAGAGGTATCATCATTTCTGTCCTAAAACGTTTTTGCTGTCCTCCCTTAAAAGTGTAGGTTGATTTAAAGTTCTTTTCTCTCACAAAATCTTTATGGTAGCTAGCTAGCATAGCTTTCAGATTTTATCTTGCCATATGTTTCAAGTTGTGTGCTTCAGTCTGCATCTGCTGAGTATCTGCTACGGTAGGGCTACAGCATCAACTCAAAACAATTGGGACTACAGTCTTTATAATAATTACTCTCTGCAGCTGTTGAAATCAGAATCTCTAAAAAAAGGAATTAAAAAACTGTAGCTTCTCTCCCTCTCTCTTTCTTTATTTTTATCTAAGGCAAAAAACAAGCACATCTTGATGAGGCTTTCTGAATTAAAAAATAGAAGCAGATTTTTTTCAAGGTATAATATAAAGACATGCTGCTTTAGAGTATGGAATAAAGTTACATCTGTCTTTAACCATGATAGGTGATTTAGAGAAAATCTCATGAGGAAAAAAACATTGTAATACAATACATCTTAGGCATTAGAATTCTCATTTGAAAATGACATTGACTAAGTTCTGCTTTTCAAAAAAAAATTTGCTGGTTGTCATAAACTGAAGAATCTATTAAGAGCTAAAACCTTAGCAATCCTAAACTTGCTTCTCTTATGGTTTATGAAGTCATTGTCAACCTCTTTATCTCAAGAGCTAGACAGCAAAAACAAAATCAACCTGTCTTTCCAGGAAATATATTCAAGCACCTGCATGCCGTTAGATGTGGTGTCACTACAATGATTCAGAAGCTATAAAGAAACCTATTTCCAGTATGAAGGAAGAGTTTGGTCCTGTAGTTAAGGTAGAACTGCTTGATTAGACTAATTCATTCAGAATCTGAGTGCAGCAGCCATTTTTATCTGTTCTGTTCCAGTATTGGTATTTAAAAACTTCTGTTATTAAAATAGCATGCTCATAGGATTATAACAAGGTTCAGTTGTAAGTAGCCTCAGGAAGTCAAACAAAGGATCTCTGTTGAAAGCAGACCATGTTTCTCACAACTTAGTCCAGCCAGGTCTTGAAATCCTTCAGAGACTGAACATTCTTGTTTAGCACCTGTTCCACTGTCCTTTTGGGGAAAAAGGTTTTTCTTGTATCCAGTTTGAACCTCTCTTGTTTAGACTTCTGTCCCCTAACTCTTGCCCTCCCTCAGGGCTCACCACTAGGAACCTGGCTCCAACATCTTGATCACCTCCTTGCTTCTCCAAATAAAGCTGCTATTATGTTTTCCCAGATGTTCTCTTCTCCAGATGGAACAAGTCCTCCAGTAATAATGTAAAAGCAAAAGGGTTTTATATAGGTATGAAAATAGCAGCAGTGAGTGCATGTCATGTTCTTACTGCTGCTGAAACTCAATCAAAAGTTGGTCTACTGTTCCTTTGTTAAATAGGGAAAAGAATGTTTCTGCTTCAAATGATTGAAAGTGCAGATTTTCTAAGGTATTTAAGGAAGCTGATTGCTATTATATTTGGGGGAAGCCAAATATCTAGATAGCTTCAGATATTCAGCAATAACATTGTAAAAAAAACCCAACAAACCACTATATGGTCACCACAACTGGAGCCCTTAAAGGTTCAGCAAACACAGGAAGTTACTGCATGCACTTGAGCAGCCACATCTGGAATACTTTCAAACCTACAATGAGCATATGCATAAATATTTTCATATTATTAGCTAAAGAAAGATAGTGCAAGAAAAAAAAAACAGGAAGGCAACACATACAGGGACAAAGAGTGCATATGTGATGCTCAGGAGTACATTTTTATAATAAACCCAGCTATTTTCTTTTTAATGCATTAACTAGTTGCCAAACAAATCTCACTACTGTGGTGGTGTGAAACTTAATTTCAAAATTTCAGCTAAATCAAGGAGCAATGTCAACACTTCTGTGGCTGCACTGTGCTAAAAAAATACACAAGGTAAATTGCTCTAGAGGAGTCTTAATCCGTCCATGAGAACTGAGTCTCAGTTCCTCTGTTTGTCTGGAGTTCAGGAGATAAACTCTGTCCTTTGGCAATACATTAGCAATGGGTCTAAGGTTTTCTTTTCAATAAGTTCCTCAATACGGCGGAAATCCACCCCTTTCCTTTCTGCATAGCAAGGTTCAAATTATTACAACAGTTGCTATAGCAGCATTGGAAATATTCTTCCAATAAAAATTAAGCTTTTTGTTTTATTGTTTTGATCTACCCAATGATTTCCTCTCATTTTAGAATGATGCTGCTTTTGGTGGGGATTTACTCCATTCTCCAATAAGTGTCAGAAGAATCTAGAATATTCAGACAGGTCTCTTCCTTTTTCTTTTGTGCTATAAATTTAAGAATTAATAACTAGGAAATAAATGCAAATTATTTCCAGGTAATAAAGTGTTATATCCTCTTTTTATGAACATTAATGACAATTTTAAATATGGTGAGGTTCAATCTGCCTAGGCAGACTCTAACATAACAATTCTGTTACCTAATTACATCATGATTACCTACAAATTCAGCCAGCCACCTTACACATCTATATGTGGTTGAAGTTACTAATTTTCTGCAGAACTTGCACCACACATTACATGGGCAGGAGTAGAGAAGCTAATTTGAAAACACTGAAATAAAGAAGATGCACAGGAAACAATTTCCATAAATTATTAATCTACTACTTGTTTAAAATTTTGGGGAATGAAAGGCATGCTGAAGAGAAGCAGATATGCTGCTACTATAAGGGCTAAAAGGTAGACCACTAAACAATGTATTCTAATAATAAAGTTCACCTGAACTGAGTTTTAAAGAAATTACTGGCATTTTCTTTCTCCTCTTTTAAGAAGTGCTGTACAATTTTCTCTCTCTCTCTAAATACATACATGTGTATCAGTGTGAAAAATCACCAAGATGTAAGAAGCAAAAGTATATCTAGCAAACTAGGGGTTTTTCTTCTTAGCCAACTTCAGAAAAGCACTTGAAGTGCACTAGGTCTGACCTGTGCACTAAATCCAAGGAGCACCAGCTATGAAAAATGTATACAAATACTTGCAAGAATAGAAGAAATTGTTTGTACTGCTGGTAGTCTTTCCATGGCTCATTGTTGCTTTTTCTAGTCTTCCACAGGAGCCTATGGTTAAGGCACAGGAGTTGTGCAAGAGGGCTGCTGCAGTTTTCCTGTTTTAATGAGTGGGTCTCCAATTCTTAAAACAAGATAGCAATCAAGTATTTAAATAATTGTAAGATTCTGTATTTGTTTTGAAGGACAGGATGAAGATGGTGATTATATGAAGCAAGTCTTCCTCTTTCAAGGTTACTCCTCCCTACTCTATGTTTTCTCTCTAACAATGTAGACTGGAAGCACATGGAGAATCATAAATTATGGATAACAACTTTAATTCATAGCCCTCATAACTGAGAACCCTCAGTAATCTGCACTTACTCTCCTATGCACCAGCAAACAAGCTATAAATCTTCTGAATGTTGTTACTAATATGCCTCTCTTTTCCAGCAATCACAAGCAATGTCTCAAAAAAAAATAGTTGCCTTATTCTCTCCCACAGTATTGTGGAACAGTTTGATAACCATGGATTTAGCATTAGTGAAGAGTTCAAACACAGTTTCAATCTCAATGAAATTAGGAGTTTTTAGTTGGTTACTAGGGCACACACTCATCTAAATCCTTTGCTTTGTTTACACTCAAACTATTTTTTTTCCAAATAGAAGTTAAGAGCATAGGAAAATTGGGAGGAAAATGAAACTAAAAATGTTAACAAGATACTGGATCAAATTCTTTGCATCCTAATTGAGCCATAATCTTGTTTAACAGGAAATTTGCTTGGTTAAAACCCAGGAAATTATGGCCATTGTCTGGGAAGTATGGGAAGCACGCTGAGCAACCTGCGTAACAAAAGAATTGTGTTGAAAGTTGCTCGTGACCTGCAGACAGCACTGCCTAAAGGAACTCTCTGGAAAGGAAGTGAATTCCACTTGAACTGCTAGAAACAGCATCTTGCCAGCAAGAGGAATATGGCTAAAAGAAGACAATTCTGGTATGCTGTGTGTGTCTGCAACAGCAGTGGCTGGCACTAGTGGGATTCTGAGAGAAACAATAACAGGAACTCAGAGCAGCCCAACTCACCCATACTTACAGGATTTCAGGAAGAACATTTGCAGCCTGTGGTAGCTGCATCTAGCCTAAAAGGCAATGAAGATACACTACACATTCTTCAAAAAAGCTATTGCCCTGAATCAGCCAAGATTGCTCTTTCACTTTGAAGACAAACAGGATGGACTTAAGTAAGTGCATAAACAATTTTTCAGGTCAGCAGTAATTCATGCAAAAATACTTTTTTTTTGCATATGTCTCTTGACAGTACAGGAAAGTTTTAATATAAATAAATGACAAGTAAAAATCTCAATTTCATACTGACATATAAACTCCATAATGGCCTGTTTATTAAGATCAGCTTGCATATGTTGCACAAGAGTGTTAAGACCCCTCAAACATGACATTGGAGTAAATTTGAATAACAAAAATAAATTAGCTCTGGACAGAAATTATGCAAAGATTAGCTTAGTAAGCAAAGTATTATGCTTAACAATTTTTTTCCTCAAACCTACTATACTAAAATAAAATAGTTATACATTTAGGAATAAAAAGGACCAAAACCAAGAATGTGAGTTAGCAGGCATACAATATGTGTCCGCAACTGTTTCTCACTATTCTTCAGCCTCCTACCAGCTGCAACCGACTAATTTTCCCACCTTGTTAAAGAGTGGATTAGTTCTGAATCTAATGTACTGTTTGTTCAGAAGGCAAAGGTATTTCCAAACTTATTTCGAATCTACTAATTCCCTTATATACATACACCTACAATCGTGTGTAGCCACTGCTGCTGTGTTCCATGTGTTCAAACAGTAGGAATCATCAGTAACAGCCGCTGCTCTGCATGGGGAACATGACATAATTCTGAAAAATCAAGACCCAATTCCTACAGCCATGAACAGCCTCAACACTCTGAACCCCAGTGAGTCACATAATTCCATCCATCTTTTCCCATGAATGTTCCATAACAATGATGGTACTGCTCATCTTGTGATCAGAACTTAGGGCCTCATGATGAAAAGTTCATAAAACAAGTAATTATAATGCCTATTACATTAACTGTAGTAGTCACCTGAGTACCTGTACAAGAAAAGTCCCTTGCCTCTCTGCCTCCCATGGTTTCCACATAGCTTTGTCTAGCTTCGGTTTACTTACAGGTAAATAACACATCCTATGTATTGCATATGTAATATCCCAAGGATGATTTCATAAAAAAAAAAAACAAAAAACCTCATCGTAATTTATTTCATTGCACACAGATGCAAATCACAGTTAACCAGCATTATCTAACACTTCATGTTTCAGCAGGACTTAGCTTCAGTAATGTCTTTGAATAAATACCTTGAGAGGGCAATCTGCTGCCACTGGAGGATAATGCACCCATTGCAAAGCCCCTGTGCCAATGTATTAGCTCTCCTTCTGTCATCGCTGGCTCAGCCTTCTCCCTGCTCTTCATTCTGGTCCTTGTAGTTGTCAGCTATTGAAATAACAAAGACCACAGTGTATGACTTGAATGCAAAGAAGATAAATCAAAATGCTGCCTTCCTCCTAATAATACCATTTTCCAGATTATCCATGGCTTCCACAAAGGCTTCACATATACTTTGGGAAGGACATGAAGGATTCAATACCAAGAGGCATTGGATTAAAAAAAAATTCTCAAATTCAGACTTCTTAACATTTCTGAAAGAACTGAAGTGGCCCACTTGAAGAGTTTCTCTCAAGGTTAGCTTATTCTCAAGCAACACTCAGAGGAAAAAAACAAGATGATGTAGATTACAGGGCATTACCAGACTTTGTAGCTGTTTTTGAGTTTTTTACAGACTACTTGTTGATTCAGAAATTCAATTCCCTCCATCCCCTGCCTCAGTTTCCCAATCAAACTCAATATAAATAATGATACTGACATTCTTTCTTAAAGTGCTGTTGGAACTATGCATGACGAGCACTTCACAGAAGCTGCCTCTAAGTACTATTATTCTCTTCTTTTTCTTTTTTTAAATTTAAGAGCCACTTAGCTATAAGTGAGATAGATGCCATCTCTAAGAACCTCTTAAGACCTCAGAATTTGGTTCATACAATATAAGAATTACATGGCTGTGCCATCCTCCATGTCATCAAGTAGCATTTGACAATGCAACATTAATTTAGTAGGAGCTCAATTATAGGCTCAAATCCTCCTAGTTGCCTTTTAGAGTGTTCTGCTTTTCAAGGGGTTCATCTCTCTCAAAAGAGATATGATTTGCAAAAAAAAAAGCTCACAATGCATGCAAAATTAGTTGCAGTGGTTCAAAAGAAAGTGGAAACCTGTCTGCCTAACAGCAGCATTCACTTCAGTAATCTTCATTTATGCCTCTCTAAAACCTCACCTCCACTCTCAGAAAACTGAAATTTCCTACACTGCTGCGCTGTTTCATTGAAGTAAATTTTAATTTCCTTCCCCATCTCTCCCACAAAAGGACTTACAAAATGTCTACACTCTCTTCCCATTTCCAACTCCTCTTTCTTTTGTTTTGACCTTTTATCTCTGTGAGAAAGCAACAAGGCTGAAAGATTTATACTTAAAGAATGGGTGAATGAATGTGAGCAAGGTGCAGAGCACTGTGATTAATGCATCCTTTTTTTTTGTTTGTTTAAATAGATTTTATAACTGTCTTACAAGAAAACAGCAGGGGAAAAGTTTAGTTTGAGGATCAAATGTTTTTTCAGTATACATCTTACACTTAACAAATACCCTTACACAGATGAATCTTCTTATCTTGAACTACATATTGAATATTCAATTTTGTAGGTGAACAAGTGGCATGACCACTATTTTGTGTATGTCATTATCTATTAGTAAAGCGATACAAAGCCTGTTCACTTGTAGTGATTGTGTAACATCTTTAGCATTGGGTGAATTTTAAAAAGTACAAAACAGAAGATAAATTCGAGCAAAGGGTCAGAAACAATTATGTAAGGATCAAGACCTGTTTTTGGTTAACTCTGAAAGGCAGCTCAGAGCCACCCAGCCATTTGCTCATTCCCCAAAACGTGCGTGAGAGAATCAGAAGGGTAAGAGTGAAAAAACTTTTAGGGTGAGATAAAGAGAGTTTAACAGGGAAAGTAAAGCCATCATATAAACAAAGCAAAACAAGGAATCAATTCACTACATCACACGGAAATGGGATCAGCCATCCCCAGGAAATCAGGGACCCACCATTTGTAATGGCGATTTGGGAATACAAACACTATCCTTCCAAACATGGCATGAAACAGAAACATCTTGTCTGTGAGACATGGGAGATTGTTTGACAATGAGAGAGTACAGTGAACAGCAAGTCTGCAAATAAATTAAAACTCTGGGTAGCAGAGTCAAGGGAATAAATCGCCCTCTGAAAAATGTCATAGACTTAAAAAGTTAGGTCAAATGAAAGCCAGAAAAGTAGAGAGGTCTTGATAAGTTTTCCCTAAGCAAAATAGGTAGACTCTCCTTCTTGTTACTAACTGCAAACCTTCAGAACATTGATGCCAGGCAAGTTTGAACCCTTCTTACTGCCATTCCTAACTAAGAACCATTACAGACGTCCTGACAGAATGAGAATCTGACCTTGAAATCTACAATGTGCTTGCGAATCCACCTCTTGCAGAGTGTGATCCTGAGACAGCTGATAACAATTGTCTTCCAGCCTTTGAGTTGAAGACTGCTACTAAATTGATTGCCAAAATATTAGTTATCCATCCTTATCAGAAATTCTCAGCACTCTGTATGAAAAAAAAAAAAAGCCCTTGCAGCACTGCTTGTATAATTGCACTGATTATTTTAGCCAGTGGAAACACATGGGGCAGCTGCTACAGTGAGACTCTCTCACAGGGATGCACCAGTAATTGGTATTACCTTCTAAACTGTGACTCAGCACTGGTGTCTAATCCAACAACCTGTGGTTACATCTTCTGCCAACAAAAAACACCATAAATCACCTTCCCAAAGACATCACTACAGTTTATTGGCGGTAATTACAAGTTCATTTTTATGAAAATACATGTCCTACTATAATATCTGCAAATCAAAAGTTTTTTCAGGTTTGTTTTGGTTTTTTTCTACATTTTTTTCCTCTAACATAAAAAAGAAATGTGTACAAAGTGTAATGTATTCAACTGAGCCAGGATGATGTACAAGAAAAACAATTTGCCTTCAAAACACACTACACTCATCCTATCTAGTTAATCTGTAAACTATCTGTAGCAGGAGCTCTTCCTTGTTCCAGAACAGCAAAGCTACTTAAAGTGAGTCCAAACACTTCAGAGCCTTTTTGCTCTAATGCAACATATATATCATAATCATAATTCATACATGGCTATTTCTCTAAATCCATGTGCTCTCTCTCCACATCACATCTTCAAGCATGTTGACAATTTTCTGCTGATTTAATTAAACTCTCTGTTTTCAACAGTTCCAATCACTGTGTCCTTTTCAAGAGTGCACCTTGAAAAGGTATCACCTTCTGAAGAGCCAGCATTATAAGGGAGATATTCCAATACTATTCACCTAAGTTGTGTTGCAATCTTAAGAGTCTGGTCTTGAAAACCTTTCCATCTTCAAGCATTTAAAAATAGAATTTACAAATCTAGCCTTGACACAGGTATCCAGTTAAATGAGAAAGGATCAATTACATTTTTTCCAGGGATCTGACAATACATGGTTCTGAGGAACACAATCAACTGGTGGCCTTTTTATCCCTTGAAGCAGGCCTATTCCTACCTTGGGTAATTGGCAGACTGGAAAAAACCAATTCCTTTCATTTACGTAGGAATTGCTCTTCCTAATCTACAAGTGCTGATGTAGCACAACTGGGGGCAGACACACTGCAATAAACGTTGCAAGGAAGAAATTGCAATGCTGGAACAGACAGTGGATTCATTTTAATGGTTCTGCATATGGCTACATTAAAAAGAAAAAAAAAAAGCATCATTGATTTCCTGCTGACCCTCTCCTCTAAGTTAATGAATGAAAGCTGCATATGTTAAAAGTCATGCAGCATGAGAAAGTCTGCTACTACCATCAAGAGTGTAAAGGAAAACTGATTACTAGGGCCTGAGGCAATACCTGTCACACAAGGAAACTGCCCAGCTTTGGGATGTGCAGAATCCAGTGTCCTACTATTGAAAACCAGTGTGAACCTGGTACTAACTCTCTATTTTAATCCTTCCTTTCCAATTCTCATTTTATCACCATCTCTCATTTTCTCATTTCTCCTTTATTATTTGTATCTCTCAAAGAAGCAGTACTTTGAAGGATCTGAACTCTGCAGTATGGTGCACCTTCTCTACTCAACACTAACTCATCATTCTTCAGCTCTTGAACAAGGTTCTGTGGTTCACTCAAGACAAAAAAGGAAGAAAATTGCTTCTGCAGAAGAGGAAACAAATTTCCTTTGGTCCAAGTAAGTTCTAAGCAGGCACGAAAGGCTCTGAGCTGCCTTTGCCCTGTCCATCTTCCACAGAGACCTACAAGTTTGCTCAATTTTCACTGATTTTCTTCAGCCACAAGCAGATCTAAAACCAAGTGGTCTCCAGGTGGATAAAGAGCAAAGTTTTCTCCACAGCTTGCACTCAAAGTTTCCATAAAACATACCTTATTTCTTTCCATCCTTACTTTCACTGCTGTTTTCATAATGCAAAGGAGAAAATCCCCAACGTACTCTGAATGAGTTAGCTCCACTTTTCTCCCCTTGGCTAAGTTTGAAAATTAAACATGAGCACACTAACTAGTACAAGCAGGAGCATTTCACTGAATTGACTACCTGCCCTGCTTCTGATCTTTACATTTGTTTTCATTACCTTTCCCTAACCAACAGAAATATAAACAGAGTAGTTTCAGTTTGGGAGGCTGAGGGTGAAATCTCAGGAACTCTGAATCCTTTCTTTTAATCACCATTGGTTTTTCAAACAGATTGGGAAAGCTGTTCATATCTCTAGGGTTCAGTATCTTGTCCAATGTCACAGGCTGCCAAGCACTTAATGCTCTCACAGAATCTGAAATCCTCAAATGAAAGGCAGGACAAAGGTGAAAGCTATTTGAGTGCCTACCTTATAAAATGCCATGATTTAATGTTGCAATAATGAGTGGCAGCATGCAGCAGGGATAAAAGGAGGCTGCTGGCCAGAGCGGGCCTCCATTCCCCTCTGCCAGGATGCTGTCTGCACTTGCTTTGGCACTGTGAGCAGAACTGGGAAACACAGGCCCAGATTTGGAAGCTGGGGCAGATTATCACAGAGCTGACCTTGCAAGAATCAAGCCAGTCCAAGCCTCAGCCACAAGTGACATCAAGAGAACAGATGGGGAATTGCTTCCAGGTGAGGCTGGCACCAACACCAACAGCACTCCACTCCTCTGTGAACAGCCCTGTGGAAAGGCTCCTCAGCCCAAGAAGCAACTTCCCAAGCCAGGATTTGGCTGAGCCCCTCTGAGAATTGTGCTCTGCATCACTTGAGACTCAGGAAAGTGCATCCTGCACACAGGCAGGCCAGCTGTGGGTAAGTGTAAAGAGCTCATCCAGCAGGGCAGAGGAGCTCAGTGACATCCTAATAAATCCCATGACACTCTGCTCTTTCCTGCTCCTTCACAGCATGCCAACATTGCAAACCAGGTGTTGCAGAACTGCTTGCAGGATATTTCTGGCAGAATGCAATGGGTCTTGTCAAGGATGCTCCTTAGTGCAGGAGGCCCATCAGATCCGATATTATTAAGGTATTTTCCTGTTACATTTAGGGACTGTCAAGCACAAGAAGTCAAAGAATTGGGTTCCATGGACACTGAGAAAAGGAGAAACAGTCTAAGCATTTTAGCAATGCTAATAATCTCATTCTTTGTATTATAGCTATTCTACTTCTCCAATATATTACCAGTGCTACTCTTTGCAATTGTGTATCCTACTGGATACCTACAGAAAAATAATTCTTTGCCCTCATAAGTGGATTTTGTAATGAAAAAAAAAAGAGACCTGAAATCTGAAAACTGCTTACTTTAACCTACCTCAAACCTTTATGAGAAAGGCAGAGGAAAAAGTCATTGAGCCTTCACAAAAGACAAGTAGGTGGCCGGGAAAGTTGATATATACTGGTCCAGCCTAAAGAACTGGATTGCTTTTTGTCTTTGTGCACTTCTCAATCATCATCATCTAATGTGACTCTTGTCTATTTTGTGCACAATACCTGCTTATAGTCTAAAAAATTTATTTTCTTCATGTTTGTTTTTAAGGCAGATCACAAACTTTTAAAGCCAACCAGCTATTCTACAAACTCCTTATTCTCATGTTCCACTTGTATTTTATGGAAATTTAATCTCAGCTGAAAGCATTCTGGGTATCTTGTATATAATACAAATGTAATGTTATTTTAATGAATGTTTGTACAGTGCTGGTCCTGTGGTTAAATTATGTAAAAAACAGGTGCACTGGACATGGGTAGTAGGAAAATAAGTTTGTTTCAGGAGCCTAATTGCTATACTGATTACTGTAATAACAACACTGGCAGGCATTTGCTAATGTTCATGAGTAGTATGATTTTTGCAGTGAAGAAATACTGAAAGGTATTCATACTGTAATTTGCAAAGGTTTTTTATTTATTCCAAATATATGGGTCTTGTTTACTTAGGTGAAAGACAAGTTTGCAGATACCTGCAAAAACCCCAATTAAGTAGGCTTTCTTCTTTGCTACTATTGGTCACAGTTCACTTTTTTGCCAGCTCTGGTTTCTGACCATTTTCTATGTGTCCTGCATGTTCTGTTTGAAACACTTTAGAACCTAGAGTTGTACTTGACCATGTACAGCTGATCGACTTCAGAAAGACTTCACTGCCAGTTATCCTCATGTGCCAACACTGAGCAATGCAATACAACTCCTGACAGATATGAGTCTTCATCTACCACAGCTTCTAGTGCAATCAAGCAAAATCAGTGAAAGACTCTGCTTGACTTCAACATGCTTTGGCTCAGATTTTCACAGTCTGGTGTTTAAAGGTATTCAAGGCACCTAAGGGGACTGGAAGCACCCTGTGGATTTCTCAAGAGTCATAAAACATGAGCCAGGTCCCAGCTGAGTCACCAAAAATTCCTGTGTCTCTGTTGTAACCAGCTGTATGGATTACACATATGCCTAACCCTTGGTGTTAGATAATGCTGAATCACATTTTAACACAAATGACAACGATCTAAATCCATGCAAGTCTCTTCTGAATTGACACCTTTGTCCCAGCAGCGCTCAGCCAAACTAACAGAACTAGATTTGCAGAAATGCAAGGCTGGACATTGTGTTCAATGCTTGTCTTACAATTCAAGGGCAGTTTCAACAACAGGTCTCCACTTTGCAGACTGTATTTTGAGTGCTGAGCCAAACCAGCCCTCAAAGTTTCCTTGAAACAATATTAACAGTCATCCACTCACTATTAACAACAGATTAAATTATCAGGAGCATTGTGCTCTATTAAACACTATTCTCTATTATTCTTGCTAGAAATTGGCTTCCAAAGTGTTTTATGTACCTGTTGCTAAAGGGAAATGATGTTTCAGCTTAACAAAAACTCTTTGTTATTATGCACAACCATTATTAATGGATTACACTTTCAATCCACTTTGTCACATAAATAGAAAATCTATGGTTTGATAGGATTAAACATTTAACAATGCATTATTATTGTTATTGCTTTTCAAAAACAGTTATTTTCTACAGATTTTTTTGTACTAGTGTTTTAACTTCTTCAAAATAAATATTTATTTTGGACTTTAAAGCCTGGCAGTTGCTGCTTTTCCAGCAGATCAGTGCCTCACTCATGCTCCCATTAACTTCAATAGGAAGAGGAGCATGGCCCAAGAAAATAATCTGTAGGAAAAAAAAAATCTATATTCTATCAACCTAATAGACATTAAAAGAATTAGTTATAAAGTCTCAGAACTGAGGATAGCTAAAATGACATTGCATATAAAGATATCTTTAATAATTATCTTAACAATTTCTAATCACATTTAAAATCCTGTAAAGTTATCAAAACACTTAAGCAATCTGAGCTTGAGATGTTTTCTATTTACTCAGAATTCAAAGAGCTCCTTTCATGTGAAAGGTAGAAACAGCTTTGAAGATAAATGACAAAGGAGTGAGGGAAACCCTAAACAAATCATACTTCTGATTAAAGTATTATGTCCTTAATGTAATCTCTCACATTTCTCATATTCCTTACAGACTTTAGGCAACACATTCAGAGCAAAACAGTCCTCCAATAATTTTTCACAATACTATCTTGAGCACAAATTGTAAAATTACTCTGTATATTTTGCCTGCCTGAAATGTATAGTTCTATAGCTTGCCTTTTAGTTTCTGCACCATGCCATTGGAAATTATTTATAATATTCATAAAGATTTCCTTATCCCTTCCCCCAGTGAGAGAGAACATACACTACTCATTATGTTGATGCAAATGAGGCAGCAGTTAATCATCTGCTTTGAAAACAAGGTACTTGGGCATTATTTAATTCCCTAAACCAGCAAACCATGTGTTTGCCTTTATACAAATTGATCTCGCTATTGCCATGTTGGAAAAAAAAAAAGCAAACAGGTAATAAATGCAGAGTGAATTCTGGCCTGTAAGCCTTTTCTTATGTTTATTTACACTCAGAGCATTTCTAGAGTTGGCCTTTTCCGCCTTTTTTTGCCAGCCACAATTTTATTCACTTCAACACTTGCCCATATCAATGCAGGAGAGAGGATTAGGCCCTAATTTTTAATGGAGCCCAAGTTGTTGCAAAATCAGCACCTACTATTAAAAGCTCTAGAAATTAAAAAAAAAAACAAAGTAGGAATAAAAGTTTGAACTGTGCTAGATGGTCATCTCAGCACAATTCTATTGAGAATCTCTCAAGAATTTGAGGAGGTCTCCAGGTTTTGCAGAAAGAGAAATATTACATTTCCCCACTAATGATTACCCTACAACTTCTAAACACACAAGGAAAAAAAAAAAAAAAAAACAACAAACCAAAAAAACTGAATGGGAAACACTAATTCGCTTCAACAGGAAAACAAGATTATTGATCTTAAAAGTAGCATTTTTTTAATCTGCTTAGTGATACGTCCATAAAGAGAAATCTGCTGAGAAAACAAAAAATGACAGAGCTCTGCTGAGCAGTAAGCCTAGAAAGTAAAGTATTTTTAAAACTGATTACATGGCATGCTGTACACAATATGAAAGATAATAATAATAATAATGTGGAAGAACAGAAGGACTTTTTGAAGTGAAGACAACACTTTAAAGTTCTAAAAGCCAAATATTCTTTACCCCTCTTTACAAAAAACAAGCATGATACGCAAAAAAGTACACAGGCTGTGTTTCTCTAAACACACTGTTATCACTGTAATGTTTAAGTATTTTTAATTGTTAGACTTCAAGAAAATTGTTTTGAGAATAGCACAACAGACTGGCTAAGTTTGTCTTTCATTTTCCGGCGTTTTGGGGAAGTTCCCGTTCCAAGAATTCAAATCATCACATGGTGAAGTCAGATAGAGCACTTGACACTTCGGATTTCACTACTAGAAAGTCCCTCTGAAAAGACCAAACTATGTGCATGATTCATACTTCAGATTTTGGACATCAGGTTTACTTCACATGACTGCGTGGGCTACATGTTGATAGTGCAGAACTGTTAACTGAGAAACTCGCTGTGCGGCTCCAGCGTGCTCATTTCCCTCTCAGTGAAACAGCGCTGCTTACTCAGACCGAAACAGGAGGAGAATGGAGCACTGTGCATGAAAGCGCTGCTTCTGGATTACATCGCTTTGATGAGGAATCTTTTTGACCTTTAGGGCAGCCGACTTCCACAAGTGACGAAAGATCCCTCTTCACCCTGCAGTGCATTTCTTCATGCAACCAGAGTGTTGTGAGCTCCCCTCCTTTTATCCAATCCTCTGCTATATCCATTAAATCAGATTAAGCTGATTGTTACTGTCTTTGCTTTTTAAATTTTTTCCCTTTTTTTTTTTTAATTTTGGCTCAGAGGAAGCACAATCAGGTTTCTATACACCCAACAGAACGAGCATTGTCGTTATTATTTCATTATTTTCTAGCTTTGGATTTGCAATACTCGTAACCAACACGCATCCTACAGCACCAGAGAACAGCCCATGCACGGAGCAGAAGCAAAGCAGGAGTAGGGGAAGGGGGGATCGGATTGTCCCGCATGCCCGGCAGCCCCGGCCCCTCGCCTGCACAGCGCCGCCCCGGGGGCAGCGGCACATGGCCGGGCTGGGGGCCCGCACATCCCGCACATCCCGCACGTCCCGGGGCGGCAGCGGCGTCGGGGCTGCCCGCGGGGCTCCCCCCGCCTGCACAGCGCCGCGCTCCGGGCGGGGCGGGGGCTCGGGGGCCGGGCCAGCCCCGCCGCCGCCGCCGCCCGGCTCCGCCTCTCCCGCCGCAGCGCTCAGTCCTGGAGCGCCGCTCGGCTGCCAGAAGGGAGCCGCCACCTGCTCCGGTGCGGAGTGGTTCCTCGCTGCGCGCCGAGAGGGACAGCAGCCGCCCCGCCGCCCGCGCCCGGGAAGTTACCGCTGCTCCCGCCGCCGGGAGAGAGCCGCCGCCGCTGCTTCCTCCCGGCTTCGACGAGGGAGAAGTCGCTGCCGCGCTCCGGTGCGAGAGGGAAGAGCCCCCGCGGGCGCGCCGCCCCGCTCCGCCGCCGCCTCCCGGTCCCGCCGCGGGCAGGCGGGATGATGGAGCCCCCCGCCGCCGCCGCCTGCGCCTCCTGCCGCCGCTGCCCGCTGCCGCCCCTGCTCTGCCTGCTGCTCTCCGCTCTCTGCCTGCCCCCAGGTGAGCGCCCGCCCGCGGGAAGCGGTGGCCGCGGCCGCGCCGTCCCGGCCGCGCGTAACTTGGCGGAGGGGAGGCCGGGGCGCAGGTGGCGGTGCCCGCCCGCCGCCCCCGGAGCGCCCCAGCACCTACCGCGGGTTCCCTGATCGCCGGGGGCCGCTCCCGACCGCTGGTGCCCGCCGCACCCCGCTGCGCTTCTGGAGGAGAGCGGTCCTCTCCTACCCTCCGAGGGTGCGCCGGCGGATGCTGTCTCTCCTGCCGGAAAGGCAGGAGCTGCCCCAGCGGTGAGGGGGATCGAGACGCGCTGGTCTCATCTTTCCCCGTGGGAAGCGGCGGTGGGGTCCCTCCAGGGCGTTGTCAGCGGCCGCCGAGCAGCGCTGCCCCCGCGGGAGCGGCAGCCGAGCCCCGGTGCGGTGCCGCTTTCACTTGCAGGCTGAGCGGCGCGTCTGTGCAGCGAGCCGCCTTCAACTTCGGCGCTTCAGCCGCTTCTGCCCTCCGCGCCTTCCGTGCCGCCCGTGGCCGTGCGGGCACAACGCGGGACCGGCGGCCTCCCGCCGCTTTCCGCTGCCGCCGGGAGCCGGGAGCGCGGCGGGCACTCGGCCCCGCGGGCAGCCCCGCTGTCGGTGCCCCCGGCTCGGGCAGCCCCGGGGCAGCGCTGCGTGCCTGAGGCTGCTCCGGCGCATCGGGATCGCGTGGGTAACTTCGCTTCCTCTCTCCGCCCGTAAAAGCGCTCCTGAGAGAGGCGCTGGGGAAGTAGGAAGGCGCAGAGAGTGCTAAATATCCTAATTGTTCTGGGAATATTTTGGCTATGAGGTGTTTGTAGGCTTTGTTTTGTAAATATTGAGCGTGAAAGTGAAGTCTGAGGGAAAAGCTGTGAAGTGAGGAGTTCTGCATTCAGCGCGGGGACCGTCTCATTATTCTTGTAGAAAGAGCGTCAGCCTGTGGTAAAATTTTGTATTGCTTTAAGAAATGGCTTTGCCTCTGTGTGCCTTTGCAACAACGGAGGGTTTGCAGAAGTGTTGGAGCTGCTGATGGTTTTTCATTCCTGGCTTCTGCCTGGTTGTTACGTGCTCTCCGGTTAACTATTTACGGCCAGTATGATTTTGGCGAAATTAAAGAGAAGAGGAGACCTTTTTCACTAGGTGTATTTATACTTGTGTTTTACAAGCTCCAAGTGGAAAACTGAAAACTAGCTACAACAGTAAAGCAAGCCTGCTGAATCTGTAATTTCAAATAGAATAGTAAAAAAGCTCCAGACAGAATCAACAGCAATATTGGAACCGTAAGCCATGTATGAGGCTGTGCTGCTTGGCTTTTGCTTTGGCAAACACAGGGTATAATCACTGTTGGACATAATAAATACTAGTCCCGGTGGCAGAGCTTACAAAGAATACTGGTTGCTGTGATGCAGAGAAAGTCTTGAGGAAAGATAGTTCATTTTAGGAAATCTTGAAGGCATGTGGATTATCAGAGGGATAAGCACCTCAGCTTCTAAGAAGCAAGACTTTGCCTCTGTGGAGAGATTTAGCTGAGTAAATACAAAACGATCTTGGTGATTGTGTGTCTGTCTACATTTTCCATTTGAAGAAAATGTGAAACCATAAAATATTTTATCTCAAAGGTTGTGTTGATGGAGCTCTATAAAAACATGTCACTTGACTACCTACGATCTTAATAGGCTGTCAGCAAAACCATTTAACTTATTCTTTCTGCTCCTCATTCCTTCCTTGCCCCACCAAGGAGAAGCTCAGACTGACTTGTAAGGAAATGTGTGTGGGGAGAAATCAGCCCCACCTCAGCTTGCAAACTTTCTCTGCAGTACTGGAAATGCCTGGAAAGCCCAGTAGTAGATTTTAGCCTCTAGTTCTCTGTTTATTCTGAGGAATATGAAAGATACTTACATGCAAAAATACCTATAGAAAGGTCTTGATATTGCTGCGGTTTTACGGGTTCTTTCCTCTTGCTATCTCATCTATTTTAGATGATAGCTAGTTTTTTTAACAAATTATGGATGTATTACTCCATCATGGTACTTGGCTTTTGGGAGTTCCCTTTGAGCTTTGGATATGGAAAGCAATAGATGAGGTATTAAAAGCATATGAGAAAACTTGTTTTTGTTTTTTCAGAGAATAAACTGGTTAGAAAGATACCCATCTTAAAAAGAGAGAGGGGGTCCAAGTACACATTTGGCACTAAGAGACTGACTCTAGGTCAGAATAAGTGAGAAAATGGATTATAATCTCATACATCTCTAGAGGAACGGCTGTATGTGAAAAGAAAGTAAACTCTTAATCAGGCACTAATTATGACCTTTCCCCCTCCCCCTGCTTTCTGGTGGATTACAACAGGGAAGCTCTTAGTCTCTCCTGCTATTACTAGGCTTGTTACATTTTACCAATATTGCCTAAGCCTAGTGAGACTGAAACATGTAATCTTATTCATGACACTCATTATGTTCTCACTTCTGACTGCGTTTTTTCCCTGGTATATCTGGTGTGACTTTGAGCAAGGGAAACTAGATTTCTATATTAAGATCTGGAGTTCACATGGGTTTTCTGAAAATGAAGTCAGAAAACATCTGCACCACGTGTATATGCTTCAGTGTGCCATGTATTTGTGGCCTAACATTCAGGTAACAAAACTCATTCCTAAGTGAGTTTTAATTGTTAGATTGATTGCTTTGGGAAGCATTTGATATATTTAGGGGTTTGGTTTTTTTTGATGTGAAAGTCTTCCAACATAAACTATTTTTCTTATGCTCTCCCTTCTACTGTTGGGTTTGTACCACTGAGAATGCAGAGGGCAACAACAGAAATCATCCAGGTCTCTAAATCCTTGAAATTTCAGCCAGGTGATTTTTATTGAAGAAAATATATATTGTTATGTTCATGAAATAAATATATCTGTCACAAGTCATATTTAATTTCAGGATATTTTATTTTCACTCTCCAGCCTGTGTAAGAGTAATCCCCTTTCTTGCAATACCATCCATTCTCCTTCCTGAAAGTAACAAGGGTTGTTAAAATTATTTAGCCTGGGTTTGTATATTATCTTCTTTGTAGTAGAATTCTTTTGTTGACTTACTTCCAGCAGAAATTTTTGAGGAACAGAACTTCTAAATATTTATGCAAGATGATACATAAAGGGGAAAATAAAATAGGAGAAGTGTTTTCGTAATGCAAATTACATCTGTATGATCGGGCCAAAACTGTGGTCTCTATTTTCTTGCAAGTATCTTACTTAAGCAGTGGGGTTTATAGTCTTAAGAGGTAAGAGTGCTCACTGCAGATTTCCATGGTATCATACTTGATTCCATATGAGATCCCTCTAAGCCATATGAAAACAAGCATTTCTGTAGCAGCATTAGCTTTAATATATTGGCTGTTCATACATGACACACCATTGTGGGCTTCTTTAGGTTCCTACCAGAGGGCTTTCTGGAGGGTATTTTTTGGTCCAAGTGGTTTTGGACTTCTTGGGAGAAGTAAGAGCCGCTTGCTAGTAGGAAACTGATTACAGAGGAGCCCCACCTCTCTGTATGTACTTTGAGCCTAGTAACCCTGGGGGGACTGAATGGGCTTATTTTCTAGGAGCTCTAATTTGTAACTGGATCTCCTTACACTAGATTGTCAATATTCAGTCTTCCCTTCTTGTGATCTGTACTCTATGACCATAACATGATGATCACACATAAGCTGGCTCGAGGTCTGATCTCCAGTGGTTATTCCATTGCTGTTTCACACACGGGAGTTTTGTGGCTTTTTAATACTGCCATGCTGATTGTTGAAACTGTTTCTCCACATCTCTAATAGTATGGTGTCGTAGTATGGTCTTGGTTATTTCTGCCAGCTCTGATAGGAGGCTAGACTTTCTTTATATATTGATTTTTACTATGTCTAAAACCCTGTAATCTTCAGGCTCTGTCTTCAGTGCTACTCAGGGTTCCTCTTAGTTGGCTGGTGTGCAGCTTTTTCCTCTGGTAATACAGTCATTTTTTTTATTAAAAAGCATGTAAACTGCAAGGCCACATTTGTAAGAGAATTGAGGACCTGTTGCAATATTCTGATTTCTCTCAAGTTCCTCTGTATTCAAGAAAAATAGTTATGCTTCCATTCACTGATGCTCAAATGAGACACTCTTAAGGAACTGTAAATGCTGTGAGTGATAATTAGAAATTACTTAAGCAGAACGTGATTTTTCCAGGAAACCCTGAATATTAACAACTCCCCTTAATATTAAATGCTTGAGTGTTATCTTCCCAGAAGACAAGGTTTTGACCTACATGTTCTTTATCTCTAATGGGAACAGGATGAATATTAAAGGAGGCTGTACATTTCTGCCATTAATACACTAGAAAATGTCTCATCATTTAGAGAGGAGGTTGCAATCCACCTTGTATTCTGACAATCCACTGCTGGCAGTGATCAGATCAAGTTTCTTTCTTATGTTTTTCTTCTCTGCTTTTGTTTCCTTTGTCTTTGCCAGTGTGTTTTATTGAGGATGGCTTGAATCACAATCATTCCTACACCAGTGGATGTTAATCTACTTCTCCACAGTGTTGGCTCTTTTGAGGAATTTCTGCCTAGCTTAAGATCAAATTGCCTTTTTTTATCATGGATATAGGTCTCCAGAAAGGCAAATAAATATTTGCTTGTTAAAACAGTGCTGCTTCTTCTGAACTAGTATTTTTATTGTTGATAATAAATGTGCTTCTTTTGGGACATAGAAAATGGGAAAAAGTGATAAAAGAGTGTAGAGAGAAAGAGCACCTGCAGGGTATGATTTTTAGAGGTTATCAGGGGTTAGAACAGTTCTGTAACGTTTGGGTAGAAAGCGTTCAAAGTGCTTTCAACAGCAGTGGAAATACTAAGCCATTCCCTTGATAAGAAGTAAAAAGTGCAGTTGGTGATTTAATAAGTGTTTCAGCAGTCTGTATATCCATATATTTTGTTTAGAGGATACTCTGTGTGCAGTTAACCCCTGTTATGGAGAAAAACTTCAAAAGCTTGACCTGTGCTCGTGTATTGTGTTTTGTGCTGTGGTAGCACCATCTGTAGTATGCCCTGGCATTGTTAATCGTGGCCATTGGGCACAGCAGTTTGGGACCTGATGGAAAACTCTCAAACAGCAGCCAAGGACAGCAGAAGTCCCCAGGGCTGGAGCCCTGGCAGGCAGTGACACTTTGGCATGTGTCATGGGCTCTGTGTGGTGCCTGTCCCCTTCCCTTAGCTGTCTCTTGCATACATGACGGGTCCCAGCTGCCCAGGCTGGCAGGTTTTAGGTTTTTATCAGAACATTGATTCTGACCACAATTGGCATCTTTAAAGCTTTGAAGAGATATTGGCAGCTAATTCAATAGAGGGAGCTCCGCTACCTTACTGTTAGAAGCAGCCTGTCTCAGCTTTTCCCAGACCTCTGGCTTCAGCCAGAAAGTTATACTAAAAGCCTTTGTTTCTTCACAGTGTTTTGTCATGCTAGGCTTTGTTACTGAAAGCATCTAACTTTCATCATAGGCTTCCTGTTGCATGAAGGGGAAGGAAGGCCAAATCTAAATCACGTACTAGGCAAACCCCAAAAGATGACTTAATTAGAGATAGTTCTCTTTTGCTACAAGGCTTTTGATGTTTCAGATGGATACACTACAGAATCAGGTTTTTTTAAGTGACACTTTCTTGCCGAGGCAAGCAGCTGGTGAGAATCATGGAGAAGCCCAAAAAGAATCAGAATAAATAGAGGGTACTTCCATGGATCAAATGGGCCAAGAGTGGTGTGGCATGAAATAGGCTACAAACAGGATAAGGAAATGATTGTACCAGACTTAGTGCTGGGAGGAGAGAAAGTTAGAACTTGGAGTAAAATGTTAGGTAGGGCATTTGTTTAAAAAAGTCTGTTTTTTTCAGTAAGTTCTTCCAGGATTTTTTTTATTTTAAGGAAAAGTGAAATATGTATGCCATTCTGTAAATGTGGTCATTGTTAAAGAAGCCAGCTTAGGTGTGTGCTTTTGACCCGTTCCATGTCTCTAACACAGAAGAGTATACATACAGAAAGTTGATAACTGCTCTGTAAACTTTGGACTTTATATTTTTCCTGAATACTTTCATTTTTTAATAGTATTTCTAACCAGATGGTGTTGAAACTAATTATGAAGTCTCAATAAAGAACAGGACTTCTAAAAAAAACCTTTTTGAGTCACCTTCAAGTAAGCTTGTAATGAACTCAGCATTATTCTTCAATCAGATGAATCCCAGACAAATGCCCTTTATCATTTTGCATGCTGCAGAAGTTGCATTTTTTAATCAGTTTTTTTCCAATTTAACTAAAGAAAATGTCCATAAATATTGGAGAACAAAATAGATGTAGTTTGTATACAGCTTGATTTAAGTGTGGCATTTTATATAAAACTGACTTATTTCACGGTTTTGTTGGTTTGTCTTTTTAATGTGAAATTGTGATGGGGTGGGTTCTGGGTTTGTTTGGGTTTTTTTGTTTGCTTGTTATTTTTAGAAAATGTAACAATTTTTTTTTTTTGAGAAGTCACTGTTGAGCTGAGTGAATTTTTCGTGCTGACCAGGAAGAATTCCTAAGGCTCCTGTTTTAGAGGGTTGGCACAGTTTATCTCTGGGGTGGAATAGTAAGTGTTCACTTAATTGTCTGTAACTGGATACCTTACAGAGAATACATGGGTTGAAATACACTTAAAAATGGGCAATTGAAGGCAACTATGAGATCTCAAAATTATTTGTGAGATGCTGTTTCTTTTAATTGCAGCTTCTGAACGATTTTTCAGTTGATGAGATAGCTGGAGTATTAATCTATGCATTTATCAGTTTTGGCATGGAGTTTTATTTCATGAAACATACAAAGCAGCATGTGTTAAGCAAAGTGATTTCTGTGTGACTCATTCAGATAAAATCTGGATGGTTTATTCTCGTTGTTCTGGAGAGTAGAGATGAACTCAGTGGCCTTTACTGACAAAACCACACATGGAACAGGGAAAGGACAAATGGAATATTCAGGCAAGATTTGGGAAACTGCAGTGTAGCCATGTAACTTCCGAAGAGAGAAGAATGCTGAATCAATTTCTTCATTTTTGATACAGCACATCATGCTTGCATATGGAGAGGGTGATAGGGCATGCATTGTTTTAAAATCCACACAGGGACACCCCAGTACGCGATTTGTTTTCTTAAACTGGGGAAGGTGGAAATTTCTGACACTTGACAGCAAAGTGGTGCCCTGACAACTGGTGATATAAATCCAGAAAACATTTGCATCTTACACTTGACAGCTTTAAAGGTTAGCGAGGGGATAATTTTTCCAAATATAATTCATGACTGAGATTTTTCTCAAGAATTTTTAATATTACTCTTTAGTTTTCAAACTGCTGCACAACTTGCTGCTAACCTTGAACCCAGCCTACAGACAGAAGCAATAAGAAAATCAGTGTTATGAGTGTCCCAGCAGCTTCCAGTTTGAATGAATTATGTTTCTTATTGTTGTTTTTTTGCAAGAACTTAGTAATGCAGAACCTTACTGTTAGTAAAGTAATTCTAGTAATTACAGTTAATAATGGAGTCCTGTGGCTTGAAACAGCCACCAATATGAGTAAATACTGACAGCTGCTTTGCACTGCATGAATTTGTATTTTGCACTTTTTTCCCCAATATTTTTTGTTTTGTTAAATATATAAGACTTTCAGAAACTGGTTTGCTCCAGTAGTTTAGCTCTTGACATGGTTTCTGTAACAGAACTTTTGGAGGGATGACTGTTCCGTAGTTCTGCTTGACCTTGCACATCATGCTGCTCTTGAATGATGCAACATGTTCTGTCTCAGCTTTGAAATTTAAGTCCTTTACCTTCAAGATTTAACCCCAGTTAATGTGAGGTACCCCACAGCAGCAAATTCCAAAGTGTCTATATGAATCTTGGAGTGTGCTTTCTGGAAGCTTACCTGCAGACTTGTAAGGGTCAGGTTTCTGGCATTTTGTCCAGACTCTCTTGTGTCTGTGGGTCATTTTATGTCACTTTAAGTACCTTGGCATGTTAAATCCAAAACTTGTGCACAGCTTCTGTAGGCATCAGGGGGAATAGTCTTAAACTTTGAGGTAGTGGGAAATAAGTGATATGTTGCAAAGGTGACTACTGTGGATTTAGAGGCAGATTAGCCACTCCTTGGTAGATTCTATTTTGGTGTTTTCTATGCATCCTAACGTAATGTATTGTCTGCTCTGTAAGTAAGTTCTTTCCTTATCTTGAAAGAGCTTTAAGCCCTGGGTATCTGCAGCCAGAAGGAAGGCAAACTTTCTGCCCATGTGTAAAACTATTGGTGTATCAGAGGAGCTAAAGAGATGCTTTGTGTCTGTCTGAGAGCCAAGGGGGTAGGAGCAGGGAAATGAGAATTGTGGTTTTTTTGGAGGTCTTGTGGGAATGTAGCTGGGTGTTGGGGCATGCTGGCAGTTTTAGGCTCTGCAGAGCCTGCTGGCTTCATCATCCTGCCAAGGGGTCCTTGGAGGGCTGCTGCAGCCACCAGGGCAGCACAGCTCAGCGTGGGGAGCTTGGGAGTGCCTCTTGGACAGCGTGCAGCTCAAGAGCCAGCTGGCCAGAGCTCCCTGTAGTGGTTGTCACCTTTAGGTCCATGGTGGCTGTTTCATTTCTGCTATGTAAGAGGGGAAAGATCTCTATTCCTCTCACACATGGGAAATTCCTGCCTTTTGCTGGGGGCGTGCTTAGTCTCTGACCTGCTGCAGAGATATGTCTCCTTACTTTAGAAGCACTTTTCTTCTGCTCCAAATGGTGTGTGAAGCCTTCTGTGGGTCACTTTTTCATCATCATGTCCATCTGCAAGTACAGCAGTGATAAGGAAAGATGGGCTTCAGCACACCCAGTATGCTCACAATCTTTGGCTCTCTTTCCATTACATCAGTGGCACAGGGCATAGAGGAATGAATAACACAGTGTGTTTCTGTAGTGAATGCTGAACGGCTGAGTGTGAGCTGCCAGCAGCTTTGTCCAGAAAGAAGTGGGTGTTGGGAGGAGCGATGTGTGCCTCCAAAGGAGGAGAGGCAGGTGAATAATGTCTAGCTGGAATGCTTAGTCCAGTTTTTTTTAAATGTGGGAGTAGTTTTGAAGACTGGTGTTGATGGCTCAGTCCAAGAGGTTGTTAATTTTTCTGTACAGAAGTAATATGTTCAAACTGTTTCTCAAAATGATTTATTCTTATAGTTTTTTATGGTTACTCCTGAAGGCCACGTATGAGCTTCACACTGGAAGATTTGTGTGTGTATGAAAACTTAGCCCTCTTGGTATGGTAGGATGCCTTGTTTTAGGTGCGGATTCTAACTCACAAAAGTAACACCCATAGGTTGCTTTTACTTGCGTTTCAACTGATGTCTAGTCTTCCTGTGAGGTGTCATCATCTGTAAGCAGCAGCAATTGTTCTGGAAGGCTTTTCATCGAAGTGTGAGAGAGCAGAGTGCTGAGCATGGGGGGACCTTGACTCCTTTTGAGGAGGCTCTCTTCATGCAATAGAGAATTCATGCTTTTTTTTTTGACATACTGTACAGTACATATTTTCATGTAAAAATGTAATGAGGCTACAGAAATCTTCATGCTATTTTTTGGACATACTGTACAGTATAGATTTTTTTTTCATAACCACAGAAGGAAGTTGATGGTTCACAGACTGCAAGTTCTGTGACAGTATAAACTCGCCATAAAACTTGAGGGACCTTGTTATTTAAGAATAGAAACTTAAAAAGGACTATTTCAATGAAAGCCTTTATTTTTTTGTTAAAACTTTTCATGATGTTTGAAAGTGGGTTTTTTAGCTGGCTTTTAAGTCACTTCTAGTTATGCTTTTTGCATTTTCTTTTTCTTCTTTAGAGCTGAGCTGTTATTCTGTCATTAGGGAGGGATAGCTACTACAAAACCAAAAGTTTTATTAGGGCTTAATTCCAGGTGTGAGGTTATGACCTAAATCTTCCATCTGCTAATAGAATACTGAGCTCTGCAGTTTTCCATTATCTTCCTCAACAGCGACTTGAAAGTTTAAAAAAAAAAACAAAAAAAACAGTTTCTTTAATTCCCTGTGGTCAGGGAACAATGAGGACTGGATGTGGATTCAGGTTTCGATGGGGTTTTTTTTTGGTTGGTTCTTTTGTTGTGTTGGGATTTTTTTGTTTGTTTGTTTTGTTTTTTAAATATAATTTAGAGGAAATTGATGAGTATTCTCTGAAAAAAGTGGCACCATATGCCAGGCTTTTCAAACAGTGATAGTTGTAGAAGCTGTTGTGAACTGTGTCTGACAGTGGCTTAGGAGAAACACTTTCCCCTTGGACATGTCAGCACTCTTGGATTGTTAAGTCAGGGTGGAAGTACTACAGCATGCATTCCATCTGAAAGGATTTGAGTGATCTCTGGTACTTTAGAGGTGAAAAAATTATTTATGTTTCTTATGGCATTTGCTTGAGCTGTATTTCAAACATAATGGACACTTCACGGCCTTTGGCTGCTTGGTAATGCTTTAGTTGCAAGGCTGGATAATTTAGTATGGTCTTCTTCTGCAATGGATGCGCACCTCTGGTAATTTCTATTGCCAACAAGCTGTTGGTGAGTCTGGAATGCTTAATCTTGTGCAAATTATATTTGCAGATATAGCAGGTGAATTGCATGTTGAAGAGCTCTCCCAGTGTCAGGGTGGCCGAACTCTGCCATGCAAGGCTTGGAACAGAGAGATTGTCTTGTGATCAGGTCTGGAATAGCACAGGTCCAGGTCAGAAAGCTCAGGGAGGTTCCGTTTGCATCAGGAGTAGCAATTCTTGTGAGACCCTGTTTTCCTCTGTTGCAGGGAGGGACTAGGCTGAGTGGTTTGTGGCTCTGGAGGGAGCCTGACAGTGTCAGCCTGTACCACCAGCTACTGCTGCAGCTGAGGGGCATCTGTGTCTGTGATTTAGCCTTGGATTGAACCCTTGTGTGGCTTCAACTATGCCTTCTAGGTGCTGTATTTGTATATTGCCACATGTGATCTCATCTACTGATGACACGAGTAGAGGTTTAAACTTTTGTGTAGTGAGTTGGAAGCTAAAGCTGTTCTTTACTGCCATTTTAGTTTTAGGGGAGTCTGAACCTGAATTCTCTAAATCATAGGAGAGGGAAAAAGATGCAAAGATTACTTAAGTTCTTACCCACCAATTTTTATTCTTTTGGTAGCTGAAATTTAAGAGAAAATATCTGAATTTCTTGTTTAAAGAAAGCAAAAGAACATAATAGAGGTGTTTTGGATTTATAAAAAACACTTGAACATCAAAAGCTGTTTGAGAACATTTCAGGCTGAGAAATAGAAAATACTTTTTTTGCTGGCGTATTGTTTGCTTAACTTCACTGTGTCATTGACATAGTATGCCTCTATGTTTTGTAGGCGTTGGAAAGTGAAGGCTTTGGAGGTGAGAACAGTAAAGCTGGAGTATCCAGGATTGCAACAGCAGCACTTTGGATCTTTGACAGGATGTATTAATGTGCATACTTAAAAGTTCACTTTTCTGCTACTGTTCTGTAAGCAAATATTTATGACTGGAGAGAGAAATTCGCTGTCAGTAGCGGGCCAAAGACACAGATCAACATCTCTGCAGAGTGGCAGAGCCAAATTAAAGGCAAAGAACTTACTTCCAACACGTTTGACCAGGTATATCCCTAAAGAAAAGAAATATTATGGCAAAATCACAGAAAGAGGTGTGCAACAGAGACTGGGAAGGATACAGTGTCTTTTGGGAACAGAAGGGACAGACACTGTGGGGACAGGAGAAGCTGTAGCTGGTGCCTGTGGGGCTAGTGTGTCGTGTGGGTGGGATTTTGGAGCACGGTTGGCTGAGTCTGAGGGCAGCCCAGCTTTTGGTTTTGGCTTGGCACAGTCCCAGCTGCTGCAGAGACAGTGGGAAGGGTGTTGGTGGTGGGGAGCCTGGGGTGGGAGAGCGGGCAGGACACGTCAGGGGGAAGGAAACAGGGCCCTGGCACAGCCAGCATGTGCTGCCTCTCCCCCTTGTGTGGGTGAGGGAGGAAGGCCTCTGCACAGAAAGGGCGGCTGGGTTTGGGCTTGCGAGTGAAACAAGGTGTGACAGGAGAGCAGAAAGCATTCTGGAAAGTGGTGGGGTTGAGGAGAGCCGAGGAGAGCCCCTGAGCAGAGTATTTTGAGGGAGAGGAGCAGGGGGGAACCCAATTTCAAGATAGGCAGTGCCTGGCCTCCCCTGTCTGTATCTCCTCGTGCTGCCCTGTGATTGTGTTTGACAATCACAGTAATTCAACAGGATGTCCCTCTTGGTAAAGATCCTGTTAGTGCCACCTTGCCCTGTTGTTCCTCTTCTGTCAGCCACGCGGTTCAGTGTTATTTCCTGTCTCAGGAAGCCAAATCTGCTTCCCACACGGGCTTGGCAAAGATGACACATTCCTGCACTGGGCATACGTGGCCTGTGCTCGTAGGGCAACCACCTGGACTAACTCACCCTTTCTAGACAGTTCCCTTCTCCATCTAGGGGTCAGGATGGATAAACTGAAAAGATCTTTATACTTGACAGGATTTTTGAGCAGAGGAAAAAACCCTGAAAGTTTTCTTCGAGTCATTGTAAGAGACTTGGTGGATGAGGTAATGTGCCAGAGAAAGGGTGTCATGTGCTGAGCATAATCACTGGCAGACCTAAATGTCTGTGTCTGTCCTGTTGGGCCATCAGATGTTCTGTGGAGTGACTCTCACCTTACACTGGGGGCATTCAAGGTGGTCAAGAAACTTTCACTCCTGGAAGGAAGCAGCCCGTGTTCTTACAGTGCTTTAATAAGGATATTGTAATAAATACAGGTGTATCACCCACTTCTGCTGAAATTGCAAGTTAGCCACTTTTCTGGTCTAAGCCTGTTCATGCTGTATCTGGACTGAGATAGACAGCTTGGGGTACTTGACAGGTACTGTAATCCTATAACAGCAGCTTTGCTTGTTCACCAAATACAGAAATTAAGCTAAAACAATAGTTTTGGACTGTGATCCAGCACGTGTTTGAACACCCAGCTTTGAAATTATTTGAGTATTTAATTAGATTCTTAAGGACCTAATTTTTAGAATAGAAATATCAGGGCCCATGCGCAGGAGGCATGGGAGGATAGAGTAAACCCAAAGTAATGGTGTAGAGGCTGTTAAGGTGCTGGATACTGTCTGTGAGTCACAGTGTCTTTCTGCTCCTTGCAGAGCATGTTGACCTATCATGACTTGCAGAGAAATAATTCAGGTAGGGGATTGGTCTAGTTCAGTCTTCCCAAGTCTGATGTAAGTTCACCTCTTTGACTGCCTTTTTAAAGCCTCTGTTTTTTAATTGCACACACATGGTTTTCCCATCTATAAAATAGAATATATAACAATGGATAAATTTTTTCTGTGCCTGTCAGCAGGGAATAGGCAGCTTACTAAGCTTTCTTGAATGTAATTTTAAATGGAGAAAATATTTCTATATAAACGGAGATTATCTCATCACAATATTTTTATGATAGTTAATTAAAATGTGAGAAAATCCTTTAGAGCAGATTTGCAGTTTTGTGACTTTTATGAGACTTAACATGAGAGATCTATTTTTATAGTTATGCCTTCTTATTAGTTTTGGGATTAGGATATGTTTAAATGTATGGCTATCAAATCCTGTGATGATTACTTGTTTATTTTGCAGTGTAGACTAATTCAGTTATGGTCCCATTCATGTGTTGGTTTTGTCCCACTTTTCAACGAGATATTGTAGTGCTTTATTGTTATTGCTATTTAAAATAAACTCCCCAAGTAGTTTTAATTTCAGCTTGTATTTTTTTAAATATTAAGTTTCAGTGAAGCATATTTTATTAGATTGTTGTGAATAATGATCATTTAGGATGTTCCAGATCCTGGACATCCATTTTCTTTATGCTGGAAAATTGTAAAATGTGAGTGAAGGAAGGATCACTGGGACTAGCTGTAAGAGACTTAAAAAGTTGTCTAGACATAAATAAATTCCTGTAAAATCTTGACTCTCAGTGCATACAACTGTGATAGGAAGCAAGACCTATAGAAAATTTACTGAGATACTGTGGGAGTTATTGAAGACCAGCATGTGCTCCATTCCCTTTGCAGTGGTCAGGCACATCAGTGGGTGATTGATCTCTAGGCATGGTGCTTTCTACTTGAACTTGTGCTCAGTCTAAAGAAAGAATGGGCTTAAACAAATATTTTTTTTGTATTTCTTTTACTATGCCTATGACAGCATGACACCGTGACTCTTAATCACAGGCACATCTGTGGTCTGAAACAACACCTAGGAGTTCTATGCAGAATTTCTCAGTCTAGGAACCATTCAGTCAGAAGTGAATGTGATGAGGATTCCAAGTCCTTTGCCTTGACCTATTTGTGTGAGTGACCATGGGAAGAGCCTTGTGCTCTAGGCCAGCAGGTGTTTATGCAGAGGAGTAAAGGATGCTGCTCTTTTCTCCCTGTGGGTCATTAAACACAAGCTTTAGGAGTTTTGGGACAATCTAGAGACAAAACACATCAGATAAGTGTTAGGTAGAGGTATCAGGGCTAGCTGTCCAACAGACTTTGCTCAAAGAATATAATGCATGTTTCCCCAGTGCTTCTACACCAGCCCAGGTGTGAGCATAGATGTGCTTATGTGAGCAGACTGCACTGTCAAAAGCCAGGCAAGAGAGAGGAGGAAGGGAGAATTGTTATGCTGCCAGGAATACACATGCTGATGAGAGCTATGTTTATATTAGCAAACTATTCTGATACAGCTAATTAATCAGAATTTGTCTACCAAACTATGCTTTGGAGATACAGAAACACAGGGTTGTGAGATTTGCCAGATTTCTGTGACAGATCTTCTTGGGAGACTTGTGGAACAATAACTAATGGTTGCTTCTGACTCTTAGATTTCCTCCCAGAAAAGTAGTAACTTAAGATAACCTTGCATCTCATTTTGTCTCAGGCCATTTACCCAGTAATAGCACTAAATACACTGAAGTAGTCCACATAATTTTTTTTATGGCAATTTGAGTTCAGTCTTTATTCATAGAGGGGAAAGTAGGCAGTGAGATAAACTGTTAAATAAAATCCCAGCATTTCACATACAGGCTTTCATACCAGTGCAATTGGTTGCATACTGAAAGGGAGAGTCAATTATATAGCTGCTGCTTATCAGAAGTTAGCAAATAGTAAATGCAGTTTCATTTTTATAATCAATTACCTAGCCCTGAAACTTGTTAGCAAAGGTTAGGAGCTGTAATAATTTTCATTGAATGTCTACACATTATCTCAATGTGTTTCTACATGCTGAATTTTAGGGAGATGAGGGAGAAATGTTTCTTTCCTGAAGTCTTTTAAACTGGCTTCCAAAAGATGAGGGTCAAGGCCTTCAATTTCTAAGCTCCATTTACATTCATCCCACAACAAAGATGATGGTGTGCACTTTCTCGTTAGTCAAACACCTTTTTTTTTTCACTTGTAAGCATAGGTTGCTTTGCTTTCAGCTTTGTGAGTTTAAAGAATGCTTGCATCCCTGCGTGGTTAGTTCAGCCACATCATTGTTCAGAATTTACAGATAAGTGGGAGGGTAACAAAGGATAACTTTCCTTTTTTTCATGATTTTATTTTCCTCCAATGTTCTCAACAAGGATCTGAAATTCTTTGTGTGCAGAAGTTATTTGTTGCTGTGACAGGCTGTGAGTGCATTATGCCATAAAATTGTCAGTCTTTAAGAACAGTGTTTGCTGTTTATATGCAACCTTTCATGTTCTTATTTTTGAGGAACCTCCATTATTTTTGTTCAAATGCTCTGTAATTGGTATTTGATTATTGTCTCTTCCATGATGGTATTTCTGGAGGCTCATGCAGGCTTTGATTCTGGTTTTTTGGTGGATAGCAGCATATCCTTTCAGAGTTGCATACCTCTGCATAGCTTACTTCACGGAAATCTTTTTTAAAAATCTTTTCTCCAATATAATCCTTGGAGGTTTTTTCTTTTCTTTTTTTTTTTTTTAAGTTCCTAGTATCTGAAACTGCAGTTATCAAAAATGGTTGGATCAAGTTGCTCCCCTAGCCAGATTATTTGATTTATTTGTACTTCTTGGTTGTTTTACTCAAGATAAAATTAATTTTGATGAAAGTAGGTGTCTTGTACCTTTTCATTGTTTATTTCTCCATGAGCATGGTAAAATCTCCTGATATTGCTGAGTGTTACCAGTTGAGTTTTTCCTCATTTTCTTAAAAATGAGGAAATTTAAGAAAAAACATTCTTGATCTGTGTTAATTTTATAGTTATTTAACACAAAAATTTGTTATTTCTTGTTCAAGACTGGCTTATTTAGACCAGTTCGTTTCTGAATCATAATGTATCACAGGCATCCTCTTTTTCAAAGAGCATTTAATTGGCATTAGTCAGGCGCTCATTAAATGCTTTTTCTGTTTCAGTATTATCTTTTTGTTAATTGACTTAGTGTTCTGACTGCACCTCTGTTTTTAAAAGTGGTATATAACATTTGAATCTCTGGCAATGTCCAGTCATTTTAAGTTTGTAGAATTTTCTTTTCTTCTTCCCAGGATCTCACTGAGAAACTCAACTGCCAGCTGCAAATTGCAGCAGCAGTGAAAATGAAAGAATTTCTTAGGTACACTTGATATCTTTATTTAACTCAGAAGTCTTTATTTAACTGGAAGCAATGCTAAGAATAGCAACCTCCTCTGGCCTGATTGGCACGATTCTCTGTCAAGCCTTTATGTGTGTTTAGTGGGGCTATTTTTCTGTTCTCCAAGATCATGCATCTTCTCAAGTTGCCCCAAATTCTGCACAAATTAGGGGATCCAGATCACACAGATGGTTTAACCAGCTCTTTCATGAGCAGGGGTTGATTGCAGGTGTTTTTTGGCAGTGTATTTCTGGGGTGCTGTGTGCCTGGGGCTGTGCAAGGGTCCTGGAATGAGCACAGCACTCTGGTGTGGAAGGATGTAGCTGTGATGATGTGCTAGGAGCTGATTTATGATGGTGCTGCTCAGTTGCATTGTCAGCCAGGCAGTTTTCTGTCTAGTTTTGTTGCTACCTTGTGGAACATCAGCTCAGAGGTACCTGTGCCATACAAAAGGGATTGGAGAACTGCAAGACGCTTTCTCAAAGTCCTGTGTGGACAGGAGGGGGATGTAAGAGTGAACTCTGCCCTTTGCAGAGTTGAGAGGAGGGTGTTTGAGTGAAACTGTGGTTTATTGCCATCACCAGCTCATCCTGGCCAGGTGGGGTTGTCCCTCTCTCAGGTGCTGCTGCTGCACCCGAGGCAGTGCTGCTGCAGGGTGCCTGGGGGAGCAGTGGCTGCAGTCTGCCTTCTGGCCAGGAATGCTCACTGGAACTCATTCCTGTCGTCATCTAAAGTGGCAGAATGAAAGAATTTAAGTAGCCTGAGAAGGATTCTGTCACTGCATGAAAGGAGAAATGGGATAGAGATGGAAAAGCTAAGTGAAAGGTAAAGGAAAAGGAGAGGGCATGAGAGCTGTTGTGCAATTAGGTTTTTTTTGTAAATTAAAAAACACAACAAAACCAAAACACCCTCCCTCCCAACACCCTCTCCCTCAAACAACAACAACAAAAAAACCCCACAATCCTATTACTGACATGAAATAATAAAGCCTAGGAATGGTGTCTTTGGTTTTTATTTTATATTTTTCACAGCTTATAAAAATGATATAACTGTACTTCATTTATGTCTATCAATAATTGAGTCTGTAATTAAGGCTTTTATTACCAATAAACCCTTTTGATTCTGTGTGTAGTGAATATTATTAAAGCCCATTTTTCATTATAAATTCTTTGTGTTGTTCAGTTATTAAAGTAGTATTTTTTAATTTTAAAATAAGGGCATAAAGCATTTAGTTGGCAATTCTTTTCTTTTTTTTTTTTTTTGAGAACACAGAGTAGAAGAGAGCAATGCAACAGAGATGATGATCCAAACATTGCCATCTCAATTTTTTTTTGTCTCACTGAGAAAGCATAGAATTATTTTATTTTTCAAACTTTAATATGGGCCTTGGGCAGGGCTGGCTGAATGTTTTTTCAATTCTCTGTTACTACATTCCAGTTCTTTGTTTTGCTTTATTCCTCAAAAGCTGTTTGAGTTCAAATGCAAGGAAAATAAACTGTAGCAGAGGTTTTCATAAGCTGGTGCCTGCAGATTAACATGTACTTCTCCCCATGCCTTTTTTCTTTGTGCTTTGTGTCCAGTTATTACACTGTGGAAACATCCTACAGAGGAATTGATAGTGGTGTGAGTGGGTCACTGTTTTTCATATAACATGACTGATTTCCTTAAAATAAGGAAATAAAGATACCACTTGATTATTTGATGTTACTGCCAGCATTTTAATATTGGAAATAGAAGTTAGATAATGTTTTGAATTGAAACTTGATGAAGGAGAGCATACTGTGCTGTACAGCAATGGTTTCTGCACCAGCATGGGCTGTTTGTTTCTCAACATCCTGAACATTTTTCCTTCTGCCAAGTGACTTGTTTCTGAAGCTGGAGCTGCTGCTTTGAAAATTCTTGTTTTTACAGCAGATCTGTACTTGAGACTTTTTGCTCTTTTCCCCAGTTTGAGGAAACTGGTGCCTGACTATATTTTTTTATTTTCCTCTCTTCCTTTTCTCCTCTCCCAGTCCCTGACAGTCTTGGCTGTTTTATTCCCACTTCAGTACAGCTCTCATATTCCCTTGCCTCATCAGCCAGGGTAATGAAGAGGCACACCAGACTACTCTCAGGATGCAGTTTCCAGCTAATTGTGTGCTCTTGAGTCATCCTCTTAAGAGAATTACTTCCAAGAAGGACTATATGCCCCTTTGTAGCTGGTTTCAAAAACACCTTTGGGTGTTGCAGCACTAAGGCAGCTGTCTAGTACCTTCTCTGGCTTTAATTCATTTACATGGTTTGAAAGTGGAGCATCCTGATTATACCTCGTCACTTGGAAGGTCACTTTGGCAGCTCTTCCAATCTAGTTGTCCATATGAGTAGAACAGAATTTTTTTTCCCTCAAATTTTTATTTGACTATTGCTGAAGTGTCTCATGTCCCTTGGGCAGTTGCTGTAAAATGTCAGGAAGTGAAGAAGAACAGTGATTTCAGCAAGTAATGTACTATTCTTTCCAGACTCCTTTGATGTCAAATTGCAGGGCTTGTTTAGTGTAGCAGTGGTGTCCTTAGTGGAAGCTAGCTGATGTGTAGCTTCTGTCAACTGAAATCAAATCACCTATCGTGCTGAGGTTTTGCTTGCTTTGCCTTAATTTCTTTTGCTCATCTTAAAAAGCATTTAAATTTTTTAAGCAGTGTGAATTTTCAAGGTGGAATAACTCAGTTTTGGGTTGGTTAAGTTTCACCATTGCAAATAGCCAGATTTCTTTGGTTTTACTATTATTAAATGTGCTGAAGACCCTGATTATTCCTAATGCTGACAAACTAATTCTGTGCTGTTACAAGGTGGCAGTTCTGCCAGAGATCCCTGTGGCCCAGTAACAATTGTATGTATATAACAGCTTTATTAAACCATTAAACTTGTGAAGTTCTGTCCTAGTGTATTTTAAAGACAAAATTACTTTAAATTATACATTTTTGCTCTCTTCTAGTCTGGCATGAAATCTTCCCTCTAGGATTTTTAGTGCTTAGAGCAGAAAGCAGAATAGCCTATCTGCTCTAATACATGCAAGAACATGTCTTGGTGGCTGTGAAAGCTTGGTGTGTTTGTGTAAGATTGATTGCTGTACTTCACTTCTGAGTTCCTGTTTTAGTTTTGCCCTTCAGAAGTTTTACTAGGATAGTTTGTAAGTGCCAATATTGTGCCTTAAGTAGGTGTGTTAGATAGTCTTAGGTGTCTTGTTCTTTATTGATGTTTGCAAGTTGCACTGAATATTGTTGGGGAAAAAAGATAAAGCTAAGCACAAGAGACCTTTATGAGTCATTGTGTGCTTTCAGAAGTGTTATGCTTAGCTTAATGCACACTTTAATTCTCCACAAAGCACCCGAGCGAAAGATACAATGCAACAAACTAAATCTCTTTCTCCTCTCCTCTTCAGATTTCATCTGTCACAGCATTGCAATTCTTACTGCTGCTTTTTTAATGCCAAAGTGAGTAGATCATGGAGCTATGGGAAAATTGCAAATTATTTTACAGGAAGTTTTGTGATGAAAGGACAGAAGTAAGGAGGAGGATGTTGTTGCAAATAAATTAATTATGGAGAGCAGGAGAAGAAACCTGAAAAGAAAGTACATTCTTGAAACTGCTACTTACATAAATAAAAATTTATAGGATAAAGTATACCTTACTGTTCAACAGGAAATCTGGACCATAAAAAATTCTTCCATCAGAGTACAGTTTATTAAAACTTGTATTTAGTGTGGAGTTGAGTTTATTTGTATTCAGTTTGGAGTTGATGGTTCTGGGCTAAGTGGAAGGCTGTGCTTACCTGTTTAACCTTTACCCAGGTCTATGGGTAGATTTTTAGATGATGTAAAGCTAAACTTAGGCTCATGGTGGATCATCAGATATGATCCATTTCAATTCTGTGGTGAACTCTGTTTCTGCTTTTCTGTTTTAGATATAAGCTTTGACCCTGAAACTCAGCCAAACTGTAACATTAGGCTGAGACCACAAAGGTCATCTGAGGCCACAGAGTCCTTTAAATTCAGTGTCTGAGTAACACTGTAAACAGGAATAAGATGAGTATGTGTGTGATGGGAAGAGGTGTAGCTATTTTGGTCTGGGTGCCCTTTCTGAGACAAAATGACCTGATACCTGTATGCTTCCAACAGAAGATCACAGCATCTTTTTGGGGATCATGTGAAACATACTGGCCTCTGAGCACATGGCACTGGACAAGATTCACAGGTTTTTATGAGGGCAAAAATGTATTACTTAAGCTACTGCATTAGCAGTGCTTGTTCTGTCAAGGCACACAATCCTGGCTCTGCTGTCAGTTACTGGGTTTACAAACACTGGATCTTTAGTGCTGAGGCACAAATCTGTGAGATGTGGGTTGGAGAGGATGAGAAGTATTCCCTGCAGAAGGCTGGCTTTCTCTGAACCAGCATGTTGGGTTTTCAGGGCTAGCTTTTGGTATCGGTGGAGCTGAAGGGGTGACTTCTGTGAGAAGATGCCGGAAACCTCCCCCATGTCCCACACAGCCATGGAGCTCATCAGTGATGGTGGCAGTAGCTCTGGAATAATGTATTTAAGGAGGGAGCAGAATCTGCACAGTGGAGACTCAGCAGGAGAGAGGAGTGAGAATATGTGACAGAAAAAGCTCTGCAGACACCAAGGGCAGAGAAGAGAAGGGGCAGGAGGTGTTCCAGGCACTGGGGTTGAGGTTCCCCTGCAGCCCTTAGTGTGACAGCTGTGCCTCTGCAGCTCAGGGAGGTCCATGGCGAAGCAGAGATCCACCTGCAGTCTGTGGAGGCCCCCATAGCAGACCAGAGCCCAAAGGAGGCTGGGACCCTGTGGGAAGCCCACACTAGAGCAGGTTTGCTGGCTGGACTTGTTACCCTGTGGGGGATTCACACTGGATGTTCCTGAAGGACTGCACCCCATGGAAGGGACCCACCCTGGAGGTGTTTGTGAAGAACCTGTGTGAAGGTCTCACATGCAGAAGTTCATGAAGAGCTGTCTCCTGTGGGATGGAGCAGGGGAAGAGTGTGCAGAGTCCTTCCCCTAAGGAGGAAGGAGCAGCAGGAACAACATGAACTGACCATTTTCCATCCCCTGTGCCACTGAGGGGATAGGTAGAGAATTCACGAGTAAAGGTAAGGCAGAAAAAGGAAGGGAAGGGGCAAAGTGTTTTAAGATTTGTTCTTATTTTCTTATTATCCTGCTTTGATTTGACTTGCAATACATTAGATTAATTTTCCTCAAATCAAGTCCATTTTGCCTGTGGAGGCAGCTGGTGAGTGATTTCTGCCTGCCCTCACCTCAACCCTTGACCCTTCAGTTGCATTTTCTCTCTCCAGTTGGGCTGGGGAGTGACTTGGTACCCAGGGAAGGTGAGCCCACCACAACCAGCCACACAGCCTGTGGGAAGGAGCTGCCTGGTCTTGGGCTGTGTGCATCTGCCACAAAAACTGGGAGATGTGGGTTGCACTTCTGAGTGGTTGCAGCCCTTGGGTGGGATGTTTACCTGCCAGGGTGGATCAGTGTGTGGAATTGCTGGGAGCTGCTCAGTCCTGTGTGTGGAACAAGCCTCCCAAAGCCTTTTTACTTGGGTGTCTGCAGGAGTAATTATACAAAGAGCCTCAACTCTTAATTAGTTGAAATGTGAAAGGTTTATAGAAGCAAAAGTGCTTTTAAGTCGAGTGTACGGTGTCATGGTTCAGGTGAACAATCTCTTCTATCCTTTAATCTACCTGTGGTCATGCCAGGAATACCAGTCTGAGATCAAATCTCTGGGCTGATGTCTGTGGTTACGGTTCTTTCACTCAGAGGAAAAGTCTTCACAAGAAGTGATTAAAATTGTCATATCTGTATCTTAAAAAAAATCCCAGAGCTCCTATTAGTCTATTTGATTTGGCTTGTTTTAATTTGTCATATACCTAAACATGAAGTTTAATCTGCATATACCTCACCAGGGTCGTTGTTCTTTCTTCTGTCTAGATTAAAATGTAAATATAAATACAGGAAAGCATCTATATTAAGAATTCAGTGACTGACTTGTTATAATTGAATTTGTGTCTCAGACTGGGCATTTGTGCTTTAGCTACTTTAATTTGCATTTGAATGAGTAAGTAGAAACTTTGAACTGCATGCTCAATTACAAGATGATATGCAGGTATATTCTTCCTTACTGTAGCCTCTACACACATTTACAAGTCCAAATTCTAGGTTTCTTATTAAAAATAATGTTTGAATTTAAAAAATATTGTTGGGGTGTGTTAGTTCTTTTCTGTACCAAAATAAAATCTAGAATTACCAGACTAATTAGGACTTTGTTTCAGGAGTGTTGGAGATGTCCAGTACTCTTTGCACTGAAGAGTAACAGTTTCGATATGCTGGTGGTCTTGAAAAACAGCAGTATCTGGTAAGAGATGTGATTTAAACAGAATTGAGGCACTGACAAGCCCAAATCTACAGAATCCAATTAGTTTAAATTTACTCCAACTGAGCAAAAGAAGTATTTCTGTATATATTTAGAACATGTAGGAGAAGATCTGTAATTTAGAAGTTCGTTTAATGCCACTTTTATGTGGAGGAACCTTAGAGCTCGGCAACATCAGCATTTGTGCTAAGAAATTGCAGGTGGGAGACACAGGCAAATAAGTACTTGCTATTAAACCAGCTTATTAAATGCTGGAAAAGCTGTGGTGTGTCACTTCTAAAACATCACTTCAGAAATATTTCTGAAAGAAATGTATTGGAGGATGAAAAATGAAGGACAGCAGAGTGAGAGGAGAAGGCAGAGTGTGAAGAGTGACCAAAGATGCATCTGCACATTCCCAGGCTGGTGGTGCATCCCTGGTGCTGAATGGAGAAGTGTGAGGGTACCACGCACATCTGGTGCTCCTGGAGCCTTCTAGGGCTTCTACCTCAAGTGCTGGGCTTGCAGTGTGTTGTAAGGCCCAGTAGGGACAAATCAGTATTTTAAGCAAGAGAATGGTAAAAACACAAGGAGAGCAGGAAGGATACAGAGGATAAGAGGAACTCCTTGGGAGATCTATATTAAATGTAAAAGGGGCTAGGCAGCTAGAAGCTCATTATAGGGGAATTTGTTTAAAAATTCAGCAGACTGGAAAATTGAGGTAGGCTCAGAGGAGTCTTGCGTTTCCAGTTCAGGTGTTAACTGCTAATTTTGGGCTAAAGGGCATGGCACATTTGGGTGAGGAAAGTGATCTATGCCCACACTGGGATTTCCTTTGGGAAGATTTATAGTGATGTTACTGAGACAGAGGTGCACATTTAAGACTGGAAGGGGCATCTTGCATCACTGAATCTGTGCCCACATAGTTGCAGATGATAATATAAATTCCACTTATGAATTGACTGCCTCCCTTTAAAAATTGTTTGCTTTCATTGCTTCTTCCATTCAGAAGGGAAGAAGACTTCAGCTTGTCAGAATGCAGTAATAATGCATGTGGCAGTATTTGAACTGTAGCTCAAACATTTCTCTCCCCAGTATGTTTAGATAATAAAGTAGTCTCTCTTAGTCTTCCCTCATGTGAAAAGCTCTTTCTTCTTGCAAGTAAACAGTCTTTTTACTTGTTCAAGTTAAATCACATCTTGAAAGTACTTTTAACAGCAATGAGCTGTTGAGTTGAGGTTTCACTGTGGTTGTTGTACAGTGACATTAATACTTTGTCCTCAGGTATAATTTAGGTTTTTGTTTCTGTTGAGCTGTCAGAACATAGTTGCTGTGTCATTATCTGTCATACCTGGCTGGTGTACTTGAGCAACCCTTGTGAGATGTTCAGGAGAGCTTGAATTTTTATAATTTTCATCCCATTTCTCTTATTCTAATCCTACGGCAATCCCAGATCTTCCCATGCAGTGTTCTCCTTTGTTCTGATGGCAGCACCATAGCATCTCTCCACTCTGCTCAGCCTGCCAGTGTTCATCCTTGTCAAAATTTGCTTTGCAAATGAACACAGTGACAGAGGGAGCAGAGCTGTTGACTTGGTTATGAGCTGTAATGTGTCATTGTCTTGACTAAAGCTGTGATAATTGACACAGTGTTTTCTCCACCTCTTAATTTTAGAAGGTTAGTTTATTCATCTGGTATCAGATTCTAAGTACAGATATGGTGGGGTTTTTGGAACAAAACATTATATTAGTAGAGAAAATTACTGAACTGTCAAAATGTAGTGAATAAAGCAAGATGGATGTGGATAGAAAACTTGATGGATATTTGTTAAGGCACATGAAAGTGTTGGACTTTCATTCTAAAGACTTAGTCATATCTGTTTATACATGACTTATAGCTGTGCAGAACTGAACTAGTTCAGATGATGCTGTTTATATTCTATTCATCATCAGAATTTTCTTTTTCTGTTAGTTTGCATGCATGCAAGAATATATCCATCATCTACTGCTGATTGAAAGGAACAATCCAAACAAGGATGCCTTAGATCTTAGAATCAATACCTGACAAGTTAGGACACAGTTTATCTCATTGTCCTTGATGTTGCAGAGTCCAAGGTGACCCATCCCCCTCATTGATTTTTTGTTTGGCTTTTTTCCCTGTTACCTCCTGTTCACTGAAAATTGAAGAATTCACATAGATGGAGGTAAAAATTTCAGGGATATTTTTTTGAGACATAGAACATAAAAGAACTTTGAGGGTAAATGTGTAACCACTATTTATTGCATGTCAAAAGTAGGCCATCATTTAATTGCTCTGACTGTATTATTAAAAGTAATTTTTTATGTTTTAAATTATCAGTGGCATTAAGAGATGAAATTAACTGTTTTATGGAGTGTAAGCTCAGTAGAAAAAGAAATGTAGTGGGAGACAAAAGAGGTAGATGAGAAAGAAAGGTGGGTGAGAATGGTGAAAAATACCACATGAAAAGTCAGTGTGATGTGGTTTCCTGTATTCTCTTATCAATGTTAGATCTCCTGATTTCAGGCATAGATCACAGCATTTTTGTAGGACAGGTAGACAGGATCTAAGTAATCAGTAAGTTTGATTCCTTGCAAACTTCTGAATTGAGTGAAGAAACCAAAAGTGGTATTTCCAGTGTGTCAGTAACTGTTTTGGGAAAAGACCTGCACTTCTTTTCTCACACATCCAACTTTCCCCACCACACACTTGAAAAATAAATTGTTGCCTTTGCTGGTGAGTATCTGGACCCTAAGGGAGCAGAGCAGTGAAGAAATAATGAGAGAGAGGGTGCCTGCATGGCTGGACTGGAGGATGCCCAGTACCTGAGAGGCTGCCTACTCTCTTTTTTTGTTGTTGTTGTGGGTTTTTCTTTGGGTTTTTTTCCTCTATACATGTAAGGATACAAGTATTGCAATATCTGCTTTTCTTTCAAGGAGGGGGAATATTTGAGACAGTGAAAGACAGAAAAAGACACTGGAAGAATATAGATTCCCAACCAGCATTTTGTGAGTAGAATGATCCTGAATGGTTTTGCTCTGATATTCTGTAAATTCACCAGTTACTTTGTCCTCGTCATTACTGAAAGCAAGCAGTCATTTTTCAGAGTGCCAGGAAAGCAATGCCCTGCTATTTCTCACTTAGCTGCAGGAAAGGTTGCTCATTTAATGCACATGTGAACCAAAACAAAGAGATAGTTCAAAACAGCCAGGGTCTACTCCCTTGTAATTAGGAAATCAGAATGAATGGTTTTCTATTTCTTAACATGCATCATCTCTTGCCACTGCCTACACAGTGTAAATGCAGTGGTGAAATGAAAATGAAGGAGGGGAAAGAAATATCCTGTCCACTAATAGATTTTAATAAGGAATATGCATAATTCTTTGGAATGACGCACAGCTGGACTTAGCTTCCAAAAATGGCATTTTAATGAGACTCATGCTAGCTTCAGGTTTGCCTGCCTGTAACTTAGGCAAAATGTTTATTATCATATATTATTTCTACTAACTGTTAGCTGACTCTGGCTGTTTCAGTGACATAATAAATTACAGAGGAAGTTATTTCTTTAGGATTTGCAACAAAAAACCCAAAATACAAACCCTCAAGAAATAAACAACCCAAACAACTAAGCTAAGTCCAAGCAATGCTGTAACAAGGTGACTGTGAGGCTTCCTCCTGTGGAGTTTAATGTTTGACTTTGGAGTTAGCAATCAAAACTCTTGTTTTTTTCACAAGCTGGAGGAATGTGGGAGATAAAAAAGATAAGTAGAAGGTCTTGCTTTTGTATTCATTTCTCCCCAGCAGAAGGAAATTGGTGGCAAGATGATAAAATACAAAGCAGACAGAGATGATTGGTCCTGCTGAAATCTCATCCTCCTTACTTATGAAAGGTCGTTTCCTGCAATGGCAGACAGTGACACCCTGTGCATGTAGTATTTCTCTTAAAGCAGAGGATGTGTGGTCTTGAAGTGCAGGGCTGGTTTATTGTAGCTTGTTTATTCAATTAAGTGGGTTTTGCTGGCTTGATATGGTTTTCTGTTTTTTACATAATAACAACAAATCCAAAGATAAATCAGAAAAAATGTAAAAATATTTTTAAAATTTATATATAAACTTTCCTGGGGAGTGGTAAATATCATTCTTCATGAGTAAAAATTATACAGCAGGGTGGATGTTTTTTGTTTTTCCCTCAGTTTAAGAAAGCGTCAGATTAGGCTATCAAAAAAAAAAGATCCTAAATCTCTCTATTTTACATTCAGACATTAGGCTATGATGTGAGCTATATGACTTTTCAGTTTTTGGAGCTAGCTGATAAATTTGGTTACAATATATTTTCTTACACTGCAGTAAATATTCAAGGGATAATGGAAAGGCGGGATATATAGTGAAATCACATATGGCTGTAAAGCAAGTGTAGTGTTAATGTGCCAAACTTGCAAAACTATGTTAAGATCCTAAAATCATAGCATTGTTTGGGTTGGAAAGGACCTTAAAGGTGATCTAATTCCAAGTCCTCCATGGACAGCACATCTTCCCCTAGGCCAGGTTGCTCAGAGCCCCATCCAGCCTGGCTGGTCCCTTCCAGGGATGGGGCACCACAGCTTCTCCAGGAAACCTGTGCCAGGGCCTCAGCACCACCCTAGTGAAGAACCCAACTCTCCCCCCTTCAGTTTGAACCTGTTCCCCCTTGTCCCATCATTGCATGTCCTTGTGAAAGGTCCCTCTCAGCCCTCTTGTGCTGTCAGGTCTCCCCAGAGCTTTCTCTCCTCCCAGCTGAACAGGCCCAACTCTCTCAGCCTGTCTTGGTAGGAGAGCTGCTCCAGCCCTCTGATCACAGGGATTAAAATAATCTCTGAAATGGAGCTTAAAACATGAAGGGCTAAATAACTGGACATCTTTTGTGTTTCATATGATTGCAAGAATTTTTTGAGAAGTCTTACTTGAGTACTGAGATTATTAATTGTGTTGATATGGTTGTGTGGGCAGAGACTGTTACAAGTATAAAGAGCTGTCTTACTGCCTTTTTCCTACTCCCACCTTGTGTGGGAGAAACATGGAAGGAAAGGACAGATACAGTGGTCAAACTGGCAGAGACCACATGTAACGCTGATGGCTTAGAGATTAGCCTGCTAAAAGGAATATATCTGTGTGGTATCTATGTGGATGAGGACTTTTGGACTTCAGCTGTCTAACCCAGAAACTCAAAAAAATCAGACTCTTCCATGAAAATGAAAGTTAATATACTACAAATGAGACATAAAATGTGAGCAAATACAAAATAAGTGACTTCATAAAGCAGATAAAGATGCTCAGCTGAGAATTAGTGTGGTTGCTGTTTGCAGTGATCTGGTTTGTTGTGGAGTTGGAGATGTGTCTAAATCCCCTTTGCCAGTACCCAGCTTGCAGGGTAGGGAGGAAGGTCTGCGCACCCATTCCACGTATATTCAGGAGTGTTCACTGCAGGGGAAGTGGAGCTTGCATTTGTCAAATCCTAGGAAGTATCTCAGCCCCCAGAAGAAATGATTTTCATATTGAAGAAGCGTTGTCAACAAGAAGGACTGAGGGGGTCATAGCTCTCTGTGATTTTCTGGTCTCACAGCTGGGCTTGCTGCTGGGATGTGCTGACACTGCTGCAGTCAACCAAAGAAGATGGACTCAAGAGTTGAGGGAGAAATAAAAAGTGCATGCTTGTACCTATATTCTGGTTGGTGGTATTTATAATGAGCCTGGAAAAAAATTAGTGAATATTGTTTTGGGTTTGCTCAGGGTTTGTTTTGTTTTGTCACAATTTTTTTAGTGGTGGTTGTTTTCTTTAGTTTGGTTTGTTTTGTTGTTGTTGGGGTTTTTTTTATGTGTGTGTTTTAGCTTTTCTTTCATTTAGTAAATTTTGTTGGGAGAGTCTTTACTCCTAGAACTGGCTTCTGTGTGAAGAATTATTAAAGCATGAAGCAGTTATTGCCCGGCCATAGCTCCTCTTTCAAACCTTCTGTTTGTGCCAGCACACATCCTGTTCTTGTTGCTGAAATATGGATTATGGCTGTGGTGTGCAACATGTTTGCATGAATATGGCATGAGATTTCTGATTTCTGCTGGGACATGAGCCCATTGTCTTTTTTTTTTTAATTATTTTTTTAAAATTACTTTTCTCTGTGAATTTTCTCTGTGATCACTTACCCACTACACTGACGATAAATTGTGGAGGCTTTATTGCCCCTAGGTGAGTCCAAGGACCCTTATGTTCCCATAAAGAAATGTGATTTGACCTAAAAAATGAACATTTCATTGTAGCCAGTGGTAGATTACCAGATTGCTGTGGTTTTCTGATCTATTGGTTCAGTGTCAGTGAAGTTTTTTGGCTTTGCTTTATAAACAAAGAGCTTTTGGACGTCTAGCCCACAGTTGTAGCAGAAGAAATGCCTGTTAATTTCTTCTGTTCTCTTCTCAGTGGTTATGCAAAAGCTAATTTTTGGATGCTGTTACAAACCCTTGAAGTAATGAGAGGATATTTCTTTCTCTGCCACCTGAAAGTTGCAAAAAAATCCTTTTCACAAAATCAGAAACCCCACTAAAATCTTTTTGAAGACTTCAGATTCAGGAATTTTTTAGATTACTTTTTGAAGGTCCAAAGAGGTAATCTTCAGAATATAGGTTGGATTTTTTTCACACAGTTGAGTAGCAGAAGAAATACGTTGTATAAAGGCGATGTCAGGATCAAGAGCATTAGGCTGTTTTTTATCGGAAGTGTGAAGTTTTAATAGCCCCTTTAAAAGCTATTGTGAAGCACTATTCATATTCTACAAAGGTTAAGTTTTATAGCTTGCTAAAAATGGTGTATGCTTAGGTTATAAATGCATTTTGAATTCTCTAGTACCATCTTAGCGTGGTAAAATCAGAATGGATCTTTTCTGACCAATGACCAAAACAGTGAAATGTATTTCTTTTTCTCAGTAGACAGTTTCTTTTCTTTTATTACAAAAGGAGAATATTTATTTTTTTTTAATAGAGGAAATGGCCAGTGGTGGGTGGATATGTCAAGTATACTGTGTGCTATGAATGAAAGCACTTCAAACCTTAAAAATCAGTCAGTGAAAAATCATGGGGGAGGAGAAGATTACAGGCATCCACTGGCAGCCTTCTGGCACATTTGTGGTGTGATCCCTCAGCATCTGTATCAGACTGGACAGGGACTGCAGTGGCCAGTTCTGTCCGGTGAATGACTTTAAAATAATCAAGGCATGAAAAAATTCACATGACGTTTGGCTAACAAGGAGATACTTGTGTATCTCTGCAGTTCCTTGTGTGTTTTCAGTCTAAAGATGTTACATCTTTCTGTGCTCTTGCAGAGAGATTCACCTAAGCATGAACTCACAACCCTGGACAAAGAAAAGGAATTCTGAGTTGTCACCTAAGCTTCTTATTTAAGTAATGAACCTAAGGGGTTGATTTGTTTTCTTAAGTACACACCAGTGAAACATCAGTCTGATTCTAGTTACTTTTGCCATTATTTCCAGTATTTTTATTAGCACAAATATACACAAGATAGACAAGTGAAATTGAGACTGACAATATTAAAAGAGCCTGCTGGCTTTTGTGGACAGAATGTGCTGAAAGCCACAAAAATTCTATTGTATTTCTTTGATATTTTGTGGTTTTATTGGGCCTTTTTGTTTGGTTTTGGTTTTGTTGGTTTTTCTTTCAAAAAAGTAGAGGGAGGTAGTGGTTCTGACAACCCTGAAGAACATTTGTGACCTGACATGCTTTGTCCCTATTCTTCCAGTGTATTCAAGTAACTACAAGTTGCTCCACTTCTCTAAGGCTGTGCAGCAATGTGGGGTTCAGAATGCAAACAGTTACGAGTGATTAAAAATAAAATCTCATCTATGTGCACAATGCTTAATTTGATTAGGGAAATTTTTCTTGGAAATGTTCCCCTCAGAATGTCATCAGTCTTCATTTAGTAGTCATCGTTGTTGCCTGCCTTGCAGCATGTGCAGCTGTGTGGCTGATGGTGACTGCAGAACTCATTAGCCCTTCCGAAGGGCAGGGTAGCAGTAAATAACAGGGATTTTTTTTTAATCTCTGAACATGAGTGTGTCTAGAATCTGGCAAATTTTGTGGTAGAGACCAGGAGATAAACACTTTCTCTTACTTTGAAGCAGCTTTTCTGGCACAAAAAACCTGGCAGCTTTTGTGTCCTCTATTGGCTCAAATCAGGAGGGCTGGAGTAAAATATGCCTAGTGGGGGATGCACTTTTAACACAGAAAAGGGAAGCAAACTCTCAAATACGGTTACTGGGCTTCCAACTCAATAAAATGCCACTCTTTTTCCCCCTCTAACTTTTCTATCCTAAGCAGTTTTCAAATTAATTTAGTGAGCTGTAAATAAATTTAGGATCCTGCCACATGTTGAGAACCCTCCACAAAAACAAAAACAGAAGCAAAACCACCATTTAACAAGGGTCTGACTTTCTGAAAAGGAGCTCTGAATTTTTACTGTAGCTACAAATGGCTGTGAATAACCATCTCTTTGAATTGGTTGTGTGTTTCTAACAATAGATCTTTTCTTTTTCATGGTAACCATAGTGAAATGCCATTCAACTTTACTTGACTTCACAAGAAGCCTGGCATAGAACTTTAAATGGCTAAGCCATTTGTTTAATATAATCTTAAGATTGAAGCAAAACTAAAATTCCTAGTTAGCAGTATGTTTTGTGATGCAGAACTTGCTCAGGAAATTCCTGTCAGCTTCTTAATGATTTAAGTTCATGCAAGTTAGCATGGTAAAACTTTAAATATATATTCATATTTCTGCTTTGAACAGCCTCTGAGTTCTTTTCTATGTAATATCAGAAATGAGAATTATTGCATATTGGGCTATTCCAAGCACTAGGAGAGAACTTTCCTAGTTTGGAATTTTCACATGTTTGTATTTAGTCACTATAATTTTGTGTGATTGCAGTTGGCTAATCACAAGTATATAAAAGTGTGTGGTTTGTTAAGAAAGACTTACCCCACATTATTCAAATTAAAGTAGGCCTGAGAATTCCTTCTGTTTGATAAGGCTGTGAATCTGTTTTTGTGATTCCCTTGTTAAAAAGTGTGCAGTAATTAGTAGAGCTACCAAGAGAAGCACTCAAGCAAGATAACATTAAACTGGAAGCATTAAACAGGTAAAGGCAGTAATATATTAGCTGAGCGTGGGAACATGCTAGCAATTTTATATAATTCTAAAAATGTGGGGTTACAGATTAAATTTTGGGTTGCTTAGTTCTTTTGATACTTAGGAGTTTTCAGTCTCAGCCCAGAGAAGATTTTGCATTTCCTTTTTTTTCCCCTTTTTTAAATGATGATGCAAAACCCCCATAAAAATGTCATGTACTAAAAAGTGTAGTACAGTTATTATCAAGTATCTAAAAATTGGGGAGAAAAAGTCTCTTAAGCCTGTAAATCTGCTCCACATTAATTTATTCCAAGTCTAGAAGTTTGGTAAGTCAAATTTATGGGAATACACTAAGGATAAAGTGGTCCTGCTAAGATGTTCACTGCTGCACTGACAAAGCAGCAATTTAAATTGCAAAGAAATTGTGCAGGTTTAGTTTATGGTTTATTACAAAAAAACCCAAAAAAATTAGTTCAATGCGTCTACAATTCCCAGTTTTTTTCTTTATTAACTCTTCCCATCCCAAGTCTTAACCAACCAGAGCTAGAGCTATTTCTTGTTCACATAAAACTCAAAGACCCAGATGGATCATATTTTTCTGAGTAAAAATCTGTAAAATCATCATCTTTTTTTTTTTTTCTGCAAATAGGATTAAAGCATTAATGTGAAGACATGGAGAAGGGGGGAAGGCTTTTAATGATTTTTAGTCTCAAGGACTCTATATTTGAGCTCTGTCATGCAGCATTTCCTCATCTTTTTTATTCACCTCCTTTTTCTAGGGATGTGGTGTTTCACAAACATGCTTCTTGTCTAAGGCACTTTGGAGGCTTGCAAAAGTTTCCTTGATCAACAGAAGTTTCTCACTCACTAACATTTGGTTTAAAATTGAAAATGAAATTAATTACATTGACAGCAGGAGGATTTTTGTCATTATTTCAGTCCTCTGTTGCAGAAGATGCCATGTTGTTTGGGTTTTTTCTGCACTCCTTGTTTGTTTACAGGTTATTTTACAAATTGCAAATGTTTTCTAGCTTGTAGTGAGGGTCTAGCCACCAGCATTAGAAGAATGGGAGGGGAGCAAAAAAGCTGAAGAAGGTTGATGATTTTCTGTTTTCCCTGACAGTAGCCCCACTGCTTGGACAGAAGCTTTTAGCATTGTGTGCTTTTAGCATTGTGTTAATGCTTTTGCACAAGAGTAATTGTCCTGATCACCTACATGGAGTTCAGGTGGTTGCTCTCTGAGTCACACATCCTATAAACCTGTAATTAGAGCACTCAGCACTTGCACAGGTGCGATGTAGCGGTGACACAGTAAGCGTAACTCTGAAGTTAATTTTGTGTTCTAAGGGTATTTTAACTAAATTTCATAGCAAGGTGTATAGTTAGATCTTTTGTTGCAGGAGGAAGGTTATGGGGTTAGTTTTAGGTTACAGTACACTGAATTCAATAATTTTACATTTCAGGTCATTTTTGGTTAATGAAAAACAAAAAGCTTTTGCTCACCAGTATCTTTTTCCTTAAAAACTCTCTTGTCTTTATGATACATAATTTATCAAAAACACCCACAGATATGCTCTTTTGAAATTTCAGCATGGAAATGTCAAAACCTAAATACTTTAGCAAAAACAGCCTTCCGCAAAATTCTTCCCTCTGATGCATGTAAATGTCATCATGAATGTTTCTCAGATGTAATATTTGGGCTTTGCCATTGGAGGCTGTTAAGAAGGTATGGCTTTGTTGGAGAACAGTGACAACCTCATTGCTGTTTCTTAAATGAGGATTGTGAGGAGCCTGTGTGTGCTGTTAAGATTGTTGAGATTACTTATGCAGTGTGCCTTGTGTTGATTCTTAAATACCATTGCCATCTTCTTAATACAAACCACTAAGCAGGGGATTATTTTACCTACTTTTTTTTTCCCTGATTATGTGCTACAGGGATAATAAACTTTTCAGATATTAAATGTGGAGCAGCTTAACACTTAGTGCACATCTCTCTCCCATGCATCATAAAATGAGCACCAAATTTGTTTCTTGTTAAGGGCTTGTCCAGGCAGGTTTGCTGGGGGAACTTGTGTAAGGTCAGGATAAACAAGTCAGTTCAAGAGCTCAGGGTCATTCTCTACCCCAGAATAGTAAAAATATATGGAGATTTGCTGTTGTCTGTATAAAATGTACTCATTGCATTATTTCACTATATTTTTTTCTGGATGTGCAATGGCCTCTAGGAAATGAGCCCTTAAAAAGTACTTTGAAACTGAGTGTCACTAGACTTTTGAAATAGAAACGAGCCCTATCTGACACATTTTCCAGGGTTGCAGTGATAGAGGAAAGAGCTCGTCTCTTAACTAAGTCTCCTGACTGCAGGTGTTTCCCTTCAGCAGTACCTGGGTGTAATTTGCTGAAGCTGTGAACTCTTACCCGAGCGTTTTGGGATGTCATTGATTTGGCATATAAGCTAGGAGAACTGTCAGCTACAGGGCATGCTGATAGAGGTTTTCTAAAGAGCTCTGGTTGTGTGAATGGTTGGAATGTTTGCCTCCAGTTGCTTTTAGTTTTGGAAATACTCTAGGACAAAGTAGGTGTAAAGCTATGTGAGGAAATTGTGTTGCAACACAGTGTCAGGGAAAAGGTGGAAGAAGTTGGTAGAGAGTTTTATTGGTCACAGAAATCTGGAAGACAATTAACAATGAACTGGAGTTAAAACTGTTATATGATTAAAGGAAGAAGGAAGTGTGTTTGCTTACTATGGAATTAGCTTACCTTTGTCAGTCAAAATTAAGGAAACCAGTTACTTGCAATACAGTAGAGACTAAGTAGCAGTATATGAGAGAAAATAAGGAAAAGCCCCCATATAATCTCTGAATCTGTACTTTTAGCAAACATACAGTTAGATCTATTTTTTGAATGGCTGAGGATTGGTATATTTCTGTTTTAAGAGTGATGGCCACTCAACAGATTTCACAAGCAGCTGTCGCCTGCCTGTTGGTTTATTCAGTAAATGATAACAGTTACTGAAGGTCCAGTGCCTGCTTTAGCATATTGCTTGTATGTGTGGCGCATGTAGAACATGGGCTTGAGATTCAAGTTTTATCTAAAACTTAATGCGGGGACACATGCTGTCATTTAACATTTGGAAGCCCATGGTGCTGAAGAGATCTGTGTTTACCTGGGTTAAACAGTGGCTTTAAGAGTTCCTGGTCAGAGAAATGATATTGATACATGAAGTTAATATTTACAAGGTTAGTAAATATGTGAATGAAGCTCAATATTCTTAAGACTTTCCCTCTGTTCTTTTTTGCTGGGCAGAAATTGTTTCAGAAGGAAAAAAAAACTGTTGTACATTTAAAGATTCTTAGGAAAATTAGCCTTCCAAAGGACAACTCTAAAATGTTATGTAATTAACCACTTTTGGAAACAAGGACAGACAGATTTTTGAATGTATAATTTACACTTATGTTACAGAATCCATAATTCAGGAGATAAGGAATGGGTTGGTTTGTTCTTGATTGATTGTAATTGCAACCAGATTTCAAAAAAACAAAAAAAAGGTTAAAAAGAAATTCTAATGGTAATTTTAATATGGAAAAAACAAATGGTACTACTATGAAAATTGTGACTTTTAACAATGTAAATTGACTGAATCTTAATATTACAATTTTAGTAGTTGCATCAATCAGCTTTTGACCTTCTCTTTTATTTCATGCTGATCAACCCTTTCTGAGGCTATTATGTTTTCATCTCCCCTGAACAGCTTCAAAGAGTGGTTATCTGAGGATGTAGTAAGATGAGTGTGCCAGAGCTGTCAGATCTCATGCACACCAACTTGATGGAAAAAGGGAATTTCATGACTGGCTGTGGATCTTGTTGCAAGCAGTCAAATGTGTGTAATTAGAGGACATGGGATTAGCTGGCACAATGGGCTTGAGCCTCTTGTCTTACACCAGTCTTGTGTTAGGAAGTTTTTAAAACCAGTGTAATCTAGATGGGAAATGGGGCTATTTAGTTACAGAAGGAAAGTTTGATCTGTCCCTCATAGCTGGGAAGTAATTTAATGGCAGATTTGATTGTGGTCATATTGGATGGGTATAAGGGGCTTATAACAAAAGGGCAGTACCGGACAAGGATAAACATTTGTACTTGGACTGCTGACTATATTATGAGCAGGCAAACAAAGGGCTCTGCCCATTAAAGGGGCTAATAAAACTTTGTAAGGCATAATGAGAGTTCTGGAGGAAGTATCAGGGAATTACTTGCTCAGTAATGGTTGCCTTTTGTGAGGTGTAGTTTTTCTTTCATTTTTATTCTTGTTTTTCTACTTCAGAGGAGAGAGGTAGACAGTGAACACAAAAGAGGCAGAGTGTTCATTGGCTTCTTGATGAATCAGACAGAATTGGCATATATGGGAGGAGAACTGATGACATTTCTGCAGGAGACAAAGTTGTTTTCGTTGACTTGGGGAGTCATTGCAGAGTTTCCTTCTTTCAGAACCCTTCCTGCAGCTTTTCCTTCCAAAAACCTCCCTAACAGTGAATAAACTTGTCCAGTGCTTGCAAGGAAATGTTTTATTTTCTGTTATATATACGGATAACACAGGAACTATGGAATGAGGACACACTTTAGTATTCATCTCTTGACATGGAGAAAGAAGTTACATGATAGATTTAGAGGAGGCCATGAAGACAGCCTTATGAGACGAAGAAGTGTTGCAGTCTGGGACTGGAAATTCATACATCGTGGAAAAGATATCTGAAATGAGAAACTTGCCATTAGATCTGAATGTGAATAAGAGAAAGAGCTGTTGATCATCTCTAGGTGTAAATCTTGTCCTCAAATAGGACTGTAGCATTTAGAGTAGCTTGCTCATTTTTTCTTAATGATGGTTAGCAGCTGTTTGCAATGCTGAATTTCAGCCCTTGGAGACACACATAGCAACCAGTAGCACTCATAAATACATGATAAATGATTGTGGTATGGTTGCCCATGTGATGACCATGCATGAAGAAGGATTTATAATCATATGTTTCACTTGTAGAGAAAACAGCCCTAATAGCCAGCTGGGTAAATACAGTAAGTGATCCTGATCACTCTCCCCAGTGTTTATTCAGATTTATTCAGAGTGCAGTGTGGCAGGCAACCAGTTAAAAGCCTATAAAAAACTATAAATAATTGTGTTAATCAGTGTATAATATATCTTTGTATTTGTTTATTGCCTTGGGTACTTGATTAGGCAGCTCTAACATACAATTAATCAGTAACCTTCAGTGTTAACTTCTCAGAGCTCTTTAATTAATCAATTGTGTTGCAGAGGCTCTGCTGGCTTGGAAAGCCAGGAACTGTGCCATGTAAACAGTTTTGTTAATGTCAAGTGAAGGTTGAGATATGCTTTTTTTTTTTTTTTTTTTTTTAGCTTAATTGTACTAATCAGCTTTTTGGGGTCTAGGTGCAAGTTCTATAGGTAATTGTAAACACTGGGCAAGAAACATGGAAACCATGTCATGTAAATGCTGTGAAGTTTTTGTGCCTTAAGCATTATCAAAAAGTCTTTTCAAGTGTACTGATAGTGACATGTTTGTGTACCAATACAGCTATGTGTAGCTAGTGAGTACTGCTAGTAGTTGTGTGTTTCATTCAGAAGGACAATGGGAGGACTGATTTTTTTGCCTTTTCCAAACACCTGCCCATCAAGTAAGCGTGGAGGGGTTTCATCTTGGCACTGCAGATAATAACAGAAGCACAGGTACTGATGCATTTTGGATATTAGATTGTATCTCAGACTCCAAATGGTTTGGAAGGGACCTTAAAGATGATCTCATGCCAACCCCGTGCTGTGGGCAGGGAAACCTTCCAAGAGACAGGCTGCTCAAAGAATCATCACTTGAACACATCCAGGGACGGAAGGAGAGTTTGAAGTTCTTCTGCAGGTGTTCAGGAGAGCATGAAAAAGCAGGTTCAAGATCTGGGATTTTTCAAAGAAGCTCTTTGTCAAAGTTAAGCCTTGGCTAACTTACAACATTATTCAGACCCTCAAAATAACATAAATGTAACAAGCACTGATTTTAACAGTGGCAAGTCTTGGTTATTTGTAACAGTTATGTGAACTTGAGGAAAATTGTACATTGCAGTTTTAATACTTTGAATTTAGTTACATTTATGAAGATTTTAGGAATGATGTATCAGTGGAAGAGCTGTTTATGCATGTTTGTGTTTTTGTGGGAACACCAAAAAAAGAGCAGGATGAGGACTGTAAGAAAAGCCTGTCTTGCTAACAGCAGACACAGTTTGAGTAGTCTGAGACACTACTGCTCCCAGGACACCATTCCTGGTAGTTACATTGGAGAACATATGGTTTATGTCCAGACCAGAAGGCTCATCCGCTGCTGAGACCTCAACAGAGATGAATACTCAGAACGCAGTGTCTTCTGCTGGCAACAGGACTATGACAACAAGGTTGCAGAGTATCATCTATGTGATTTTTTTTTCTTCCTGTGATCTCAGGAAGGAAAAACAAACATATTTTAAACAAACAAGGAGAAATGGACAGCAAACAGCAACCTGTCCCAAGATTTATAAAGGCTGAAGTAAGCAACACTTGGGAGCAAAGGACAGTGCCATAACAAGTGTTACCTCAATCATTTACATGAGAATGACAATACAGGATGTTTCGTTGGAATCAGTATGTTGGCCAGACCACTTGGGCACAATCTGGGATTGCAAGAGTGTGGGCCAATGAAATCTTTGAGAAAATAGATTTGAAGGTTGAATTAACTTGGAGATATGCTAAATAAATATCACATCCCCTTTCCACAGACTTCTCTTACAAAAATTTTCTGATTCTATTTGTCAAGGGCAGTGTCTCACAGAAAATACAGCTCAGGACTTGCTGCTGTTCTTCTTGACCTTGTTGGTTAGAATATAGTGGTTAGCATGTATTGCCAAGTCCTCATGCTCATCTGCAGGCAGAGGAAAGTCTCTGTATTGTATTGCAGTGTATTGCCTATCTCATACCTCCCTTCTGCCTTCTCAAACTCCTGAATCCTTATCCCTGACCTGCATCCAAGGAGAATCAGACAGAAGAATTAATTTATCTGAAGGGGAAGAAATTAAATTAAGTATGGGCTTCCTTATAGTCCTTATCTCTGTTAAATGAGAAAATTGTAAGTACTGAAGAACCTTGAGGCTGGTGGCTGTGTATCAACTCCAAGATATTTTCAGGCCAAAGTAATTAGGGCTCAGCTGATGGATGGACACGTACACAGCTCACCATGTTTACATAAGCTCTGATTCGATAGGACACAAGGCTCCATATATGACAGTGTTTATTGTAGATGAGCAAAACCTATCGTGGCTTTCATCCAGCAGGATGATAGATGGGGATTCTTCACAGAGGGAGAATGAGAAATAACTGCCAGTACTGACAAAAATGCCAGACCGTGAACTGAAACAGTGAATAGGTGGTATTGCAAAATCAATGCAACTCCCCTACAGGATAATATACAGGGGTCATCTGTCTTCGTCCTAGCAGACAGTCATCTACATCAGATACAGCTGAATATGTTAAATGGAAGCCTCATCCAAAAAAAAGTATCATGGATGACACTGCTAAAAAAGACTGATGCTACTTCTACTGCCTGGCAGCTAGGTTGGGCTGCTTGGTCTCTGTCACATAAAAAACTGCTGTCTAGACATGGGGGTGGGGGGAAGCCTTTTCCTAATAGCAGATGTAGTTATAGAGTGCTTTAACTGTGAAAGAAATTGTCTCCTTTAGCCTTTCTCATTCAAAAGTGCTGCTTTTTAAAAAGAAGAATTGGGCAATTTTTATATTTGTTCTTTGAAGTTTAGCATGACCCACAAAACTACCATATATCCAAATTCAGGCAGAGGATTCCTTCTGCCAATATTTGTGTCCTCAAGTGTATATTTTTCTAATACTGGCTGAAATGCTGCTAAATAGACATTTTTATTCATTGCACGCATCTGGTTGCTTTAGATAAACTAAGTAAAAAGAGCTAAAATACTGATGAGAGTATTTTTCAGCTCAAGCTTTATTTTCCTGTGCTTTGCCATAAGCTTCAATACAGAACTATTTCTTAGCCTGGAAGTTCATATTACATTATCTTTCTAATAGTTAGAATAATCTCCAGACATTGAAAGGCTTATTACTGCCATAAGTCTGGGTACAGTGACCGCTGGTATCAAATGCAGCTCTACATCTGAATTCTTACTGTCCCCAGTTTATGACTGAGCAAAGTAGGCAAACCAAATCATTTGAGTACTAAGAGACTTCAAAGTCTAGAGGCAGTTTAAATGCATTTTTTCACAAAATCCACCATTTATATCAGACCTTATACCTTAAAATTGATATTGAAATGGACTTAGAATTACTTTTTTTGTTAACTCTTACACTAATGGGCCAGCTAGGGCTAATACTTTCCTGATCTGTAGCTCATGAACAAATAGAAAATGGTGGTGTAATCAATGACTGAATCAACCATGAAATGATGGAGCTCAGGATTGTGAGAGGATTTCAAGTTACCTGGCAAGTTCTTCATGCTGATATTTTCCTTCCCTCCCTTGAGCATTCTGCCTCTTAGTCAGCAAAAAAGTAGGTAGATCAGAACTCAGCTTCATTTTGAGTGGGCAGGACTGGGGAGGTGGGAGCAGCAGCAGGCTGCAAAGGAGAGATTCAGAATTGTTGCCATGGCACACAGTGATTGTGTTAGGAAAGCCAAAGCTCACCTGGAGCTGAAAGTGGAAAGGGATGTTGAGGACCACAAGGCAATCTTCTGCCACTGGATGGGCAGTAAAAGAATAAACAAGGAAAATGCTGGCCTGCTGCTGAACAGGCACAAATTGAGTGGCAGTGCACACAGATAAGAACTCCTCAGGCAGCCCAAGCCTGCAGAACCTTCTTTCCCTGAGTTTTCACTGGGATCTCCCCGAGGTCTCAAGAGATGAGCCGCCCCCAGGCTGGTGGTGTGCCCTTGAAGCAGACAGCAGATGCTGTCTGGGGCTGCACTGACCAGAGAAGAACAGCAGGTCAAGTGAAACAGCTACTCCCTTGAACTGGTAGTCCTGGACCACATCAGGAATACTGCTCCTGATTTTGGGCCTGTAGACAAAAGACAGATGTGGGTGAACTGGAGCAGTTGTGATGAGGAGCAGCTATAGAGGAGGGGCTTTTATGATTCTGTGATCTGCCCACATAGAGCCTTGAGGAGTCTCATGCAATCTCATGGCTGACTCTGGTTTGAGCAGAGGAGCTGGGCTAGAGACCTCTTGGGATCCTGTTTAACTTGAATTACTCTGTGATGATTCTGTGGAATATGTCACTCTCTGGATTATTGTCTTTCCTTTGCTTCCCTTCTTCAGTCATAGTCTTGATACTGGATATGCCTGAAGATTGCTTGAAATGTATCGTAAGAGAAAAAAAAGATCTTTTGATACCCTGTTTAGGGGGCTTGTTCAACAATGAATTGTGTTTGAAAACTAGGTATTAGTAATGAAATGTGATATGCTTGGAGTTGCTCTGAACTGTGAAGTTCTCTCCCTAATAGCAGCTTGTTAGTAATAGTCAATCCTAGCACAATTCATTGGTTTCCTTACTTATTTGAGAAATGTAGTGTTCCCCTCTGACTTTTCTCTCCTCCCATACTTTACTACAAAGGCCTTTGTCACAGCATACATTTCTTGTTGACACAAAATAGCAGCAATCTAATAGCATGTCCTTGGTAGGCTGTGGATCGTAAGTATTAGATACCAGACACGCTGGTGCCAAACTAACTTACAAAACAATTTATCAGATAACGTCAGGGGGTTTCCTGCCTTTGCTTGGCCACTTTGAAGTGATGTAATAGGCTCTGCTGACTCCTTGTCATCAGGGAATACACAATACCATGTCTGGCTTTTGTAACCAAACCTCCCAGGGTCTCTGTGCAGACATGTAATGTGACTCTTGAATTCTCAAGCACAGACAAGTCCACTTTCATAAAAAGGCAGTTTAGTATGAATGACACATGCAGAGCACTAAAACTTCCCATTCAGCATTCTCCCACTCCATTTGCATTTCTCAATCATTTCTCAATTGTGCATTTTTCAGAGGAGTGACTTAGGCCAGGTCACTTCAATCGTTTAAAGCAGACAAAGTGAACAACTCGTGCATGCTGTGCATACTTCGGTGAGACAGTTGTGTTTTGTCAGGAGAATGCTCCAAATTGTTGATCTTTGCTCAGTGTGGCCTCTGTTTTATATGTGAATGTGTAGTTGTGATGTTGCTTCTAGCCAGCAATGAGTTCTTTGAATCTCCATCCAACAACATTGTATGAAAACATCAATATAAGGAAAATCATTAAGGTCTTTTTGATAAATTTAGTCTGCAGGGATCTTTAAAAACCTTGACTTTCACTGAAAAATAGATAATTTAAGTATTTTTATTGAAACAAGCAATTATGTTGGCAGGTATTGTGTGCTTTGGCCTTCCTAGGAGAAAAAGTGTGCTGAAGGGCCTGTTTCTTTGCTGGATTTTTTTGCCCTGTGGGTTCATGGCCAGAGACTTCTGTTCTTGCACCATGTCTTGGGATCACAATTATTTAGAGGGCATAGTTTAAAAGTCTATCTGCTAGAAAGCTTTACAAATTTTATTTACAAAACTGTAGTTTTTCGGTTGTTCAATTTCCACTCCTGAAACCTTTGTTAATTTACAATCTTCCTGAGAAACTGATGACAATTACAATTAGAAACATAATCACTAAAGACAATAGTACTCAACATTCTCTAAATATGCCATTATTTTTTACTTTATTGTTCAGGGGTATTTGAGGAAATTCTGTGCTTCAGTTGCTTAATCTCATCTGAGTTCAACATCAAAATAAGGTACCAGGTGTCTTGCTTCATTGCTAAACATCTGCTCAAGCTGATGATTTTGAACAACTGGAGCAAGATTTCCTGAGAACTCTGCAGTGTAAATTGGAAAACTAATTTGGCACCATAAGTGGATTTATTGCCACATGGGCATGCATTGTCCAGAGTCTTCCAGCAGCCTTGCTTTCAGAGATCTGTAGTTTATCATGAATATGTAAGCTGTACTCTCAAGTTCTTGGCCTTTGATGTGGGCAGTATGTGATTAGTTAACTTAGGTTAACTAAGTATTCTGGGATGTCATTTTTCCATTCTGAAATGAAGTTTCACACACTCTGGGTTGACTAATTAGGCCCCTTTAGAAAGCAATGACTGACTTACTCTATTTGAAACAGAGTGTGAAGTTAAAGAACCTGATAACTGCTGAAACTAATGCAGAGTGGTCAGGTCCCATTCACCTTAACAATGTCAGTCTGTGAAGTAACTTCCTTAGCACTTCCTTTTTGCTGATTACTTAGTCACTATTTGCATTCCTCTTCCAGCTGCTTTGGAAATGGGAAGAACTGGGGGTGCCTGAGTTGCCAAGAGCTGCTGTCTCCTCTTGGTGCAGAGCTTGGCACTCACAGGGTCCTTCAGCTGCACCTCCCTTCCTGCTTGCTCATCCCACTGATGTCAGGTCAGTGATCTGAGATATCTGTCAGGCTGGAGACCCTGCACATAACCCACCTTGAAATGAGGGCTGATATGACTTTCCAGTTCCATGTTTGGGTGCCAAGTTCATTACTGTGCTGGATGTGAGCTCCAGGCTCTCTAAGCTCAAATCTAAACAGTTGATCTTTCTTTTTATTTTGTTCAGCTTTTTATTTTGAAAAACAGAAATAGTAATACTGCTTTTCTAGGTAGTCTATGTGTACATAGCAAAAATGTCTGTAAACTGGTTAATTTTAAAAAATTTGTTGTTATTTCAAAATAAAATCATATTAAGTATATATCAAATACATGAGGGTCCTTACTTATGCAAATTTTTATATTGACTTCAGCTTTTTACAGTACACTGCTACATGTTTTGCAATTAATTTCAAATGGCAAAAGGTTGAAAAGGCAATTTTTTTCCCCTTTGTCAGCTACTTCATTTTCTCCAGCATTGTTGAATCCAGCGTAGCGCATGTGTTACGTTGCCTGCTGGATTTATAAAGCAGGATGTAATTAATTAAGATGAATCTCTCCAGAGCCAGTTTCTAGAACAGGTGAAACCTCTGGCCTTGTCCTCTGCTTTGAATGTGTGTATGTGCTTTTGGTGGGTGGAACAGAGACATCCACAGAAAACTGAGTGGCTTTCATTTTGTTCAGAGTGTCTGGTTTGTTGCTTGGGGAGGGCAGAGTGCAGGAGGAAGAGGGCAGGCGGCCAGATAAGCTGTTTGGTTTTTTTCTTGCCTTTCTCACTCTAATCTTGGAAACTTTATGATGAAGAAGTGTGGCCTGGGATCCTCTGAAGAGAAGATGTAGCAGGTAAATCAGTATGCTATTAAGGGCTGGAAAACGAGACAGGAAACACAGGACTCCCTCTGAAGTGCTTGATGCTTCTGTGACCTATTGCTTTTCCTTTATCTCCTCCCCAGCAGAGCTGGGAGGGTGAACACTTCCTACCAGAATCAGGCAGGATTAGTTATGCTTTTGAAGTTCACCAGCAGGAGACCTTCAGAGCTTTCTGACAGCTGCTCTGGGGCATTGATCATTCAGATTGTCCTGCATGAGAAAAGTATTCCCTGTTGGTGAGCCAGTGAGTATGCACTCTTAATTTGGTTTTTTGCAATCGCTGAGGGAGCAACCAGTACACTTAAACGTGCCCCCAAATCATTTTTTAAAGTTGCTCCATAAAGTTAGATGATTTTTAGTCCAGAGTTCTTATGACATGAGAAGACAGCTGTGTTCCAAGTCTCTGTAGAGTACTGTCTCTTCCCTCCTCTGATTTCCTTTAGCATTTCCCATGGTTCTGGAATTGAAGGGCAGGGAGTGGCAGAGGTAGCCCCTGGTGTGTTGGCTCTCATTTTACGTTCAAAAGCATGTTACCTTGAGTTTTAAATAAAATGTTTAATTTTGATGGCCATGAAGAAGTGACTTAAAACAGTTACCTATACAACAAAAAATAAAAGCTTATTCAAACCCACTGTATCCCAGTCTGTCAGCCTTTGTGATTATCTTCTGTTCTGTACTCAAGAGATTTGCCCAAAAGCATAGAAGAAAAAGCCAGCTCTCCTTTGTGCCTCTAACCCTTCTGGGAGACACTGCTCTTATTGCTGCACCTCATCTCCTGAATTTAAAGTCTGAATATGGCAATGGAAGCAATCCAGGGTAAAGTCACACCGCTAAACCTTTACAGTCTGTTGTCATGTACCTTACAAAGACAGCTTTTATCCTGACTGCAGAGGGGATGTAAAACATGGCTTGTAACAAGGATTTGTTTGCTCTTGGCTTGCACACAATTCTCACAAAATGACTGCAAAGATTTAGGGAAGAATGAAATAAAACTCTGGAGGTAGTACGTGTCCAGAGAACTTTAATACAGTATGTTGATATAATCTGCACCAACTCTGCCCTTTTCCAACCTTGATTCTTGCATGGTAGTACAGATTATACTATCAAGAATCCTACTCAATTGTTATTTCTTTTGCTGTAGGAAGAAAATGCAGACATGGGTCAGGATGTGTTAAATCCATTTTCATGTCAATATTATTCTTTACCATTAGAATTAGCAACACACAGTACCACATAAGTTATCCATGGTTGTAGAGGATAATAATAATTTCTACCTGTCAGTTTTGTGATCTCACAAAGAGAAAGAATGGCAGAATTTATCCTTCCCTGTGGAGGGCCACACAGTGGTTAATAAAGTCTGTATTTACCCATAACTGTGACAGCAGTCAGTCAGTCTGTGCAGGTACATGAGAAAATGAAATCCCTGTACATGTCCTCCAGATCAGTAGATACCAGCTAATTTCCCTGTTCAGTGGAGCAGATAGGTATCCATCCAAATATCTAATACTGATGTCCTGAGGAGGCAGAATGGCTGGGTAGTCAAAATTGCAGGTCCTTTCCCCCATCATCTCTTCCCCCAAGTGCACAGGATTCGAGTAATCCTGATTCACTAGCAAAACAAACGTGCTCAGGTGTGGTAGCACAGTCTGCAGCAAAGGACATATTACAGTCAATGATGGCATGTTTAAACTTTGAAACTAGAAGTTTTTTGGCTTGTCTCAAAGCAAATTCCCTCAGCTCTTCATTACTGTGGGAAATAAGCTCATCTTAAGTGATTCTGACCAAAGACTTTCTTGAAGAAATGCCAGGAAACTTTAAAAATTATGGGTATCAGAAAGTGAGTTTAGATCATCAAGAGAAGATCATGATGAAATCATAAAGAGCCAAAAGCGCTGTGAAAAATAAGGAATAGCAGCTCAAAATGCTTAAGGGAGAGCGTGGGGAGGATCACTGTGCTGCTTGGGATGGTAGCTAGAAATAAATACATACATATTTATCTATGTTGTGGCTAGTTTCAACAAAATATTCCTAGATAAATTCTGTCTGAAAGCAAATGAGAAAAATTTTGGATTCTTCCCTTGAAACAGAAACTCTGTGTTCATCCTGTGAATTTATTGTATCTTTCTACCTCTCTTTTTCTCTTGTGTTGGAGAGTACAAAGTAGAAGAAAGGATTAACAAAAAAGACCTATCTTTCTCAGAGGAACAGACTTGAAGAATCAGCTCACAATTTCAATTGTTGCAGTCTTAAAACTATAAACAGCTTTTTTTCTCATATACGTTTATTTATTTATTTTATGGGTCAAAAAAACTAGCTAAACAATCAGTTTGCCAGTTGCTAACAAGAAAACTTCAAATCCTAGTTATTAGTTGAAGCTATTAAATTAACTTGAAGAAGTAGCATAAATCATTGCATGCTTTTTTAATCTTGGTGATTTATGGTAATGATGATATTTAAAAATTCTGTAGGTTTTTAATTGAGATATCTAGGGAATCTTTATATGTAGTTTGCTCAATATCAATGTCTCTATGAAATAAAGTTTCATACATTGGTGTCATGGTTACATCCTCTAAACATTTTGAATGTTTTATAACTAGAGACTAGATTAAATGCCTATGCAGTGTTTTCTCTGTATGCAGTGTCTGGGAAATATCTTCCAAGCTTTGGGGAAAGAAATCCATCACTTATGGTATCTGTGAAAAATAATGCTCTCAGCACTGATCTATTACATGATTTTGCAAATATTGTTTTTTTTCTCTGGTTCTCTAACTTAAAAAATATTGGTAATGCTTAGAGTAAGTTAATGTCAGCATTTTTACTAGAAAACCTTTACTTTTTGTCTGCAAAAATTGTAAAATACTGAAACTGCTTATTCAGCATTTCATCTTGCAAACCAGTCACTGCAAAATCATGAGTATTTGTACCAGTGTGATAGAAATGAGGATGCTTTTTTTTTTGCATCCATATGAAAAAAAAATCTTTATAGCTATCTGAACAGTCCTTGAGGCTCTATTATGCTATATAGTTATTTTGTGCGTTGGGACTTCCTGAGGTATCCAGAGTCACCTAAGGGGGGAAATCTGCCCATGTAGACCTGCAGCAGTGGCCAGCATGGATTTTACTGGGTATCCCTGCTCTCTGGGGAGGACTGCTGGTAGCTTTGTGTTTGTAAATGTTTCTCTCCAAGGCAGAGCTGGAACAGTTGCAGGCTTATGCTCAGAATATCTGACTGTCAGCTTCTGTTAATAACTTCCTTAAAAATACTGTTGGCTGTTTGGAATTTTTTTTTTCCAAATATTTTGAGTACAGTAATCACAGGAGTTTATCTGACCACTTGGGCAGGTGTACATCTGAGTCAGCTGTCTAAACAGCATCTGCTCATGGTCAGGAGGGCATGTTTCACTGTGAGCAAGACTGTTCTTTGTTAGTTCCCTAGAAATGCCATTTTCCCTCATCTGAGCATAAAGGTGATGCTGAAGTGGCATAAAAACCCACACTGAATGTAATTACAGTTAGGTGAAATCAATTTTATCAGAGTTTACTGCTTTATTAATTTTTCTTAGAGCCAGAGAATGGCTGTAGATGGTTCTGTTGGGGGCGACAAAAATACAGTGAGATAAATATCCTGAGTTTATGACTTTTGGACTTTGTTTTTGTAACAAATGCTTGCTAAGCTTTATATCAGCATACAAAAAAATTAGTCAAACTTTTGAAAAGCAAACTTAGCCCTGATAATCCTTACTTTTAAAAGGAGAGTGGGAGTTACTGAGGAGCTGAAATGGAAATTTTACAGCATGAATAGATAAGCCAGGAATGTTAGTGGTAGTGTATTCAGCTGCATTTTTTGTGGGTTTTCTGTATGCTTCAGTTACTGGTAGAAGCAAATTTTTACTCAGCTCAAGGACTGTTCATGAATCAAAATAAATTTGTATGCTAAAAAACAAAGAGGATTTTGACATTACTAAGGCTATGGGCAACAACATTCAGAAAGCCCTACTTTTTAAAACATAGTTTGAAGAGATATACAATAGATGCTGGTCTGGATAATTTTCTAAGAAAACAAAGAATTTTTTAAAGGCTTATAGTACCAAAATTCTCTTTACAGATTAGGAAGCTTAAGATCTACAAAGCATTTTGTGATTTAATAGAGTCAGAAGAAACTAGGATTCTTAATTTTTTTCAATGCTCTTTGAATTTGTTTTTTTATGTCATGTAAAACAATTTTGATGGGCCATGTTAATTTTGCCAGTGTTTCAATTCAGTTAAAAATTAATCAGTTTAAGTTTTTTTCTATCTAACCCCTTGTTATTCAGTTGTTTCTGCTTCCTCACCTTTTATACTGTTTTTTTTTCTCAATGTTATGCTTCTTTCAGTGATACTTTATGAGAGGATCTTTAACAAGAACAGCAAATTTCAGAACCATCTATAGTGACATTACTTACATAGTAAATCAGCAATTTTTTTCCCCTAATTCTTTTGGTGATGTGTTTCCCTTGATTTGTTGCAATTTATGTTACAACAAATGTTGCTTCTTAACATTTCCCCATCCACATGTAGCTGTCTGCATATGTTCTAGAGAATGATTTCTTTGTGATGATCAGCTGTTTGGTTCTTGATTTTGTATTTTGGCTGCAGAGTCTGTTACTTTTGCTTCCCAGCATGAGATGCAGGATAGTTAATCACAACCTCAAGAGATGAAGTGCCCTCTCAACAGCTGCTGACATCTTTTGGAGACTGGTGGATCAGACATATCTAACAATACTGGTGTAATTCTTCCTAACAAATAGGTGGTGATCCTGGTTTTCCACAAAAAATCTTTGATAAAATCCATAGAGATGGCTACTGAAAGGGCAAATAGCACCTATTTTAGCAATCAGGTGCAGAGTTCAGGGCAGGCAGGAAGCCTTCTTTCACAACTTGAAGTCACATTTCTTTCTCTTCTTTTTTTTTCTTAAAATACTCCTTTTAATAAAACTCACATTCAGAGGATCTTTCTTCCCTGTGGTCTTAATCTGATATTGAGTTTCTTAATGGAACCACCCTTTGAGCCTTCCAGTTTTGATTGATTGTAATTCTTCTTTGTCCAAATGCCTCTCCTGTAGTTAGCTGTCCAGCACAGAGAGTTAGAGTTTCAGATCTTTCCTTATTCTTCAGGAGACAAATTTTCCTCCTTTTTCCACCTGTTTTTTTTTCAGTGTCCCAGGATTCAGCTGAAAACTTAATTTGCCCTTCAGTTAATCAAGGCTCTGTTCTGCTTTCTTTCTCATCAATATCCAGCACATCTTAGCTGATTAGGACATTCTTAAAACAGATTAACCTTAGCTGTAGATCAAGGACCTAAAATGTTTGCTGTGGTTCTCAAGGGGGAGCCTTACAAGTTTAAAAGAACAACCTGTCCACTTCTGTTAATGGCAAGATGCTTCTTGAACAAACTTTGAGATTGACAAAGCCTTAATTAAATTGCTTCAATTCTCAGGTGTGGATCTGATCCAGCACTCACTGAAGCTGATTGATATCAGCAAGGTTTAGACAGACCCAAGTCCAACACAAACAAGGTATTCCAGTATTGTCAGACAATAATTACAAAGCAGCTCACCAGCTTCTTTCTGTCTCCAGCTGGAAAACAATATTGTGGCTTGGGTTTTACACCAGATGGCAACTGGAGTAGAAGGTCTCTAGGATGCTTTGATAAAGTGTCTGGAGCTGCATTTTTATTGTTTGTTATCTCCATGTTATTACAAAACTCTAGAGGGTATTGGGTGATTTGGATATTAGAGCTAGAGGATATTGGTGATTTACAAGCCACTTTTAATCTTGCATTTGCTTTCTGTCTTGAAATTGTATTAGAAGTGATCATTCCTTGAAGGGAAAACTTAATATGTAAAAATCAGTCAAAATGAAAGGTGTCCATTAAAGTCAACGCCTATCTGGTATTTGAGTGTTCTTCTTATCCTTGTTACATGATTTGAAGAGGATTAGATAGAAGCTTCGTATTTCACTGTAAATAGTTAAGAATTGGCTTGACAGGATATAATGTGCATGATCAGATCTGGACTCTCCATTAAACAGAAGTTTGCACTGGATGATTCCCAAGCCCCCTTCAACCCAGACTTTGTTATGAGCCTGTGATTCTGCAGGATGTTCAGAGCTATGGTGGGTGCACACCTACCCAGAGCTGGCCATTCCTAAAGATGGATCTTTGGTGACTTTCTGCTCATGCTGGTCTGTGTTCCCACCTCCCCTAAAAACCCCATATAAGACAAAGCTATAGGTGATGAACAGCAGAAAAACTGGGAGTTCTGCTCCTGTACTTGGCAAGAGTGAGTGTTTTAGAGCACAGTGCTGTTTGCATTTTAGGCCTGCCAGTAATGAGTGGAAAACCAGAAGAGGACTGGGAGCATTAATGGAAGTCCTGGAGAGGTGACAGGGTATCCCACTAAGCAGAGTAAATAAGTAATTTATTACCTTCTTCCTTTGAAAAGCTGTTTGCTAGTCCTTTTAAATGTGACATGGAAGATTTGACATGTGTTTAACAGCAAAAAAACCCAAAACATATTTACACAGTGCCTTTATAACACTCAGTATTTAGAGTGCCATGAGATTATGTGGGAAGAACTGTTGTTAGTGAAAAAGGCCCTGGGTTGGCTCTGTGATGAGTCCCTTGTGCAGTTTTTCCCCCCATAATGTCCTGTCACGTGTTTCTTCCAGATGGAGACGAGTCCAAGTCAGGTTAGTTTCTAGCTCGGGAAATGTGGGCTGAGTTACATCCTGAACTTTTATTTTATATACACAAAGAGGGAACACTTGGTGCTCTACACTTCTCTGAAACTTGGCAGGAAAGAGAAGAGGGAGGGAAGTGTGGGGATTGCAGCTATCAACAACTTGTGTTGCTGATTCTGTTGTAGTTGGGGATTTTCCTGATGCCACCTTAAATTTTAGATACCTTATTACAAACCCTTGTTCCTTTGATTCAAAAAATTACATTTCTAAAGGTATAGAAGGATTTTGGTCGTTTTCCTCTTAGGATATATTCGGAGATGTCTTCAAATAATAAGAAAAAAATTGTTTCTTTGACAGCTTACAGCTCTGAATTTGCTGAATTGGGGTAGATTTGGGATATTAGGTGTTTGATTTGTTGGGTTTTTTTAATCTCCAAATATATAATTGTAGTTCGGATATGATGAATAGAGTATTTTATAGATTTGTATGAGATTGAAGAATTTCATTTATAATAATAGAATTTTGGGGGGATCTCGTGCTGTGTAGAGACATAATAATCTGAAGAAGTAATGCAATTGGTTGTGCTTAGCCTTGGGATGCCAAGCTGGATATCTTCTCAGGGTGTAACTAAGGGGCAATTCAGGAAATCAGATTTCTCCATTATATGTCACCTTGATCACCCAAAAAGCAATCCTGACTCTCTAAATCCATGTCAGTGTCTGTACTGTCTTGCTCATACAGAAGTATATCTCTGATTAATTTTTTGAGAAGGACCCTGATTTATAAATGTTCTATAATAATTTTTAACTGAAGTAAAATATCTGTTGCTTATCAAGGCTTATTGTTCTGTAGTTTCTGCTACTTTTATTTCCTATAAAAAACAAGAAGGTTACTGTCCAGGAGCAGCTTTATGAGCTGTACACTTTTCAGATGAAAAGCATGAGTTTCTGTGGTGAGTGGTGAGTGTTCAGGCCTGTGGAGCAAAGGGTGCATCTCTTATGGCTGATCATCCTGCACCAGTGGATGCAGACTGCTTCCTTTCTCATGCTTCATTTTCCATCAGCCCTTGGTAGCAGCATCCATGGGGAATTGCTAACAGGGGAACTTAAAGGGAAACGTCATTTTTGTAGGCCAGACCTGGAAAAGCATGAAATAGCTGTTTCTCTTAGTGTCTGTTTTGTCTGGACTCCTCCAGAGCTGGCCTTTATTGTGCTCAACAGAGCTTGTGGCTGCGAGCCCAGGACTTAACAGGTTTTAAGATCTCTTGAATCTGTGAAATGTGCAGTCCCTAGGAAGCCAGCTGTCCTTTCCTCTTAGCCCCTCTCATCTCCTGCCTTTTCACCATTTAAAACAGGCCAACCAAGGTACCACAGCAATGGCATATTTACAATTGAATTCCTGGGTTAATCTTACTGGAGAAGTTGATTTCAGTCTCTGGCCCTTTGTTAGAGATGGGTCTACCCCCTTCTGCAATTTCAGGCTGGGATTTGAGAAAATCAAAAACCTCATCTCAAAGAGAGAGGTTTCAAGGTTTCTGTGCGCAGCTGAGGCTGCTGGTGAGCAGCAGGTGTGACCTGTTCTGCAGTGGCATTCCCAGCTCTATTGGAATATGTATCCCAATATAACCAGTTAGATGGTGCCTAGGTCAGTTCGGACCTTCGCTGCTGGGCCAGAGGCAGCACTGCGGTGTTTTACCCCAGAGATACCTTGGCTGGCGGCAGAGTGCAGCGGGGCACAAGACAGGACTCCGTTTACCTCAGGGGAGAGCTTCTGGCGATGGTGAAGAGAAGGAGAGTGGATTCTGCTAGAAGGTTGCCAGATGTTTATTCCATTGGTACAGAGGTCTGCACTGGGCCACTGCTGCTAACAGAATGCCGGCCGCATGGTCTCATTAACTTTATAAGCTCGGGGACAGGGGAAGGGGAGGGGACAGGTGAGTTACCAACCAGGTGAAGGGGGCAGGGTCTCAAGGGAGGATGACACTTAGACAGGCCAATGACCCCCAGGCCTGAGGAGCATCCTTTGAAATCGACGAATCACACGACGCCTTGCTGGTATGTTAGCCTGATTGACAGGGCACACTCAGCAAGGGGTGAGGGGGAAGGGAGAAGGGATAGGTACACATGGGAAGGGCCCCGGAAGTTTAAAACCGGACATTGCAACACACCACAACACAGCTCCATGGTCCAGCTTCTCACCTCCAAAGCGCAGCAGTGTCTGCTCACCGGATCCTATTCCTGTGCCTTCTTTGAGGGCAGGGAAGTGGGGAGGAAGAGTGGAAGAATAAATGTTTTGCCTTTCATTTTGCACCTCTCCCTTGCTTGTTTTGCAAGGGTTTGTGGCAGCCTGCCTCCAGAGATGTGCAGCACCTGGTACAGTGCAGGCTGAGTCTTCAGGTTGCTTCATGCCATGATAGTAGAAGCTCTAACAATGCCAACATTTGAAATGCAGAGAGAAACTGTGGTATCTGAACACTATGGAAGATTGCAAATCTGTAATACCAGATAAAAATATGCTGACATCTCTAAAATCAAGTAGATTAGATGTGTGTTTTAATACTTTCTGTGCTGACTGCTTTTTGCTGTCACATAATTTTTGAACAGAAAATAGAAAGTAAAAAGACGTAATTCTGGTATTTGCACACAGTGATTTTGAGTATAGTGGAATAGCAAGTTCTTAGAAGAACTGATTCCTGTGCTGTACTGGAAAAGTCTTGCTTTCTCCTCTCAATTTTCTGACAGGCAGCAGAGCCAAATTAAATTGTGTTTAGAACATGAGGTTAATGCCCAAGAGACCTGGAGTTGCATTTGTAATACAATGTATTATGGGTTTAATTTTCTAAGTAGCCGTGCCTCCAAGTGACACTTAAAAGCAGCAGTTTAAAGCTGCTTCTTCCCACATTACATTTCATGAAAAACAAGCTGAAAGCAAAATATGTTTTGTTTTTCCAAAACAGAAAATTGTGGTTTTGTTTTCACAGTTGGGTGCCAAATAATAACAATTTTTTTAATTCATGCAATTAAACCTGGAGGTTAGAATCTCAGAAGCACTTTATAAATTCACATTTCAACTTACAATACATATAGAATGTCTTAAAGAATCATTTGGAAAATTATGATTGTGTTTATTCAGTTTACTTATTCCCCAGATATATAAGGCTGGTATGTCATAAAACCCCACAGAAGGCTCACAAAGGTGTCGCTATCACACTAATTTCAGATTTTTCTGCGGAAATTGGTGTGTTTTTATACTAACTGTGCATTGAGAGAGGTTATTTTGCAATGCCTGTAGAAGCTGGATTAAATAGCAGGTTTTGTGGTTACTTCAGAGGCAGCTACTCCTGTAGTTCCACACCATCCCTGGAGTGGAAATGCAGGTCAGCCAAGGGAGCACCTGTGCTGCAATCCAGTGACAAAGTGTTAGGTAAAACTCAGTGTGCCTCAGTTCTGCCTTAAACCTGATTGTGTGGGCCTGTTTGGGACAAAGTCAGCAAAATCACTTAGATCTCTCTGAGTTTGTTGAGAAACAAAGAATTCATTAGTCTGAAAGGGACTCAACAGAGAGGGTCCTGTGAATGGCTTGGGTAAGACTGAAGGCAGGAGAAACTTTTGGGCAAAATTGTGGTATTTTTGTCAAGGTTTCTTTTGTTCCCAAAGGATGTGGGCATTAGCAGGTGGCTTACTGTGTAAGTTTGAAATCCAGCCTGTTTTAGAGATCATTTTGATCTTCAAGGATGTTACAGGACAAGTTCAGCCTGCTTCATGATCTGTAGGTAAAGCCAACATTCATTAACAAACTATCTGTGTGCCCTTAATATATCAGAGGAAAGCATCAGGTAAGAGAACAGCTGTCCAACTTCCATCTACCTACTTGGGCACCTGGGTTAGTTATGAGTGTGCTTAAATCAAGAAAGGAGACAGACACAGCAAGGCAGTTATTGCTGAGAATTGCCTCCCTATTTAGCCTTTATGGTGCCTTGGGCACTGCAACTCTAATGATATAGAAAATACAGTAATTGTTTTGCATTATTGAAATGCAAATGTTTGCCTTTAAATCAGAACAGCTTGTCATCATTTGTTATGTACCCTCAGCATTTAACCTAGCAGAGTTTAAAACTACATATTTCATGAAAACCTGAACTGCATATCAGTAGTCAGGTGTTGGATCATTTAACTATACTCACAAAATCTTTTTTTTTTTTTTTACACAATGTAATATCACAAAATACTGTAGAGCTGGTTAAAGATTTGAAAGCAATTTGCCTGATGCACAAAGTTTAACTTTTTGGTGGCAGAACAAGAATATATGTGTCCTTGTTCTTTATTCAGAGCTTTAGCCAAAAGACCTTTCTTTCTCTAATGCTCACAGGTTGGTTGTGGCTTTTTATTGATGCTTTGCTTGTTACTCTAGATATAGAACATATAATTTTCCTAGCAGTAAATTATTCAAATTAAGGTATTTGGTTTACATAAAGTCTTGCACTCTGCTTTACATGAAAGCTGACTGGTGTATTTAAGAGAATAAATTTAGATGCAGCATGAAAGATAATGCTGTGCTGGTTGACTAGCTTGAGCAGGGAGGGAAGCAAGGACATGGAGATTTGAGATAATCAGCTTTCAGTGTTTTTTTCTGGTGGCCAGAATAAAATTTTCCACTGTGATTTAAAAAATATACATGATGACATTAAAAATGTAGAGCCAGTTCCTATTTGCTGTAGTATGAACCTGGAATAACTTTTAAATTTCAGTGATCTATGCAGCAGCAGCTGAAATCAGAACCCAAACCACAGCTATTGTGTTTTATCTTCTCTTCATGCACTTAAAGGGAACTTGAAGGCTGAAATCTCCAGAAACTGTAATGAGTTCACTAATTTGGGTTGGTGGTTCTTTTCTATTTGTTTGATGTTTCAGTAATATATGGGTGTGAGATTGAGAAGAAGATTTTGTGCAATCTGTCCATATTGATAATGTGAATGAACACAGACATAAGCCGGTGTGTAGGTACATACATACCCTACATGTAACTCACTTTCTCTTTCCAGAAACCAGAAATGTAAAATCTCTACCTGATTTCTTTTTTAGTTGAGTGCATGTTACTGCTTCTTAATATTTTGATAATTGTTTTATTTGTCCTTCATTGATATCATACAGGAATATGGAGGTGAAAGAATAATGCAGAGATGAAATCCTAATAGAAGACAGATTTAACATCTCTGTAGGCTTCTGCTTTGCTATATATAGGGTTCTGCAGAACTGTGTAAAATTCTTAGTAAATTTGAATTTCCACTTGCCGGACTGGTTGCATTAGAAGAGCTGAACTGGATCCCTTTTCTTGCTTTAGGCTTATGGCAGGGAGAGGAAAAGTCATAACCTGGTCATAAGTGTGGTTTTTCAACAGTACTAAAAGCAAGAATACACTGAAATGTGCCAAAATTTAAAGTTTGAAGGTTTTGGGGTTTTTTTTTTTGTTGTTTGGGGGGTTTTTGTTTTGTTTTTTTGTTTGTGTTTTTTAACAGTAAAGTGATCATCTAAAATTTTGTAACCATGGAAGAAAGTATCTATTTGATATATTTAAATTATTCAAAATCTAGGAATATATCATATATATCTGTAAAATGTTGAATTTAATATTTGCAATGTACCTTTAAAACCAGATGTGTTAGCTCCAGCTCATATCAGATATAGACTTTAAAATTATCTCTAAAAAAATTGATAGCTAAAACATCAATTTATCAAAAAGATTCTACATGCACTTCTTTTTTACCTCCAAGTGTAAATCTTATAATCAGAAATATTTTTATTTAGCTATCAAAATGTTAATGTTTGGCCTGAAATACCACTGTAATGCTAGTAATCTCTAGTTGAACTTTCTTTTGGGTTTGTTTTTTTTTAACTAGGAATAATCAGTGTTTTAACAAAATTTCACATTTTTACTACTTATTTCATGTGAACTTTTTTTAAACCAGAAAAACAGGTTGTTAATGGAAATAATTTTATACACTTGTTGAAAAGCAACTGCTATCACAGAAGAATGTAAACTCTGTTTCAGATGGCATGTCCTGTGTAAACAATGAAAATAAGAAATGCTGCATTGTGTGTTCAGTGGAAGACAAACCACAAGTTAAGGTGATGGACTGTAATTCTAAGGACATAATTATTTTGAAGACTGGGGTTTTTTTCTTAATGCAAAATACAAATGCATAAAGTGTTTAAAAACCCAACAATTTACCTAGGCTCAAAAAACCATAGGACTGAAGACGCCTGCTTAAATGTGTTCTTCACAAAAATGACAATGTGAAGTTAGGTAGAAAAGAAAACTGCCTCAGTGTTATCTTGAATGTATGGCTCCTTTGAATAGAACAGAGCCAAAAGGCTTCTTGTTAAAAATATGATTCACTTCTCTCCAGTGGCTGTTTCCACAAGACAAGAATAGGATTGTGTCTTTGATAGATGAATAGAAGAAATACAGAAGAGGCAAGAAAGCAGGTGTGTCAGCACATAGCCAGTGTCCTTCTGAAAACAGCTAAGTCCGAGGTTTAACCTATCATTAGGTTTTATGCTTTGATTAATCTGCACAGTGAAATCTGGTGAAAAGTACGGAGTAAGGAGTTTTTTAGTAATTATTCCTAAGCGTGTGTTTCTGTTATGATAAGTGACTAAGCATAGCAATTCTGGCTGTGATGGAAAACAGGGAAAAGTCTGTCCTTGATTTGCATCTGACTGCAGCAGCTGGCATAGGTGTGCCCAGCTAGGTGGGCCAAAACCAGCTGGGATAGCTATTATTTTACTAAATAGATGCTCTCTGTCTTGCGGGGGGGGGGGGGGGGGGGGAGGGGGGTCTATTGATTACCAAAAAGTTTGATTTTTTTTTCTCTTTAATATATAAATTTAACAAGCTTAGTGATTTTTGAAATATATATATGTGAGTTCAAAGATGTATTAATTGTCTGTAAGACAGTGCAGCTTTCTTCTGGTTAGAGGGGCTGGTAGAGGCTGAGGTTTGTAAGCAGTGTAGGTGTAAATTCTGATACTATTTTTTTTTTTTGAGTGATACATTTATGTTTAAGATGAGATAGATGATAAAGTACCTCATGAGGCATCTTCAGTGCCCTGAAATAGCATTTGAACCAGTTTCAATGTCCAACTCTAATAGTGTGATTTATGGAAGCTCTCTAAGCATAGAAAGTATGGGGTTTTGTTTTACAGAATTTTGAGGGCATTGAGTATTACTTTAACTTAAAATCTGTAAATATAAAGGTGCAGGTGTGAAAACTTGAGAAGGGAAAGTTAAGTGCTGACATTGAGAGAGCTTTTCTGCCCTCTGTCTCCCTCCCCTCTGCTGGAAAGAGAGGCCAAGGTTGAGCAATCCGCACCAAATTGCATAAACTTGGTTTATAACACTGGAGCGTGAGGTGACATTATCAAATACACCTTTCAAAAGCACGTCTGGTCCATGGTGTAAACTGCACTAGGTAATCCTGCTGGGATGGAGGGGAGAGAAGACAGCATGCAATAGATGCTTAGAAACTAATATGCTGGCTCTGTTGTTAGTTAATGCAGCTGGTTTTATTTCCTGGTGCCACCCCTTTCACTCTTAACTGGCATCATGTCCTTGCTTTTGCAGAGTGTTTCTTTTGGCACAGTTAGGTGCTGATATGTGAAGGATGTAACTATTTAAGGTGTTGTGACCTGCTCTGTTGCATGTATTTGTAGTGGTCAGCTCTCCAAGACTGTGGTACCCAGCAAATCCACCCACAGCTCTGTTCTGCATTTAACTTCTTGGAGCTGGAGGTAGGTAACTTCAATTGCCAAGAGTGGACAGGTTATGTAGCTTGGGCCAGCTTGAAATATTACCTCCAAGGCAAATGAACACAACTAAGTAGCTGAAGCTCCTAATCATAAAGCAGAGGAAATTCTGCATTGCTGTTTAAGCTCTACTTTAATTTATCTGACATGTATGCCAATTGCCAGCAGTCTGGAGTTTTTCTTAAGTCTTCATCATTTGCCCACGGTAGCTTGGTTTTGTCTATTTATCTTCTGAATGTTCCTTCTGGATTGACTGTTCTTATCACTTGTGTGCTCTCAAGTGGTGTTTAAAAAGTCCTTTTCTTTGCCCTGTCAAAGAAAACTAAAAGCAGAATCACTGCATCTGCCTCGGCTAGCAGATTGACACTTTGTGCTGCAGGTTCCCATAGCTTGTAAGGAAAAGTACCTTAACACTTCAAATTCAAATGTAAATCTTTTTTTCCTCAGTAACATTGTCAGTAAGAGTGGAAAAATTATCCTCAGAGATTTCTGAGTAAGAATACAAGCAAATCAAACATACTTAATCTTTTTTGGAAGGGATTGTAAGTTTTGTTTAGGTCTGCTTTGGCTCAGAATGGTTCGAGGTGGGCTCCATCCCCATCTTTCTTTCAGAGCTTTGCAGAGCTAACAGGAGAAAGGAAAGGTGCTTAAGACATTGACAGGGAAATAGGCAGCTCTGAGTCCTCAGCTTTGAGAGCCTGCTGGGGGCAGGACTAATGAATAAAGCATCACCATTTTTCCATTGCTCATTTTTAGCAGAGCCCCAGCACCCTGGTGGAGATTTAAATAGTAGCTCATAAAGATTAGGAGTTGATATTTTTCATCTGTAGCTTTTCCCTAACAGAAACAGTCAGAATTGTATCGACAATTAAAATGAGATACTGCTCAGCTACAAGCTCTCTGTGCTTTTGTCTTGTATTTATTAGCTGTTGTAATTCTGTGTTTGGTTTGCTGGGTTTTATATGGAAGGTATGTCTTGGTGTGCACTGGTACCAAATGAGTGTTTTCTTACAACTTTCCTCTCTGTCAAGCCTCTAAAGGGAAAAAAAGGAAACAATATTGAATGAAACACCAACACTGTACACTGGTAACATTTAGGTGTGCTAGTAATAATGTGTCTCTCAGTCCACTCTCCTGAAACATCCCTTAGTTCATTTTAATGTCTCTCTTCATTCTTATTAATACACTTGGCTGTTCTCTGTTCTGCTGCCACATTGTATTACATGTACCTGCACATGAAATCTGCTCTGCTCTTCTGTCACCTCCAGCTCTTTTCCAGCACAAGGATTGTCCCTACATGTCCTTTTCTTTTTTTGCTGATACTACCTTCAGAATTTTTTCCCTCATAAATTATGAAGCTTTTTTTTTCTTTTCCTAGCGTAGCATTTAATCGGGATTTCTATCTCATATTCAAAGTACTCTGAGCAGTTCATTGTTGTGATCTCAGCACCATTTTCCTCATATTTTTTGTATTAACACAGTTGCAAAGGTATCTTGACAGCTTTTAATTTTTTTAAGAGAATGGTGCACAATGTCAGGTTTTATATTTTTAATAGGTGTACCTAAATTACATAATGTGTTATCATCTATTGGGCTCTAATATTCTTTCACAGAAATGGATTAAAGTCTGTGATGTCTCAGATTGGAGTTGCTTTACCCAGACTGTTTTAGAAGATACCTAAGCAAAAATCTTTTCATTTATCAAGACCGAGATTTATTACAATCTCTAAAATAATTTACAGTGTGTTTCATGAGCCTTAAAATGTGAATGAATTTTAAAAGCTATGCTTTTTAACTGTTAAAAAAATAGTCAGTTCAAGCTTTGAAGTCACAAGTCATTAATGTTGAGTGAGAATAAAGATTTTAAGCCATTTTAACACGAAGTGTGTTCTTTTCACAATTCCCCACATTATCTTAACAAAATGAATGAGCTTTCATTAGGAAAAAAGTAAAAAGTACAAGATTAAAGTTGATGAGCTAAATCAAGGTGTCCTGCTTGGTTGATTTAAATCTGTGATTAAAATCAGTGATTTGATTTAAATCAATCTACTGTTCTTTCAGCCAGTCTGAAATGAACTGTTCTTCATTTCCTGCCTAATTAGAATTGCTTCTGTAAGATTAGTTAGGACTGTGCTTTGATACAGAAAATCTGCTGCATCCTCTGAATTGCCTGAATTTTGGTTTTGGGGGATGAAGACTTTTTTTTTCCCTCTTGTTTTCCTGCTTTTCAAATAATGCTTTTAATGAAGTGAGACTACTCCTAGAACAGTATACCTCTATCCCTTAATGGCTGGAGATAGAAAAGCAGGTCTACAACTACAGCTCACCTTGTTAAGGATCATTTCAGCTGATTACTTGTTCAGATAGCAGGGAGCTTGCTTGTGTCCTCCTGCCATTATTCTGGGACTCGTGTTCCCAGGTGCCTGCTTCTGCTGAGCCCTGTCTGTTCAGGTCACCCTCAGCCACAGAAATTACTGAATATAAAGGTGTAGAGATGTAATTAAGAAAATGAGGGGCAGTAGGCCTAATGATGGCTATTTTCCCATGGCTTTATGCCCATCAGTGTGTCCACAAATAAAGTTGGTGGAAGGTCCTGTGGAAACTTGTCTTCTCTGTGCAAACTTCTGCACAGGATGGATGCTCTGGCAACCTGTTAGTTTAAGCTTATTTTGCAGTCTTTTTCTCACCTGACCACTATCTTTCATTTATTTATTAATTTATTTTCCCCTCTTCCCTGTCTTCCTGATACTTTTGATGTGAAGTACTTATTACATTCCTGTGAAACTCAGAGTGCAAATTGTCAGCTTCTTAACTCGTTGTTTTGTTGTGGGGGTACCTGTGAGCAGTCACTCAAGCTTCATTTTCCTTTGCTGTGAAGAAAAGCCTGTAGCACAGTCACACAAAAGGTTTATCCTTCTAAAACCTGTAGTCCAGGGTTCTTTAGGTCCACAGAAGCAACCTATGATAAACTACTTTGTACTCTGAAGTGTAACTAAATAGCAATTTCTATTTGTAGCTGTTGCATCTATCCTGAAAAATAAAGTGATTTCATCCTGGTGTGAAATCCAGGACAAAACCAGACTATTATACCACATGGCCTGTAAGCAGAACTGTTCAGAAAAGCCCTTAGCTGCTGATTTAATTACTTTGGTTGTTCTGGAACACAAGTCATAGGAAGAATGGTCTTTTGTAGCACACAAGCTCAGAGTATTCCTGCTGTCAAATGCTGCCTGCCTGCCCTTTGCCAGGCATGAGAACTTTGTGCTGGACCTTCCCCTATAGAAGAAACTGGGTATCAATAAAGCTCTTTTTCTTTGATTTTCTTTCATAGCATACACAGTTGTTTAGGAAAAAGATTACCATTTACTCTGGATCTTTGGCATGCCCTAATATGTTGAGATACAGGGGAAGCATGGAGACAATTATGAAATATTACTTTATTAGTGATGTGCAGAGAAGATTGCTTGGGAAAAATACTACTGCCAGTCCTGAAAGTTGAAGAATTTACCTTTATGGTGAAAATGAAAAATGTGTAAAATCTTGCTTGTAGTTCAAATAAGAAAATAATGGTTTATTAACTAGAATATAATTTAAGACATGTTAAGGGAATTTACATTTTTCTAAAGAAGAAGCTCCCAAATCAAATTAGTTTTGAATTCAGGAAAACTCTTGTTGAGGGATTTAGACAAGCCATATGGTATTCTCTTGCAAACATCAAGGCAAGGGAAAGTATTGTGTGGGCTTTTATCACATTTTAGTCATTTTGAGAAGAAAAAAATGTTTAATATTTTTATGCATACAATTTATATTGCAATTTAATGAGACAGAAATGACATGTATCTAAGATAAATCTAGATAATGAAAACCTACTCAGATGCATTCAGCCTGATTTAAAGTGCCTTGTTTTGATTTTAGAGCACTTAATATATTGAAGATTTGTTTTGTTGTTTGTTTTTTTTTAATGTCTATGATGGATATTTATCTTATGTTGGACTAATTTCAATACTGTAGCAGCCAGTTTCAGGTGTTTATATGGACTATCTAGAGAGGAAAAATAATTCTTGCAGCAGCTGGTGGTGCACAGAAGGAGAGTTCGGGTGTAAAGCTTCTCCCAGGGACTTTCTGGTATTTCACCCTCAAAGCAGAGGCATGATGGTTATTAAACGAGGTTTAAAATGAAACACTTACAACTCTGCAGCCTGGTGGTCTGTCACCCAGTTTAAAGCTGCTTTGTGCCAACTGTTTGTCACTGCTTCTCCCCATCCCAGCTCTGCCACAGCTGGCAGCTCTCCACACAGCATGTCTGGGGACATTTTCTGTGCAGTTCTAAAACAAGGGGAAAAGCAGTTATGTCCAGGAGAAAGTGCTTTGAGATTTGCTGGTGAGCACAGAGATCTGTAAATGGAGAGTTTAGGTTTTCTTATTCAGTGTTTTTAACAGGTACTTTCAAGTACCTGAGCCCTGTTTCCAAAGGTGCAGGTTCTCAGCCCTGTGTGTTCCTGCTCAAAGGTCCCCACCCTGCTTTCCAGAAGGGGGAATGGCTGGGGACCATCTGGTGAGTCCATGGGGTCTGGTACTCCCAACACCTGCACTGGGTCTCCAACCCAGCCTTTCACTCCTCTGCCCATCCCTGGAAGTGTTCAAAGCCAGGGCTTTGAGCAGTCTGGTCTGCAGGATGGTGACCCTGCCCATGGCATGGGGGTTGGAACTAGATGATCTTGAAGGTCCCTTCCATCCCAAACTATTCTGTGGTTCTGTGGCTTGGTTTAGGCTGTGAACATCTGTTTTTCAGTGTGAATTTGCATATCAAATGCATTTATGAAATAGAAAAACATTAAAGAAGTTAAACTGATCAGCCTAAAAAGCTGATTTGTACCCGTGAGAAGCTAAAGGCAGACCCTCTCTTGCTGGAGGGTGACATGGGTTGATCTAGGGTTTTGTTTCTGTATGTGGTGGGGCTGGGTTGGCATTGGCTGTTTTTGTTTGTTTTTTGTGACCTAATTAAGACCTGATATCCTATCAATTCCCACCATGCACACACAACCCATGGCACATCCCTCCCTTTGGTCAGACAAGCTGACACTTCTGCAAAGACCCATCTATTACAAAGACCATCTATTACAAAAGGCAACTTCTAAAGAAAAAAAAACTTCACAAAGTCACTTTTATCTTCACTGGGCAACACTTGTTTCCCATTAATTTAGAGAAAAAAGGCTTGTTGTCAGTATCAGGGCATTAAAAACATACATCATTCTGTGAGCTGTTCAGACGTGGTCAAAGCTCACATAAATAATTCTCTAGCCTTGGTATTTTAGGAAGGGCACCAGATGGTGCTCCAGAAAGAGGGGGGAAAAAAAGGACTCCAGAACTATTAATTAGTCTTCAGGTTGTCTTTAGAATTATTGTGTATAGGAGCATTTTTTAAAATATTTATGCTAATTAGTACATGTTTTTAGAGAAGCTGGAGATGATTAAAGATGTTCTGCATCCTCACAGAAGATGAAGTTTTTTCCTTTGGGGGTCAGATTCTTTGACCCACTGAGCCATTCTACCACCCCTCCAGATGGTCAGAGATGGCTTGGAGTAGTAAAATTGTTTTTGCCTTTCAGGAATGTTTTCTGCCAGGTACCCAGCATGGTTTTATTCCCCTTGGTACAGAGTGGTGGTTTGGGAGGGCTCTCTCTAGGTAGTAGTGGGTGCTCTAGGAATCCCTTCAGGCATGATGGCTTTATCTCCACAGCACAGCAGGACAGCTTGCAACTGACTGACCCAGGGATGCTTTCAGCTGAGCCAGAGCTGCAGCAATACCCACAGGCCCCATGTGAATGCTGTTCCTCTGCAGGAAACACAGCAGCGCTCTCAGGAGAGAAGTGAAGTACCTCTCACTTCACAGCACTGCAGTGTAAAGGTGCTCATGAAGGCTCTGCTCTTCAGGACAGGATCTGTTTCAGACAAGGGTTGCAGTAGCTTGGGTGCTTTGCCCACATATGGCCAACATGGCAAGCACCTTGTCTACAATATCTGCAAAATGGTCATTCTCTGAGCACATAATTAGTGTCAAAAAATGGATAACTGGCACTGTACAGGTAAAAACTCCTGCCACAAATCAAAATAACTCAGGAGACCCATCCTCTGTGTTCCTGCTCAAGGCCAAGTGGTGATATGGGCAGCAGCAGCAGTACCTGGACAGGGAAATTGGTAATTATGGCCCACATGTGTAGGTCAGAGATGTTCAAATGTACTTAAAAGTGCAGTTGTGCATTAAGGCAGTGTACAGGAGCGTGATGCACTGTAGCAGCTGTCATGCTGACTAAAACACGGCTGCCTTCTCTGCAGAGTTTCTGACAGGTGTATAGAGGAGGCAGTGACTTGCACACCAAGATTGGTGTTTACAGAGACTTTCAGTGACAGCATAAATGCAGCCACTCTGCACTGAAAGCCTTGCATCTGAGGTGGGCTACTCTGCAGGAATTGTTGTGTACTTGGCCATTCAGATCAAAATCTGAAATTACAAGTACCAGAGCCTGTGCAGTTGCTATCATTTCTGATACTGCTGTTCAGTGTCCTGAACTGTGCTGACGTGAGGTGTGTGCAGAAAACACATTCCCTAAAGCCAGCATAGTGTATTGCTCAGGCAGTCAAAGTTTCTCTCTTCCTGCAAACCACATAGTAGGTTTTATTGGTGGCATAGGCACAAACCTGGACTTGGGGGGTTCTGTTGAACCAGGGTTATGCTCTGGAAGTAGTAGTGACTCCATGGGGGTCCTAAAGTGGTCTATATAAGGTTGGTCTGGGCTGGATTCCTGAGAAATCATTTGATTGTGTCTCTGTATTGTCTTACAAATGGGGTCCTGGACTCTCAGGATGCTGCCACAAGATTTATTATAGTAGTGGAGGAAGCCAAGTCAACACAACAGTTTTCTAGTAGCTATGCTGATGTCTTGAGCCTTCATCCTCATGCTGTGGCACTACTTGTTCTTGAAGATAAATATGTGCATAAATATTTGAAAGATTAAACTTCTTTGTGGCTTCTGTTTTCACACACTGAAAGTAACTCCCTTTTTGGGTCAACATACAGGCTTTGCAATGCATCCTGCTGCTTTTCAGCAACACTGTATTTGCAGAAGGCAATAACTAGGCATTAAAATTCTAGGAAGTAGCTCCTATATTAATTTGAAGCATTAATAGGAATCATGCTTTGCCTATTCTAACCTTTCATGGTTTTCTCCAGAGGGCAGCTGAGACTTAGAGCAAGTTGTTCAATAACTGGACAGTACCTATATCTTCCAATGTTATATTATATTGGAAATTCACTGTAAGCTGTGACTGCATCCACCAGATTTCAGCTGCTGTTTTGTGATCCTCTCCAGCATTGTTTTCTAAATGCAGAATTATATTAAGCAATGGTTGGGGGATTTTTTGTAAAAAAAAATAAACAAGTCATGCAAAACAGAAAAGTGATAGCACATCAGATGCTAGTTTGTATATGCACATAGAAATGTGAATTCATATGAGGTGGAAGCAGAACATGATACTTGGCAGCATTTCCTACCCTCACACATGTCAGTAATATCCACAGGTGGACATGATGGGCACTGGATTCACACCAGCCTCAGATACCTCCATACCCATGTGTCTGCATTTCTCTATTGAATAAGAGTCTGTATAAACTTTGTGTTTATATATTTGGTTTTATATACTGCTTGCAATTTTTGCTCTTGGCACACCTGTGAGTTTTCAGTGTACTGGTTAAGAAAGGCAGGCAAGGACAAACTTTCAGAAATTGAGATGGTGTTGATTTCTCCTGCTGGTGCAAGTGCACATCTGCTTCAACTCTTCCTCCTAAGGCAGGAGGCGGCTGCCAATACCAAGGCTGGCTACAGGCATCCATGAAATTTAAAAAACTGTCTGTGAGGAGCCCATTAAATCTAAAGAGAGCCACAGAGGAGCTCTCAGTCACTTAGTTTAGCGTAAACCATAAGGATTTATAGCATTATACTTTCAATGAGCTTTTCCCCTTCCACACCTCCGTTGTTGTGCTATCAGTGAAATGATAGGTCTCGTTTCTAGGTAACAAAGACCTGTGGATGATTTGGCAAGGCTACATTCATCTCATCTGCTCTGCTCTGTCCTCTCCCTTATCAGCAGGGAAAGCAGCTGGAAAAAAGAGCAGCCAAAAGCCTGTTGTCAGCTGCATGGTGTCTGTCCAGCAAGTTCTCTTGTAAGCATGTACAGCTTTTCTCACCCACTTAGTGTCATGGAAGGATAAATCTGTCCTTCATCTGTGCCCTCTGAAGTTGTATCTTCTGTAAGGCTTTGGCCTTTGTTTGTTTGGGCTTTTTTGTTTTGAGGTGATTAGTGTATGGTTTTCACCACAAGTAGATGAAGCTCATTCACTGAAAAAATTATTCTGTACACTTTATACGCATTTGGGTCACAGGTTGTTATTTTCTCTGTCATGAAATCTAGCTGATTTCTTTGGGAAATGAATACTGCCAGCGAGCAGCAGGTCTGGTAAAAGTGTGACTGCAGTAAGGCAAGTGTGGCAGGACATAGTTTGTTAATTAGCTGTGGATCCTGCAGCCTTGATGAAGGGCAGGGAGGAAAAACACTTTTCTGTGATACACAGTATTGGATGTGCAATTTTGAATGCCCATCTTTGCAGAGTGCCTTGTGCCCCTCTGTGAGTCCCCTATCAAACTTACATTCACCAAATATTTTACTTCTTACTTATTGGAGTATATAGGAATACAGCTAAATCTTTTGGAAATGTTTCAGAGCACTGCTAAAGGGAAACAAGAAATGATGGCTTCTCCCCATGGGGTCTTCTCTGCTTGCTGGGAATGCTGTTTTTGCAGAGGTGATAGAGTAGATAGTGAGTCTGTAGTGGCAGAGGCTGGGGACACCTTAGGGAGGTTTAGCATGAGTGGAGAGAGGCCCAGGTGCACCCAGAGTGCAGACAATGGAGAGGGGTGCATTTGCAGACCTGGAACAGTCAATAGGACAGATCTGGCTTCTTCCTGTGTTTTAGGATTCCTTGACAAAGCAGGTCATGATTTGAAGTTGAGGGGCAACAGGCATGATTTAAAAAAATTTACATTGCTGGCAGGCACTAATTTTCAGCTTGGAAAGACCTTAGAGGGTGGAAGGTGCTTGTTCCTTCTGACTGTGGGCAGAAAGGACACAACTCACAGGAAGAAAGTGCTTAGAAGAGGAGGAAAGTTGTTTGCTGTTGAGTTTTGAGTTTTCTTTGCATAGGAGGACTGTGGTGGCATTAATTCAACTATATCCCTTTTCTAATTTTTTTTGTGTTATCTGCCTTCTTTTTCCCCTAATTCTTAATTTTTTTGTCCACTGCATTTATTTAATTTTATTAAAAGTGGTCAGTCATATTTTTCTTCCCTCATACTTTGCAATATTATTTGTTTTATGGTACTTTGATTTTGTTCCTGAGACTTGTTTAAGCTTAAATAAGTATATGAAATACATACATCTTTTGGAAAGTTCATATTTTTTAAAATATAAGTTGCTACTAAGCTTCACTAGCAAGAAGTTCAGTACACTCTATACTGTCAATATTAAATCATGAAGAAACAAGAGGCACAAGATCTTTTTTTTAGTATGCTGTCTATTGACTTTTTTAATAGGGAAAAAGGGATTCATGAAGGATATAATGGTGATTTTTAGGCAATTGTTTTTGAGCTGCAGGTTTTATTGTACTTAGTAGAAACTTTTAAGTCCCTTCAAGTTATTGGATACCCATCAGCATTGCTGACTAGCATAATGAGAAAATAAAAAACAATTTGAGTAGTCTTAACAAACGGAGAAGTGCTTTAGAAGTGCAAGTGAGAGGCACATCAGAAGTATGCTTCAGGAGCAGCCAGGGGCTAACCTCAGAGACAGTGAGAAGTTTCACCAAGCCACAAAGGCTTTGTTGATTCCATTTTGCCTAATTAGGTATACCCTTTAAAGTAAAAATTCTTTGCAGTATTGACTCAGAAACTGTTCTCTGAGTCACATTTGCTTCTCATCTCTTGGCAGATAGCTTGTATCATCAGGCTTCAGTAAGCTATAACTCACTTCCCTGGCAGATGTGCCTGACCACTCGTAAAAGATCACACCATATGTCGGTAACTATTTTAATAAACTATTCTCAAATGTTTAGTGTGTTAAAAAAAAAATGTCATAGTTCCTTTAGTCATGGCTACATCTTGAGCAGAAGTATTTGTAAGAAGACACATTAGTGATTTTATCTCTTCCTCTGAATTATTAGAACTATCCTAAGCAATGTTTTGTTAAAAATTGCAGAAAAGTAAATCATTAACTGTGGTCTTTCAGTAAGTAACAGCATTGGCTGTGGGAAAGAAATGTTTTCCTACTGTATGGTGCTCGTAAAAGTCATAGCTAGGTTTTCTAATGCTGACCCCAATTTGCCAATTTTGGGCATGTCTTCTGACATGGCTCCACCTGGATCTTGTGGAAATGTCATGTTAGTTAGTGTTATGCTGATTCAAGCATTTCTTAGTTGGTAGTTGTGTGTGCCTTAAGTCTAATTTGTAAATATTTGCTTGAAATTACACTGCATTTCTTTTCTATTTACAGCAACATTGCTACATTTGTAACTTCTTTTAAATCTGTAAGATTTACTCAAAGGACTTGAAAATTTAAATCTGCAAATATGACTGATTTGGGATTAGCACTGAATCCAGAAACAGCATTAGATAATTCTGAGCCTAAAGCTAGGGCTTCCATAAAATAGTGTGATTAGAAGGCCACTGAAATCACAGGTGATGTTTTGGAGTGGTGGTTTGGGAAAAGAAGCTTAGGTCTTCTTCTTTGGAATGAAAATCTTGCTGTAACAAAGCCCACGTGCTACAAAGGCATTGGTGGCTTTCATGGGTTTTTCCTTGCAGTTCTTTAGCAGATTTTGGAGCCTTCCTGATTTAAAAGGGAGAGGATTAAAAAGTGGAGCTTTTCTGGTCCCGTTTCAGAGCTATTGCACTTAGCAGTTTCCTTTGTCTTCATGGAGCTGGGCATTGGAGCGAGGCTGAGGTGGCACGGTGGGAAGGTTGATGTGCTGACACAAGTAGTTCATTTTGCAGTAGCATTTTGCACCAGTTACTGAGCTTTGAACTGCTCATTTAGTCTCCAGGTTTGCAGAGGGTAATGCTAGGAACAGCTCTTTTATGTCATTTGAAAGCTGTGCTGACTTGAAAGCAGTATCTGTTTTACTTTAAATGACAATGATAATGCATTTTATGATGGCCATTCATGTTTTAAAGGAGTATAACTATGTGCAAATTTCTTTTGCATACCTATCAAAAATTCTAGAAACTTTTAGTGATTATGATCTGGAAAATGTCATGGTTATTGATTTATATGTAATATTTGAAGTTACTAAACTGACAAAAGATTATTATTCATCATTATTTAGATGCAATCTAACTGTTTGGGTGCATTCAAAATGAAAAGCTTTTTTCTGTATGTTCTCCAGCATAGTGCTTTAGCAATGATGATGACAGAAGATGTTCAGGGAAATGCTCAGTGTGAACCTAACTAGGGTAAAGCCTGCAATGATGATAATCCCTGTAAATTATGCACTGTAGTATCCACCACACAACCATCTGCTTTTGGAAGGACTAACTTTCTAAAACCTCTGTGTTGCAGAGAAATTTCCCTCAATCTTCCGAAAAGCTTCTGCTAATGTAGTTTCAGATCAGGGTGCATGAAAATCATACCGAAAATGAGCACAGAGATGGACAGCTGCTTTCTGGTTTGGGAAATGGGAAAAAAAGTGACCAAAATACTGAAACAGATGGATATTTTGAGATCTTGGAACAGAAGTATCTCTCAATAAAATAAAAATAGTTGAGTAGTTTGGTTTGTGAATAGGCACACAGTACTCAGAGCTCTGTATGGTCACCATGTAGGACATTTAAAATTGTGGTTCAAGTGCTCCATGAGATTTTGGACCTAAACTCATGGTGGCTCAGCCTAGAGCTCACTCTTAAGGTTACACAGAAAGCTAAATTATATGCATGTGTAAGAAACCTGTCCGTCCCTGCCCTTCCAGACTGGCTGACCTATAAAGAACCAATGAGAAGCATGCAATGACCTCAGTCCTCTTGAAGAAGTGGGCTGAGGATTTCTTCATTGATTTAGGTGGTAGAGCCCATGTAGTCTTGGTCAGATGGGACAAGTTATCTCAGCTAGTTTCTAATTGTAGCTCATTTCTTTGTACTGATAAGGAAAACACTTGTTTTATATTGTATTAGAAAGGTGTTTTATATTGTATTAGAAAGGTTAATATTCATAAGAAAGACGATGTCTGAAGAGCTGACATGTTTCCTTCAGAATTTTTTTCCTCATTCATGGAGAAAAACTGTGTTTTAAGCACACTTAATGCTTGTGTAGGGTAATGATAGCTGAATTCTGTTGGCATCTAATGCTTGCTCTGTGATGCTTTCAGTATCTCTTTAGCTTTAAATAGCCTGCCTGTTTCATGGTGTGGACTGTCCAGTGCTCTTATGTTGTTGGGTGCCAAGCCCAACAACTTGTTGGGTACTTGCCAAAATCAGTGTTAAGTATGCAAGTGCTCCTCTGTGTGTGGGTTATGCTGCTTGTGTCACTGGAGTTAAGGAAGTGTTTATCTGACAAGCTTGTCAAAAGCAGCTCAACATCTTCCAGCGTCACAACCAGGTTTTCAGCTGGATCTTCTCCCTTTGCTTCCCTCTTCCCCTTCTCCACTGACCCCCCCCAAAAAAAAACAAAACCCAAAACCGGCCAAAACCAGTCCCCAATGTGCAAGTTAACTTCACAGCTTCAAAGAGCTCAAGTTAGCAGTCTGTATTCTGAAGGGTAATTGCTGTCTGTTCCATCAGTGCTTATAAGTTGAAAAAGGAATTTTTTTCCTTTGGTGTTAAAATTGCCTGGGCTCTAATATTATTCAGGGTTAAAACTAATTAAAGGAATACTGTGATAAAGTATGAGAAACCCTTCAGCAAGTTCTGTTATGTTGCTTTAAAAGTATTTGGTGCATTAAATGCTGATGTATATGTTTATGTACAATTAGTTTCCCCCTTGGATACTTTTGATGATTCTTTGTAACTAATGGTCCTTTTGATGAGCTAGTTGCTCTTGTGTGGGTTTATTTCACTATTTGAATGGGTTGAGATAAGACACAATACATTGTTTCTATAACCTGTATCAGATAACATATTAGCAAACACATGCACCTTTATTTTTAATCATATTTGTATGGTGAAGATAATCACTGTTTGAATTTTCTTGGAAGTGTTTGCCCTGCTTCCCTATTTTCATGCCCAGCATACAAATTATTATACCCAACTAGCTGAAATGAGGGATGTTTTACATTTGAGTTTTGATAACATGAGCTGCTTTTTTTTTTTTTTTTGCTTGCTTTAACAGTATTTTGACATCCTGGAGTGTATCTTGTGTTTTCTGTGCTATGTCAGAAAATTAATGAGCGCCGTGTGAGCTGTGCATAGGACTGCCTGTTGTAGCTCATGTGGAGAGGCTTGTTCTCAGCAGAGCAGGCTGGATCACAAGGATGAGCTTGTTGTTGTTGAGAAAATGGCAGCTGGGTGCTGTTTGCCTCCCCAGCTGTTGAGGCTCAGCAAAAAAAAAAAAAAAAAAAAAAAAAAATTATAGGTTTTGTTGTGTTTTTCAACTGATTTTATCAGGCACAGGTGGTGAAATAAAAGGTGCATGACATGTTTGCTGCACATGGTCTTCTTCCGCTATTGTGAAAGTCTTGAAAGCCTACCACATGACTTACTGGAAAAGTGCCTTTGCCAGGCAATGAAAAGAGAGGGAGAAGGAGTAGTTAAAAGCTGAGCCCTACCTGAGGAGTCCATGGAGCCTGGAAAGCAGCTCTGGAGAGAAGATCATGTGGAAGACACAGAGCTGAACAGGAGCCAGTGATGTACCCGTGCACAAAGATGGGTAATGAGATTCTGAGCTGCATTAGGGAGGTACTGCCAGCAGGCTGTGGGAGGTGATCCTTCCCTCTGCTCAAAGCCAGTGAGGCCACACCTGGAGCAGTATGTCCCTCTCTGAGCCCTGTAGAATGAGAGACATGGTACCCTGGTTTAGGGCAAATTTGGTAGAGAAATTCCAAAGGAGGGCCCCTCCAGAAAGCAAACCCACACGGCCCCTCCCCTCAACTGGTTCGGGAAGAATTCCTCGGAGAGAAGTGGAAAGAACCTGTTTATTTTACAGGCACAGCACCACCAGCACACAAAATGAGCAATACCCGATGACACCACTCTGAAAAAGATGACAAATTCAGAAAGTCTCTTTCGGGGGTGGTCGCTCTGTTCTCAGTCCCTCCGACGCTGGGGCAGCTGCTGCAGCCACAGGGTGTAAACTCTCGATGTTCCCAGGTCCCAGTCTGGAGCAGGTTCAAGATGATTGAAAAAAAGGAGAGGATAAACAGTCCAGGAAGAAATTTGGACTGTTCAGCTAAACTAGCTAATGAGCAGAAGCAAAAGCAAGCAGAAGCGAAGCAGAAGCGAGAGAGAGCAAAGTTAAAAGCAAAAGCAAAAAAGCAAAAGCCGCACTAGCTACAGCCCTGTCTCTGTGTCCTGCCAGGCTGGTAAGAAAACCCAAACAAAACTTTCACTCTTCAGAGCCAGTCTTAAAGGCACAGAACATGATATCCAGCATAAACAGAACACATGAATGGGGATACAAGCATCATAATGTCACCCATTCTGGGCATTCTGGAGAGAGTCCAAGGAAGGGCCACTGGATCACCTCCCTGGGCCACTGGATCACCTCCCCTGTAGGATGAAGCTGAGAGAGCTGGGACTGCTCAGCCTGGAGAGGGGAAGGTGCAGGGGAGTCTCCCCCGTGTGTACAAACACTAAAGGGAGGGTACAAAGAACACATACAGAGGCTCTTCTCGGTGATGCCCAGTGACAAGACAAGATGCAGTGGGCACAATCTGAGGCAGAGGCTGTTCCTCTGAGCATCAGGAAACACTTTTTTCCTGTGAGGGTGACTGAGCACTGGCACAGGCTGCCCGGGGAGGCTGTGGTGTCTTCTTCCTTGAAGATGTGCAAAAGCCATCTGGATGGGGTCCTGGACAGCTGTAGGTTAGAGCTGTAGATTGCCCTGCTTGAGCAGGGTGGTTGGACCAGTTGCCTCCAGACATCCCTTCCAACCTCAATCAGTCTGTGATTTTGTAAACTCTCCTAAATTATTTTTTTTCTCTGAAGCAGGAGAGTTTTTTTCTAATACATTTTTGTATTGTGCCAACACCCAGCTGTCATTTGTATACTGCTTTGTCTTTAAAAACAAAAAAAAATTACTTTCAATAAAAGCATGTTCAATGAGGAGTGATTAAGCTGGTGAAGGGTGTAGAGAATGAGCCCTGTGATGAGTGGCTGAGGGAGCTGAGCTGTTTAGTCTGGAAACTAGGAGGCTTATCACTCTCTACACTACCTAAATGTAGATTGTAGTGAGATGGGAGTCGAGAAATGGCCTTAGGGTGCAGCCTGGGACATTTAGATTGCCTGTTAGGAAAAATGTCTTTACCAAGAGGACTGTCATGCCCTGCACCAGGCTGCCCAGGAAAGTGGTTGAGTCATCATCCCTGGAGGTGTTTAAAAGGCTTAGGGACATAGCTGAGTGATGGGCCTGGCAGCATTAGGTTTACAGTTGGACTCAATGATCTAAAAGGTCCTTTCCAACCTAAGTGGCTCTGTGATTCTAAAAGGTGCCATCGCAATCTTAAGAACATGGAATGGTTTTATGAAACACTGATGTTCCCTAAAATAAATAAATTAGGTCAGTACCAGCCATTTATGCTGGTAGCTAAGTGGGCGCCCAGTAGGACCTATGTGTGTGCCTATATAGCTGAAATACCTTTTGGAAGTGGAGGCAGAAAGAAAAATAGCAACTTAATAAAATATTTATTTAATGAAGCAAAGCTTCATAACCTCACAGATTATATTTAGTACAGGCTAGGCTGGACTACCTGGAGAAAAGATTTGGAGTGTTAATCCTAATGCAGAGTTTCCAAAGTAGTTAACTACAGTTTCTGAGGTAGGTGCTAAATGGACATAATAGCTCTTGAGTTTGGACACTGCCATTGCAGAGGCTGCTAATTGACCTCCCCTGCTTCATGCTGCTGATTGCTGCAAAGAACCAGAGCAGCCAATGTGTCCTGCTGTTCTCCAGTAATGAGACTTTGCTCCTTGGGTCCAGTAAGTGTAATAAAAAGCAGCGCTGCTGAACCTGCCAGGGCAGAAGCATCAGCAGTAAAAAATTAAGTGCAAAGGAAAATACAGGACATCTTTGTAGATGTAAAACATCATTAAAATCAGCAAATGGCAAGGTGCTGAGGGAGGTTCAGCTCCCCAGACTCCCCCTGCTCTGTAGCCCTGCTGTGCATGGCAGTGCCTGTGCTAGTCAGCTTTCAGATACAGGCTCGTAGTCTCACGTGGGGCTTGCATCTACAGGGTGTTTGAACAGCTCTTGTTCTGTTTAAATTTGTCCCAGAAATACTACTCCTAAGCACTTATGAGATGTGTTTGTGGCAAGAAGTTGTTTTAGTATTGCGAACGGAACGTAGAGGTGGAAAACATGGCTGCTTTTGTTATTTCCTTGGAGCAACATCAGCTTCCTAATCTCTTTTTTCTTTTAACTCACCTTCTATGCATGCCTCCTATATGATCCTCTTGATGTAAAAGTAATAATTGCTCCAAGATGTGGGTACTGTTTGGTTCTTGCCTTGTGAAACACAGGCAGAGAGCAGGGCAAAGAAGGATGCAGTTAGCACTGCCATAGGGACATGGAAAGTACTCCAATTAAAAGCATCTCAATTTACCAGTGTCCTGCTGGGATCTGTCTCTGAGCCATCATACCTCATGAAGCTGCTGCTTTCTTCCCATGTTCTCACCTCTGTGGAAAGGTCTCATCTGGCTCAGAGTTTCTTCAGCAGTGGATCAAAGAGAGGGAAATGAAGTAAATCTCAGCCTTCTCAAGCCTCTTATGTATGTAAAGAAATGGAAGGGAAGTGATAAAGGTGTAGTTCAGACCTAGCAGGTAGAGCTGCTCTTGGTGTACGTGAGACAAGATCCTGCCTCTGAATTAGTGGTGTTATTCACAGCACTAGCTCAGTTTTAGAAGGCAACATCTGAAAATCACGTAGGGCGGCTGGCTGAGCTCCTAATTAGCCACAGACAGGTGCACCAGAAATAGAGCGAGGCAAGACGCGGTGTCCGGTGACGTAGCGCAATTCCCCGCGGCCGCCTCTGCGCCCTCCCGCAGAGTTAATGAGAAATGAGGGTCCTGACATTGACCCTGCGCCGTGTTAGGGCATGGAGCAATTTGTTACGTATTTGTACATCCTGCTTTCATTTCCTTTTTCTTAGAGTGAGCTGGAAATTATGTAAAGAGACCTGACAATATGATGGTTGGTGGTAAGCAGTGTTATATCATTAGGCAATCATTTTCTTCTCTTCTTCATCCCACCATTTTACAAATATGTCTAATAGCAATAGAGAGAGGAATTTCCAATTCTGTTGAAGGGTTTGTTTTTTTTTTTTCCTAAATGCTTAGGTTGGTAGGGTCATTTTGTGGAGATTACTGCAGTTACCGTGGTGAAAATTTGCAGTTATTCAATAATTTTCACTCCTTCAATGTGCTAGATCTGTTGCTACTGAAGTGGGATGAGAATATTTTGCACAAGGATTTTTTTCATTCTTGCAAGGACTGTTTGTATTCAAAGCAAAACCTCTGTCTTTCTGGTTCAGTGTTAACAATTTCATAGAAAAATGTGTGATTTTAGTATAGGCAGAATTTATGAAATGCCTTTCAGCTGAAAGAGTGCTAAAATCAGAAGTCAGTCTTTCCCTTTATCAGGCCAGTCACCAATTACCTACTCTGAATGCTGTAGAGTTTCTCCAGAAACATTTTCATTCACCCTCATGAGGCTGTTTGTTGAGACTTCAGTCATGTATACTTGCTACCTTAGCAATTCTGCAGGGGTTAAATGGGTGTCTATAAGAGAGCAACATTTCAGATCCTAGGGGGTCATTTTGTTTTCCTCTAATGACAGAGAGTATTTCCCCTAATACCAAAGAGTATCTCATATCAGAAGAGCAGTTGTTGGTTATCCATGTGATGCCAAATGTTATTGCAGATTTCAAATTACTAAATGACACCTAACTGGAATTTGAACAGGTACTAACCAGTTTACTAATTGAATATATATTTGCAAGTCTGTTGTAATTTTGCTCCCATGGGAGAGAACCAAAAAAAGACAAAAAGGACAGCTTTTTCTAGCTCTAGCAAAGAAATGAAAATTAGGATTGCCTCCCTCCTGGTGATCAGAATGAAGATGAGTGCAAGAAGGACCAAGGGAACAATTTATTCCAGCTTTGAATTTTACTTCCATTTATTGCTTGATATTGTAAAGCATTGCTTCTGTTTCCATGAAATTGAAGTTATCTGATCTTTTTAAATTTTTTTTAAAAAAGATTGTTCTTACTCAGCACCACCTAGTGGAATGACCACTATTGTCATTTGGAAAGCAGCTGGTCTCCATGAACCACATAGAAAATTAGAGTAAAATTCACACAGTCCTTACAGTGTGAATAATGCATCTAAAGCATGTTTGTGACTAATTAAGTAAGAATATCAGAAAGATTACCAGTGCTTTAGTTGAAAGGGAGGCGAGTGAAGGAAAGAAAGTTTAAGATAAGTGTGGTAGTGGTGGCTCTTATCTCCTGTGTTCCTTCAGTCCGTTAAGCTCCAGCCTGCTTTTCTGCCTTAATGATGTGCCATCCAGACTGTAGCTTCTCTAAGGAAAGATTTTGCAATACTGTTTCTTGGTTCAATATCATACAGCACAAGCCCCACAGCCTCATTTGTCACTCTGATACACGTGATAAATACAAGCTGATGTTAACAGCAAGCTCTGAAGTCCTCACGCAAGAAAAATGCTCTGGGGTCTTTCTAGTTTAAATTGCAGGCAAAGAATTCAGTGTTTGCCTCTTTGAAAAGGCAGGATTTTCTGTAAAACAAAAAACAATCCCTTGGACAAACCTCCCTATTGCGTGCATCTATGCACTCTATAGAATTGTCGGGTCCTCCAGGCAGCAGCCATAGGACTTGGGAAAAGCAAAGGGGTTTGTGGCTCAGGTCTTTGGAGGTGCATGTTTCTTTTCCTAGCTATGGAAAGGAAGGGCTGAATCTCCCAAAAAAAAAGTAATGTTTCTAGAAGGAATGGATGATTTTCTTCAGAAACATCACCAGCATCTTACTTCACTCTCTTAAATACAGCTCCCTTGGCAGCAAGCCCTTAAGCTATACTTGCAAATGAAGAGAGAGCAAAAGGGGAGATCCTGAATCTCTGGGCAAAGAATCTGACAGAAGTTACAGATGTGTGGCTGAGAGCAGACAGCCAGCACACTCTCTGGGCAAGCACTAGAAACAAAACCTGTCTCCAGTACAAGGAGCAGCAAACAAGAGGCAGCTAAGGAAAGGAGGGGCAAAGTGGCATTGTAGCAAATGCACCAAGTTGTACCATCTTCCCCTTTAAGCTTCCTTGCATTTCATCAATTCATCACTTTAGGGTCTGTTGTTTTTGTTCAATTCACATGTTTCGGACAATGAAAATAAGTGGGTTGGTTTTATTCTGTAAATTTATATGCATTAGCACAATAACATTGTGCTGAGGTTTCCAAAAGAGCTGTTCTTAAATAATTCATTGAAGCATTTCACTTCATTTTTCCAAAATCTAAATGTACAGACTAGTTTTCTTGGATGTTTTTTGCTTGTTTTTTCTTCCCCCCCCCCCCCAGGTTTTAGTGAACATATTTTAATATCATCATTCCCTTTTCTGTAATCATTTCCTATGTTTTAAATGTTATGCAGCAGTCAGAGTATAATTTCTTTGCTGGCTTCCTCACAATATTGTGTTGCAATGCAATCTCTCCAGGCTATTTTTTCAAATGAAGAAAATAAAGGTTTAGGGATTTTCCCTTTGTACATTTTAAGTTTGAGACAATCCTGATTGTAGTGTAGATATTCATCTGATTGAGCATGTGCAGTCCTGTTTGGAAATCCACTTGGCTCCCATTTACTCTGGCAGGAAGCATGAGTCCAAAAAGGTCATAACATTCACTTAACAAATTTAGTGACAGGAATTCTGTTTTGTTATAGGTTTGAGGATAAATCCTACATGCTGGAAAATAACCATTTGCAAAGGAGCTGCTGTTACAATAGGCATGAACCAAATATTAGCTAGCAATGGGAATTCAAGAAAACATTTAAAATTGTTTCCTCTCTTCTGTTTCTCCTCTAGCTCTGGGATTGTACACAGTAAATGCAATATATGGAGACACTATTACTATGCCTTGTCCTCTAGAAGTACCAGATGGTCTTATGTTTGGAAAATGGAAATATGTAAGTATATCTCATCTTTATATTTTTTAGAGCTGTTATAAATGATGTGTATTTTTTGTATGTGTGTGAGCGAGATTTTAAGATTCCAAACTGTAGAATTTCTGCCTCATATATGAAGCCATTTATTCCTGTGTTTGTAAGACTGCAAGATTCCAAGCTGTATAATTTCTGCCAAGTGTAGATTAGAGGTTTGAGGAATTAATCTCATTGTTCAAGAGAAATAATTATTCAGGAATTCTCTGCCAACCTGTATTAGGGATCTGGCATGTTATGCCGTGGTGTCTCGCTCACCTGACAGAGCCATCGCTGTACATTTGAACACTTTTGAAGTAGGCTGCCTGGAGCAGAGTGTGCCCCATCCCTGGGAAAAAGCACTGTCCCTGTCTGTGGTTGATCTGACAGTCACTGGGATCTGTTTCAGGCTTTGTTGTGCTCAATGCACAGCAGAGAAGAGAGCAGAGCTGACCTTGGGAGCGCTGCTGGTGCTTTCACTCTGCCATTTCTGGCAGGGAACAGGGGCAAAAGGATGTGTGCTCTCTAGGTGTGTGCTGGTCAGCCTGCGGTAGGAGCTCCACAGGATGAGCTTCTCCTGGCTATGATCACTATCCCAGGTCACAAGGAGGATCAGCATATCGAAGTAAAGGAAACCTGGAAGCATATCTGGATAAAAATGCTGGGAGGATACCAAACCCCTTTTGCCCTTCAAACTCTATTGAGACAAATGGTTTTCCTGCCTCTGTGAATTTAAATTTCTAAATTTCCTCTTCTCAAATCAAATGTACCTGCAATAATAGATAATTTCTAGTGGATTTAAAATTATATATCTATCTCTCTTTTTGCAAATGGCATCCACCAACCTATTTTTTTACAGGAGAATGATCTGCCAGTGTTGGGGAGTGTCCTATTCTCCCCTAGCTCCTTCCTTTTTATCTTCAAGTTTCCAACTTTTGTAGCCCACATCCACTCAATAATTCTTTTCCTGGAAACACTTTTCAGGAAATGATGTCAAAAGTTTGGGGAGAGTGTTTCCTCAAAAAGGGACACTAATGCTGTTTCACATGAGCATTCAGAAGATGGAGTGCCTACATTTTGCAGTATCTTTTTCAGTCTGCTGACTTTTCTGGGGAAGACACAAGTCCATCTCTCTGAAGATGCAAGGATATTTTGAAAAAAACAAAATGCATTATCTCTTTCCATTGCATTTGGATTGTCTGTGTTGGACAAGTACCAAGCAGCAAGTGGAGATGTTGCACCTTCTTCTGAATGGAAAGGGACATGAAACCTAACATACAAAGAGGCCTATCTAAGTTGCTGTTGTATGAAATTGTTGACAGCCCACACAACCAAGGGAAATGGTACCTTTTCTCCCAGGGCAGCTCACAGCATGGCAACAGAGAGGCTTGGATTAGGTTTCTTCATCAGTTGATTATTTCACTGGAAGAAGGATGAACTCTGTTTTCTCCTGTACTGCCTTGGGAGGAGCAATTTGGGCTTTGCTGGGGACCTGGAGGCACTGGGAGAGTTGCACCATGGAAGTTGGTGCTCACTTCAGTGTCTGCCTGTGTGTGCTTGCAGCTGGGTGGGCTGCAGGAGTTAGGAGCTCTTTGCACTTGACAGCCAACTTCTTGTCAGGAGTACTGAGCCAAGACAGTGTTTTCTGTGTGACAAACATTAGACAAATCCAAGAGTTAAAAGTAGGAGAGGGAGAAAGACTGAAGGGGAATTTAAACTTCACATGCAGCTGATGCCTCCTGCTCTCTGCCCAGCTCTGACACCACTCATCTTGTCACAGCATCATCATTATGTGGGCTTTGTGGACTCTGCAGTCCAGCTGAGGTGTTGTGCTGGCAACACTACTAACAGCAGTGCTGTAAGGTATAAGGGATAAAAGAGAATTAAAACCTTCTCCAGCACCCAGCACAATACTGAACATAAAGATAGAATCAGTGTTTCACCTCTCTTTAAATAAAGGCAGACACTGTCTGTCCCTGCTCAGTGCATGTGTTTGTGGAAGGAGGAAGGAATCAAATCCTGCAAAACTGCGCCTCTAACTTTGTCCCTCATAATAATTATATTTTTTTAATATGAGGAATTTGTGCAAGGCTATCAAATTTGTATTCCTTCTTGGGATGGCAGCTGCATAAGAAGGATGTCTAGAAAACAATACTTTGCAATTAGCAATATTTGATTGTATGTATATTCCCATCTACAAGCTCTTGGGTCCTTTAAAGACAAAGGGAAAAAAAAAAAGCTAAGAACTAATTTAGAATAAAATAGACAGTTATGCCTGACTAAATCCTGCATTTGAAATCTAAGTATCCCAAATAAACAGTGGGAATATGTGAAACAATAATGAAAAAAAGGAAATTGGAGCTGTTGAGACTAGCTCACACATGCTTCTATTTCAAATACTTTTTCATACAGACAAGTTTTTGGCAAGTGCTGCCAAAAACACCAGCTTTTATCAGAAAAAGCCCTTTGCTATGCTGAGATTGAGCCAAAGGATTGAAATAACTTCTACTGATTATATTCTCAATGTGTACTGTGGCAGTCTTAAACTAGCTCTTATTACACTGAATTTCTTCTGTTTAGAGCAAAAATTAATCAGGAAAAAAAAAGCCATCTGATAGTTTGCAGGTTTTTTTTTAATTACAGGTTTGTACCAATTGCAAACTTTCAGGAACTTTTAAATGAGTGTTTATGCAAAATAGAGGTGTTTTTCCTTTTATTATAGGAAATGCCAAACGGATCTCCAGTATTTATTGCCTTCAGATCATCAACAAAAAAAAATGTACAGTATGATGATGTACCAGACTACAAGGACAGGTTGAGTCTCTCAGAAAACTATACATTATCCATCAAGAATGCAAGAATCAGTGATGAAAAGAGATTTGTATGTATGCTAGTTACAGAAGATGATGTTTCCGAAGAGCCGACGATAGTCAAAGTTTTCAGTAAGTAAATCTAGTTGTTACTACCATTAACATTCATCAGCATCTGAATCATAAATTACAGAAACTTTTGTTTAAGGCAGGATTAAAGCCAAGAAAGTAAGTTTGGCTCAGTAAATTACTAAGACTAGCAAATTTCTGCAGCTTTCAAAAATGTAATCTACTGGTGGCATTTATGTAACAGGACTGCCTGCACTTGCAGTTTATTCATGATAAGTGCTGGCTCAAAGAGAATTTTAGGCTTTGATAATGACTCACTTATGTGATGTCATTTGGCCTTGGAAATGAAAAATGTAAAATTAGCATTGATTATTTTCCATTTGTTCTCAGAGCACATTTTTCTGCAGGAGGGAAACATTAACCGTGTGCGGTCTGTGGGATTATTTCAGGGGGGAGGTTTGAAGTGGCTCTGAGCAGCTACTGTGCAACAGCACACACTGTGAGGGAGAGAGCAAGAGGCTGCAAAGTGATGCACCAGCCCCAAATGCTTGTTTTGTCCCCTGCTGGATGGTAGGAAGGGGAAGTGCCAGTCTGCTGTTCTCTCCTAGAGCACAGCAGGGTCCATGAGTGTTTGCTCTCACCACAGCTCAATGGCAAGGCTGGTCTGCAGTGCAAACCCCAGCCCTGTGAGGCACAGCCCAGCTCAGAGCTCACACAAGCCTGGTCCCTTGCTGGTGCTGATTCAGAGCAGGAGTGTAATCCATCAAACCCTGAGTCAGCCTAGAGGGGTATCCATTGTGGCTTTTTAGAGACACAGGGCTGTGACTGCAGTGTCTTATCTTCCTTAGCTTCATGTTTTTATATGGCTTTTGGCCTTTGTTGCCCTTCAGGCACAGATTTGTACAGTCAGAGTAAGTCTGCTGTGGGAACATGCTGACTGCGGGTATGGGCAGTTTCAAAGAGATCGCACTGTGCTTGAAGAACACAAATTCATGTTTTGGAAGGGCAGCCTTTTGCTTCTCTCAGGTAGAAGGTTCCAGGGTGTCCTCAATGATATCTATGCTGTCAGTCACATAAATGAGTTTAAAGCAAGATTAGGAGCCAACAGTAATTCCCTTGTTTCACTTTCAATTTGACTGCAAGAACAATTGAATTAATGACAACAGGGAGGAGTGTGCTCAGAGCACGCATAGTAAACACAGTGCTCCAAAGGAAATGATAAAGAATTATCATGTTTACTTATTGCACAGTAGTAAATATGTAGATGAGGCAGTGGTATATGGTAAAATGAAACACTAACTGCTTGAATTACTGTGTACTCTACTAAGCATTAACACAATGCTAACTCAGCCATGGAGCACAGCTTGTCTGGTTTATTCTGTGCATTAATTCTAATAGAGGAAGCTTCTGTTTACTAAGGAAGATAAGAAGGGAGGATGCCACGCGTGTAATATGGCCAACTTAGCGCTGCAAGAAAAATTACCTTTGTGTTTCTTTGCTTTGCATGCGCAACTTTATTTACGGTTCTCTTAACTTTTCTTTGCATTTAATTTTCTTGAGTCTGGTTTTTAAGTTCTCATTTTTAGTTGCTCACTTGCTCACTTTAATTGCAGAAGAATTAAGTGTAGCTGGCAAGCTTCATTTATTTAATGAGAGGAGTTTCCAACTCATGGAGCCACAGGTACAGAGCTAGGCTGCTGCAGTGTGACCCTCATAAACCAGAATCTCATGCACCTGAAACTCAGCTGCATCCCAGAAGCCACGACTGAGTCTGGGTTTTGCTGGAGCTTGTTCAGTCCTCAGCTGTGCTAGCTGATTATCTCAGGAGTGAGGAGCTGAAATGGCTCAGTGTGTAGGTACCACCTGCTAGCCTCTCTCACTGACTACTCAAACAAGCACTACCAGCTTTCCAGATGGATCCTGTCAGCAGCTTTTTTGTGGAATTAAACAGCCAGTTTCCAAAGCAGGGCAGCCAGCAGACGGGAGCTGCTGTCCTGCTGCACTGGCACTTGGCTTTTGCAGGCAGTGAACTCTTTTTTCCCTCTATTATAAGGCCTATATAGAGTTGCAGAGTACTCTGGCAAGCTCTTAAGCTGAGAGATAAGCAGTGTGCTGAAGTTGCAAACCCACCCAAGTGAGGTTTGCTGCCAAGTTTAAATTTTTTTCCTCGCTGCAGACGCTGAGCTGGTGAATGCCAGGCGAGTGTTTTACAGTGAATTACCTTGGTGCACGTGCGGGGATCTGGCAGCGGCGTTTCCTCTCGGAGGCTGCTCACAGGGAGCAGGTGGTGGCAGCCTCTCAGCTGGAGCACCTGCTCTGTCACAGGGCACTCAGAATGGGAGAGCCCCACAGCAGCTGCAGAGCTGCCTCCCTTCCCCTCACAGGATCACTGCAGGGCAGGGGTGTCCAACACACTAAAACCAGGGTGTTCTCTAACCCGTCTTGGGGGAGATGAGAGACAAAAGGAAGCAAGGCTGAGGTGGGGGAAGGTGTCCTGGCTTGATCAGCTGGTGACTGGGACAGGCAGGCAACTTCCCCTGTTTATGGGACCCAAACATCTGACCCAGAAGGCCTGTTAATGGTTTTGTAAAACCATGTTTTCTTGAATTGATGTGAAAATAATTTTTCCTTGATAGGTTCATGTATAGAAAAAATCCACCTTTTTCCTTCAAAACTAACAAAAGAGAAATAAACATGCGTATATCTCCTAAAAATAAAAATCTTTATTATTCCTTTGAAGAAAATATGACGGTCTTAGTGTATAGCTTTGACTGTGTCTTTTGTTTGGTTTTGTTTTTTGCCACAAGCAAAGTTATTTGAAAGATGTCAGATGAATAGCTTCTTTTATTCACTTTCATTTCCCTTTTGATCTGATTTTGTTCCATCCTGGGGTGGTCATTCAAGTGAAGAGTATTTGTGCATTTGCACGTAAACACGCACATAAACAAAATGGATTATTGGGAAAACACACAGGCTTTTGCTACCTCTGTGACAACAGGAGCAGGGCATCTGCACTTCAGTACTTCAGCAGTGTGTGCAGTGACTTTGGCAAGACAGTGGTGAAGTTCACTTAGAACTGGGATTACCAACAGGCATGCAGTATTTGATAGGAAGCTTAATTTGGGGAAAGGGTACTCTAAGCTGTCATGGTTAAGAATGTTTCTGTCTGTAAAAGTATGCTTGTTTAAGCAGCACAGATAGGGTGTAGAGCCTTTCCTTGACTGTATAGACATTGATTTATTTTTTTTCCCTTCACTCTTCCCCTCTTCTTTTAAAATTGTGGGGAAAACTGTCTCTTTTGGAGATAAAAATTTGCATTCCGGGCTTCAGGCCAAACTGTTTTAACAGACAAGTTATATAGTCCCTAGAAAGTAGTCTTTTATGATGGAAACACTGATAGATCCTCCACTTTGGCAAGCTAAGAGATCCATCTACCATAATAAAAGTAAGTAAGAAGACTAACTGGCACTGGAAAAAAGTTTATTTTTTTAAGAGAGTCATAACTAACACAGAATCAGTTAAAATAATTGCACTTTTCTCTATCATCTGAATTTCTTAAATGTAATAATCCCACTTAGGAAAAATAAACATTAGAAGAATGATTAAGTTGCATTTGTTCCTTTATAACATTGACAGCTCAGCTACAGTAATATCTGCAGGAAATCTGCTTTTTTGTTACTACAGTGTCTGTACTACTGGCTCCTTCTCCAGCATGTGTGTCCTATAAATCAATAGATCAGATCAGGTTCTCTCCTCCTGGGTGGTGAACTAGTCTGTCTGGCTAAAAGATGTATTGTCAGAGTACATGGAATTCATTCTGGAAGGTGTGAAACATTTAAAGTGAGAGTTTGCTCTTGTTCTTTTTGCTAATATTGAAATAGAAATACCTCACCCTTTCTTCTTTTAATGGGGAAATATAGCTAAGACTGTATCAGGCTAGATTATTCTGTTTCATTTCAAAAGTCCACATATTTTTAGTATTTTTTTGATTTTCAAACAGCTGTATGTACTCCCTTCACCAGTACTTTTATCCTATTTATGTTTTAGAACAACCCTCTCAACCAGAAATCTTACATCAAGCAAAACTCTTAGAAACAGAGAAGCTACAAATGGTAAGAGCAGCATTCTCCCTCACAGTTCTGTTCCCAACAGCTGCCTGAAGTCCCTTTAGAGCCCAGACAGAGGTGATGGCTCCGAGGGGTGAATGAACACCTGTCTGTGAGTCTGTAGCTGAGCACAGAGCAGTTCCTTGCCACTACTCTATTTATTCCTGCCTGATCTGCAATCAAGGGCCACCCTGATCTTAGAGCCACTGCCCTCCTCCAAATCGTACCTCACCGATTCGATGTGCCGTATTTAAGAAAAGGAGTTAAGGATAAACATTTGAACTTCCTAGAACTTTAGACCCAAAATGGTGTAAGTGAAACCAGAATTATGTCAAAGCCTAATGAGAAAGCAGGTGGCTGATTCCTGTGTGTTTTGCAGCTCGGGGAGTGCGTTTCCAGGGACAGCTATCCCGAGGGCAACGTGACGTGGTACAGGAACGGGAGAGCTCTGCAGCCCGTGGATGGTGGTATGTTCTGGGAATGGCCACTGCCCGTGGATCCACACAGGGGTGTTTGCATGCAGTGTTTCTAAGGGTGGCTCTGCCTTATTCTAATGTATTCTTGCTTTGAGAAAAGCTGCTGGTATGGAAAGATACAGCTGGAGGGAGATATTCAGGCCTTTCAGAGTAGCCAAGCTACACCACGTAATCTTTCTCTTTTAGTTCCAGTTTTAAATACACATCATGGGGAGGAGAATTACCTTTATTAATGATATCCCCAAGCTATTTTTGAGCCTATGAAACTAACAGAAACCTGTATCTAATTTCCAACTTCTTAAAAGGTATTAGCTGTCTCATTTTCATACCTGTCCAATATTGTGTATTGGACCACACAGACCATCATATTATACAACTAATTATTTTGCAGGATATGTAAGGATAACTATTTTTTCCCTTCTTTTCAACTTTGACAGATCTATAAGGCTACAATATTTTTCCTTCTGTATAAATTAGAGAATAATTAAAAAATAAAATAGATCCTAATTTTTTTTGCCATCATTTTTGAGTCTTTCTTTCTGTCTTACAAATTAGGTTGATTTGTATTAAAAATCCCACCATTTTTCTACTAGTTTTTTGTTTGGATTTGATTTTAAATATTAGGTAGATTGGGAGTATGTTGTTGGTAAAGTGTTCCTGGTACACTTCAGTGGCAGTACTAGAGGAAAAGTGTGTAATCTCTTGGGTAACATGTATGTTTGCAGCCTGTTCTCAAATGCAGAACAGGCAACAACATACAGGAAAGCGGTTTCAAATTCTGTGTGTGACACTGAAACATTATTTTCTTTTCAGTTGTAGTCATAAATTTGCAAAAGATGGTGGACAGAACAACTGGGCTCTTCACCATGACATCGTCTCTTCAGTACATGCCAACAAAGGAAGATGTAAATGCCAAGTTCTCTTGCATTGTGACTTACTATGGACCTTCTGGCCAGAAAACAATACAGTCTGAACCAGTTGTCTTCGATGTTCACTGTAAGTTATCAAAAAGCCTCTTTTGCTGTACAAAGTCTACCTCCAGGGCAGGGGAAAGCAAAATCAGAAACAGTTTACAAAATTAGAGAGTGGTTGGCTATTGGAATGGTTTCTTCAAAACTGATTTGCATCAAGAAGGTCTGAGTACATTGCCAAAGTAATTTTTATTATCTTCAGATTTGCCTGAGATTTCATTTTTCCTAGCAATGAAATAATGGATATCAAGATTTCATTGACAAGAGAAAAGTGATAGCTATAAAAAGCTGCAGTGAAATAGGCTTTTGAGAATGTTAAGAGAAGTTATAGTGGTTGATAAAAGTGATTCTGTGCCCCCTGATATATGCAGTAAATACACAATACAGTTTTTAGTAAACTCAAATATTTTTTCATCTTTTCGGAGTCAGCACCAAGCAGTTAATGCTGGCTGTCTACCTTTCACAAAATGCTTCTCTACAGCTCTAAGATGCAGTGTTTTACATTTAAAATGTATAATTTGAATATTGGTAGACTTCTAAGTAAAGAATTTGTGCAAATAATTGCTTCTAACTGGACTGAATCCTAAAGCAGCTTCCTTACTGTGTTACCAACAGATGTGGAAATCATAATGTTCCTTTGAATAAACAAAACAGGCTGTTGGCAAGGAAAGATCAGAGGAGGTGGCGGCACTTAGAGACCAGGGGAAGAGACATTTCAAAGTAGTGTTAAATGGCCTTTCTGAAGGACTGTAGAAGGCAGCAGGTCACAGCAGGATGTAGAGGAACAGGAGACAGACAGTATGTACAGTTGAGTATTACCTCTCTGCACACTTCTGGTACATTATCTTGTAAAAGATGAGTCCCTGTTTTGGGAATTATAGGGTCTAAGTGTACAGTCCAGCATCTATGTCCTAGCAATGTGCAGTATGACAGCTGTGTACTCCAGCTGCCAACAAAGACAGCAAGGCACTCAATTTCTCCAAGTAGTGTGAGTGCAGCACTGCCTTGAAAACAAAAGTCATGGGCTGGAAGTGCCATGTATGTTCTGCCTAGGCAATAGCTGCTTTTCCTCTACAGGTAAAGTTTGTTGGGATGCAGGGTAGGGGATCTTTTGACCCTGATCAAATAAAACCAAACCTTGGAGCAGCTGGTCTTTGGTTTCATCTGAAGTCAGAGTTTTCTTTTTACCAGCTCTTTCTCCAGAGTGACAACCAGCACAACTAAAGGAGAACAAAACCTCTGGGAAACCTCTGGGACAGCTGTTACCCATGGGAATACTATAGGCATTTCACCTATCCCATCAATTTAAAGCTAGAGACATTTTTTTTTTTTTTTTGGTTTTGCTTTATAAAGCTGGGTACGAAATTTCGCTATGTTTTTTTCTGTCATTTGTGGAGCCCCATGACCATGAATAACTCCTGCTGTGCATGGCAGATGTTCCTAGGAAAGAAATGTAGGGACCAGAAAGCATTTGTTGCTATCACTTGCCAAGAGATGCTGTGCTGTCCTCATTTCCCCTCTGCTTTCATGCACTGGGGCCACTTCACTTGTTGAGGGTAAGGCTGTTCCAGATTTCTGTGGTGTGTGTACTACATGCACTTGCAAGTAAGAACTAGCCAATATGAAGGGAAAAAAAGCCTGTGTGGCTCTGGGATGGTCACTGGCCACATGTAGTGTGCCCTCTGTATAAAGATTTAATGTTTGATAAACTAACTCTTCTAGTTCTGGTCTAGTAACACACAATTTAATTAATTCCAGCAGTGTGTTGCTAATTAGCAAATACTGGGAGGCAGGCACATTCTTCAGTACTGGAGAGGCCTCAGGTATGAACTTTGGCTTTGGAGTGTGGAGTTACACAGCTTTCTTTCTGAGTATTCTTATCTGCTGTAACTTCAGTTCCTTACTCTGCATAAATGCATCTCCAAATTAATTAATTTATGAAATTCTTCATTAATAGATGTCCAAGCTTCAAGAGATGCATTTCATGACTGCTGTTAGTTGATTATAATGACCCATCTGATTTGGTTTTGCTTTTTTAGTTTAGTTGAATGTTCCTAATTAGTTCCTCAATAATTGTGATTTTTTTAATGAGTCAAATGTAATGCAGATTTAAAAAATGGAAGACTCAGCTCTTAAGAGATGGAAGTCTTTCAGCCTTTTTTATTTTAGATTGACTGTCAAAACTGATATTTTGCATCCCTAAAGCAATGGAACCAAATCATAAAGACCTGCTGCTCATTCCTTGAAACTTACCATTTCTCCTAAAGAAATGGGGAGAGCATGATTAAAATTATGCCTTCAGAAGATTTTTTTTTTTAAAGGTTTGTCTATTCAGTCAGGATCTAAGAAATGTTTTATGGTTTGTTTTGGTTTTTTACTTTGTCTTTTGCATTGAGTTAGTGCAGTCTTTAGTGCTCAAGTGTTTAATAGTTCATATCCTGGAAGGAGCCAGCCACTGTAACCTAGTATGAAAAGAAGAGTGAATTAGGTCTTGCTGTGTTGGATGTTGCTTGGATTAGGATAATTTAGCTCAGCTAGCAGCAGTTACATGCCTGCTTTTGCAGCTGCAAGCAAAGAAGCTTCTGAAAGCCAGGAGTGCTGTGATAGGAGTCTTGGAGCTGGACACTTAGATATTATCTCAGATATTTAATCATCTAGGCTCCAGTTATGTAGGGTTCTGCTCAGCATTAATCAGTGTAAAAAGATAATGTTTGTCAGGCAGGCTTCCCAGTCATGGCCTGCTGTTAGGTGTCTGTTTTGTTATGGATAAACTGCTTTACATAACAGATTAGAGTCAAGGACACTTCACACTCAGGCTGCTTCCAGCACTGGTGTTTTCCTTGAAATGGCATAGTGGCTGGGGCAGCCCTGGGATAGCAGCATTCATTTACTAAATGGCTGCCTTTTGGTGCTGGCTCTTGCAATTTTGCTGTTGTAGAAAGCAGAATCTCAGACTGCAAAAGCACCAAGTAGGATGGGCCAAGTCAGGCATGTGTGAGGCAAGAGGTGCCTTCACTAGGCTGCTCCTGTTTCTTAGTGAAAGCAGGGGAGTACATTATTCACCAAGCACCACTCTGCATGGCACTGGGTACCATCTTCCGGTTCTCAGGCTGCCCTCAGAAGAATGGCTTCTTCATCTTAGACAACAGTTAAAGTGTCTAAGCTATACTTCTGTATGCTTGGGGTTTTTTTCTAATTTAGCAAATTAAATTATAATTTGCTCTTGGTTGATTACTGTAGATAGAAGGGTAGGATATTTCTAGAGAAAAGCCTGGTGGTTTGAAGGAATGTAATTTTTGTATTAGTGTGTCCATTTTTAATCCAGTTCTGTTTATCTCTGTGGGAAAAAAAATGTTCTAAATTAGTCTTTCTCTTTATTAATTCCTCCCATTTCAGTCTCAAGATACAACCTAAGCAATTCCAGAATATATCTAGACATTCTTTATGATATGACATTCTTTACCTTAATGTCATATCTTTATGATATGACATTCTTTACCTTAACATAAACTTGAGAGAAACTTGCAGCAGCCCCTGACACTGAGTTTTTTGGCCCAGCAGCTACCAAGAGGGGCATGCATGGCATTCCTGGCCAGCTATCTCATTGCATCTCTTGTATTCCATACCAGCAGGGATGCTGGACTTCCCTTTTCCAAGCAGGCAAAGTTGTGCTTCAGCTCTGGAGGTGCTGAGGTGGAAGCTTGTTTGGTCACGTGTGGTGCTTCCATGTGGAGGGAGGCAGGCTCTGAAGGAGGGAGGCTGTGGCAGGTTGGAATCCAGCCCTGTCCTGCCCTGGGGAGGGCGAGGGGCTGGGCTGTGTTAGGGCTCTCAGGTGACAGCCCCACGTTGGGCACCAAAATATTGGAATATGATCCCAATACTACCAGGTAGATTGTGCCTGGGCTCATCTGACCCTTGCTGCTTGGCCAAAGGCGGCAACTGTGGTATTTCACCTCAGAGACACCTTTGGCTGGCTGGATATGTTGCAGCTGGGCACTGAAACAAGTCCAGGCTTGTAGAAACTCAGTTTACCTTTGGTGGAAAGGCGTCAGACAAGGATGAAGAGGAGAAGGAGATGGATTCTGTCAGAGGGTTTAATCCAGAGTTTATTCTATGGTCACAAATGTCTGAATCTTAGGTAACAGCTCCCACAGAATACCGAGCACATGGTCCTGGCTCAATTTAAGCCCAGGGACAGGGGGAGGGAAAGGGACAGGTGAGCACCAACCAGGGGGGAGGAGGAGGGTCTCAGGGAATGAGGGACACAGACAGGCCAATGACCCCAGGCCTGAATTGCATCCTTTGAACTCGACCAACCACACAGACGGCCTTGCTGGAATGTTAAGACTGATTGACAGCCCAGCAGGGGGCAAGGGGGAAGGGAAAAAGAGGTATTGCCACACCTGGGAAGGGGCTGGGAAGTCTAAAACAGGAAATTGCAACACACTGCAACGCAGGGCTGCAGTGGAAGGCAGCTCCTGGTGCTGAGGAACCCCACTGCAGGAGACAGACGTGAGGAGTGCCTGCAGGGTGGGAGGGCTGTACAACACACGCTTCACTACGCACAAAATCACCTGTCAGCCAGGGCTTTCTCTGCTGGGGAGACTTTTTTAGTGTCTAATAAGGTGTGCTGTGCTGTATCTTAATGCACGACTGGCATCTTTGATGGAATTTTATTTATCCTTTGACATTAAAATAGTGAGAGTTATCTGCCCATATTATTTTAATTTCGTTCATTTTACTTTGTTTTCTAAAAATTATGTTTAGGCCTCTACTTAGAAATAATAGCATCTGCTAAAGAATACTCTGCTTTAAAAAATTATGAAAGTAAAGTGTAAGTTATAGTTCAACTTCAGTGAACATGACAGAAGTATGTTACATTTAGTGTTCTGTTGACTATGCTAAGAGTCCTATTATGTTCACCAGATTTATCTTTCTGAAAGCCTGTAGTGATCAGCATACAGAATAGGCTGAACATAGTTGCTTAGTTCATATTTATTTCTTTTAATGCCAGAAGGCTATTATCTAGTACTAATACACAGCGTTGAGAGCTTCAGTTGTTTTTCTGATTGCTGCGGTCCCCCATATAGGGAATTTCACAGAGGACAAGTTAATCCCTCATAATGAAATCACACCATGAAATGGTTCATACTAATCAGGATTTCTTTTGCTTTAAAGCACATGACATAGTTGTAATCATTGCTGTTTCAGTTACAGGTATTTTGGAGAATAAAAATGAATTTTATGTCCTATAAGTTCTTTGCACTTAATTGGCAAAAATATAGAAGTGTGATTAGCTTCAAGTTCTTTTATAAAAAGATCTACACATGCAAATATTTTCAGCTGCAGGATGATAAAATTGCATTTTCTTGGGCAATGAATATCATATGCATAGTGCTGCTGTATGATTACGCTGAAGCTATTAAATATGTACATTATTTTCACAGACCCAACAGAGAAGGTGACTATTCAAGTGCTGCCACAAAGCAGTACCATTAAAGAGGGCGATAACATCACTCTGAAGTGCTCAGGAAATGGCAACCCTCCTCCACAGGAGTTCCTGTTTTACATTCCAGTAAGTCCTGCCTTGCTGTCGCTGCCTAGTGAAATATTCTGTATCATTCCTTCCTGCAGACATTGCTACATGTCAGTGTCTACGTGGTTTTGCAACAAATGAAGAAAGGAATTTGATGACAAACACTGAAGATAGATAGACATTGGCCATTATATCACACTCTGAGAACACCTCACCTCAGAGGTGCCAAAATATTTTGAAAAAACTCTCCTTCCCCCTAGCCCACCCACATTTTTCAGGAGTTTAGACCTACTAAAAATTACAAGGTTTTACTTCACATCATCAGGTATTTTATTAAACAGTTTTGATTACAGCAGTTTAGATCTTGAAGAAAACCATCTCATCTGTTGTCATAACACAGATCCAGCAGTGAAAGTACAGCAAATTAATTCAGCTATTTTTTGGACTTTCACAGATTACTCTTTGTGCAATTTCTTTTCTTCAGTTAATTGTTTGGTGGCATAACAACACAAAAAATAATGTGTGTGACAGCACAGAAGAACAAATCTGTAAATTGCTTAAGACAGAGACTGAGAAAAATAAAGGCTTTGTTACCATTAATCTTCTTAGTACTGGTGAAATCCACAGACAGATGTGGCTTTATATTCTAAGACTCCTGGTCCTTGTTCCCATGTCCTGCTTCCCATTTCTGTTTTATATGCCTTATTTGTTCCTGCTGCAGCTCTGAGCAGAGCTGCTCTTGCGAGAAGCCAAAAGAAGTGGTGTCCTTTCAGATATTTCAAACCCAGTATGTCACCCTCTGTACATAATCGTCACTACTCTGGACTCCTGGCATGTTTGAATTGTTGCAGAGAGCAAGGGGAGCTAGGAGCTGAAGTCCTTATCTCAGAACAGCCATTTAGATTCAGTGAGTCATCCTAGAAAGTCACTAAATGCCAGTGAAAAAGTGTCTGGTATCTCTCCTTGCTCTGCAATCACAGTGAGTGAGCTAAACACCCGAGTTTGTCTTATCTGTGGGCTCCCTGCTGCCTGATACTGGTCTTTCCTCTCAAGGAGAGTTGCAGTGGGTGATCTCTTTGAAAGGCTCACAGGTATTATAAATCTCTTTCTGGATTCAGAGATAGGAATTAGGGTATCATTCTATGTTTGTTTCAAAGCTGATCTAAGTCAGTAATCAGGGGGAAACTGGGGAACTGGACAGCCATAAAGCAGCATTTGCTGGCTAATTCAAAACACCAGTGTGCTTGTGCTGTTCAAAAACATGCAAAGCAGTACAATTCAGTTCGTGATTTGTCCTAAGCTGAATATATCAGAACCAGACTTAGAAACACAATTTGTTTTGTGCTTTGATTTCTGCAATTACTGTTAGTAGACTGGGTTTTTTGGCTAAACTTTTAAATATTGTATTGTAACATCCTCTTAAAATGAGTTAGTCATTCAATTAAAAGAGTAAGCTCTTGATTTTTAAAAATAATGTTTTTTAAAATAATGTTATCATGCAGGAAGTAAATGTTACTTTAACTAATAGGTAATTACAGTTGAATGATGCCATGTCTAATAGTTGCTTTGAAGTATTTCACCATCCTTATAATTTAAAAAAATCCTCAACAAAAATCAGTGGGTTTAGCAGGCCCATGTACAGTAAATGTCTTGTTTTCCACTCGCAGGGAGAAACAGAAGGTATAAGAAGCTCAGATACTTACATAATGACAGATGTGAGACGAAATGCAACAGGAGAATACAAGTGCTCTCTGACTGACAAAAGCATGATGGACTCGACCACCATCACTGTGCACTGTAAGTAATTGCATTTTTCACTCCTAGGTAGGATTCAAACTGATCTTGGACCTCCTGGGATGATTTCTCTGCTTTGTGTATGCAGCTTAGTGCAATTACCTACAGGTGAAGTGTTGGTTTGAAGGGGTGTCCAGACATTTCTATTTATTCTAGTGTATTTCTGTTTGAAAATCTTGACTTTCTCAATTCATTGGCTAGTTTCACTTCCCATAGTTTTGGATAGTGTTTGGTTCTATTACACTGTCACATACAGTGAGAATTTTGTTATTTTATTTTTGCTCGTGTGAACGTATCTAGGGCAAATTACTTTCTTCCAGCTGTGCCTTAGAATGTAGACAAACATGGAAGCTAATCCACAGGAATATCACTGAAGGTCATTCTTCATCGTTAAGTTCCTGTTCCCTCAATGAGGTTAACGTGTAAGGAGCCTAGAAAAGAAACTTAGGAAGTCGTTATGTTCACATTGGAAAAGTTGGGTTTTTTTACTTTTTCCAGCATCATGAGAGCTACAGAGCTCAGTAAATTTTCTTTAGCTGGACACTGTTTAGTCACACTATCAGCAACACTTCAAGAGCAGCCACTGAACTGGTTGAACCACTGAAGCAATAGTTGCTTTTGATCTCTTCATGCAGAAGTCAAGAGCAAGAACTTTTTCAAACTCTGCTACACTATCACAAGCTGTTAAACTCACGCCAGGGGTAGAAGTTTTCCTCCTAAAAACATTGATTGTCTGTAGTCTTCACAGTATCATCAGTAGTTGACAGGTTCAGAGGGATCTGAAGGATAATGAAGTTTAAAGGCTTCCACTGTAGTTATATTTTACATTAAAACAAACTTCATGTTTCTATACTTTGTTTTGAACTTTTTTTTTTCTTGGAAGAGGTACAATACGTGCATAATATATCAGTGATTATTGATTATTACACTACATATGATGAATTACACTATTATATTTCATGAATATTTTGCCTTTAATAAGATCATCCATTGTTACCCTGCCCACCTGTTCTGTTTGCCAAGTTGGGCATGTAAAACCTGAAAAGGGCTCTGTGCTGCTGCCCCTTCACTGCTGGATAGCAAAGGTTCCTTTGCTCTGGTATAACCAACCCTTTGATTTTTCTCCAAGTGTATTGCATGTCTACTTTTGCTTTCATAAATAATTACTCAAAAAAATGGCTTTCTCAGCTCAAAGTTATTTTTAACAAGCCAATTTTCCTGTGTCTTCTATTTTATCTGCACATTCAAAGAACTTTACTATGCCAGAGAAACATGTAATTTCTAGACATGAATCTTCCCAGTGCTGGCAGCTAATGCAGCTACTCAGAACTCAGAGCTGCACTCCAGTACCCTACTACTTCACTTTCCTTAGGATTCATTTTGTTTTTTTCCAAAACACCTCTATCTGCAATAAAGCCTTTTTTTTTTTAAATGAGGTGCAGTGGCCTGGAATAGTTCTGTAATTCCTGAATGTCCAGACCATGCACCATCCTTAAGGTACTTCATTGTCTTCTCTGATGCTGGTCTAAAGCATTTCTGCAGTTTGTCCTTCAGATACTACTTACTAATGTTTATCAAATTCTGCCTTTTCTCCCTCTTTTGTTCTGTTGCTCACCTTTTATATGGATGAATATTCCTCTCTGTGGTGGCACACTAAAAAAAACATTGGTTACGAGTCAAGGCTTTTCATTTCTTCACATCCAATCTCAGCATTTAGATTTTTTTTTTCTTTTTTAAAAAGACCAACCACAAGCACAACAAAAAGCAGGCTATTTCTCGTGTTTAATAATATTAATTAAAATAAATTTAAGATAATTAATTATTATATTTAAATTAATTTAAAATTAATTTGAATTAGAGAAACTATTTCTAGTAATTTGTTAAATTTCAACTGTAGTGTCTTTTCCCAAACCAATTTTATTAAGCATTATAATGGCACTGATTTCTTTTGGTGACCAGGTAGGGAAAGCTTCTTGCTGCTATCAAAAAACATTATTATGCCATAATCCTCAAATATTTTTTTGTAGAGAATTCCAAGCTCCATTTTTCCAAGTTGACTATAAATTATGAGACTTTACAGAATGCTGAAAATTGACATTAAAGCATCAGAGTTACCTGTAATGCTTAGGGAAATTATTTATGAAGGAAATTGAGGGGGAATGAAAGATTCCCTGCCTTATCCATGAAACATAAAAGACAGACTGTACAACCTGAGCTCTTGCCTTTCAGAGCAGAATCTGTGCAGCCAGGTCCCAATTTAAAGTCCAGCAGAACTGAGTGCTCATGGCTGGCATGATTTGTCCCTCTACAGAGGCAGCAGCAGAGCAGGATGGATGTTGTGGATTTGTGGTTTTTCACAGAGGTTGTAAATTCTCTGCCAGCTCTGTTCCTTCAGTGAGTTTGCCCAGGGTCAGGTGAGCAAAACTGGCAGGCAGGGGACCAGGGCAGGAGCTGTTTACAGCCACTCACAGAAGTGTAGAAGCACACCCTGAATGAAGCAAGGAAAACACCCAGCAGCAGAGAGATGCATCTTCCCTCAGCTGTAAAGAAGCAACTCTTTCAACCCACAGTGCCCTTTCATTATCTGTTGCTGTGGGGAATTTGAGCAGCTTGGTCTAGTGTTGGTGTTCCTGGCCATGGCAGAGGGGTTGGAAGCTGAGGATCTTTTAGGTCTCTTCCAGCCCAAGCATTCTATGATTCTGTAATTGTTTCTGCACATAAAACCTAGTGTGGAGTAAGTAGGTCTGTGGAACTTCCTCTTTGTGATGCTTTCCTTTCTGCTAAAATGTGTTCTGCAAACCATCCAGTATATTTAAGGTCTTAGGAGTATAGCATTTGTATTTCTCTATAGGTATTTTTATAGCCTTGTCTTGTCTTTCAGTAAAGTCATTGAAAATACAGGGGAAGTCACCTTTTGAATGCTACATGGAAAAATCTATTCTCACATACTAGGAGAAGTTTCCAGTTGTCTGCTAGTTTATTTATGGAGTTCAGACAACAAAGAGGTGCCTGCATAGCTTTCCCAAATGCAGCACAGTATTCCATCAGAGGCCTCCTTTAAATGCTGGGAGTCTGTCCTAGATGTGCCACAGCTTCCAAACGGAAATGTGTGCTCCAGTCTTGCCCACATTAATTCCATACCTCCCTCACATGATGTGGTGGTACGTGCAGAATGCACTGTTTGTCTCTTCCCTGCCCTACTTGGTATGCAAAGACAGCACTGAAATCAATGCAAGACTTCAAATGAGACCACATTAAGAGCTAGCATATATTGAAAATGGTGCCTGATGAGGAGCTTGTTTCTGAAGAACATTTCAAAGCCAAATGTGAGATGTACAGAAAATTCTCTCGGAAAAGTTTTTCTTCAATGGAGACAGAAATTTGGTTTTGATAGTCTTCTATATGCAAGAAAATGTTTTCTCCTCATACTTCTGCACCAAAGTGAGATTATTTATGAAGTAGAGAGGTAAATACAACTACATCACATTACTTTGTGGACCTTACAGATAAACTGGCAGAAAATTAAGCAAAATCAAGTTGTTCACGTAGAGCTTCTGGAGGGGATCCTATGTTAAACAGCAGCTTAATTCTGTTTTGCCTTGTAAGTCATACAAATACTGCTCTGAGTTATGTAGCTCATCTCATACCCTCTGCATTTTCCTGTACTGCTGTAGCAACCAAGACGGGTGTGGGAGGGATTGTAGTCCCCGTTGCACCACACAAAGGGGCCAGCAGGGCACAGCCAGTCTACCCTGGAGGAAAACTGGGCTGAAGGATTGCTCCGGGCTCAGTGTCAGTTTTGCCTGAGATGAAGGCAAAAACTTCCATGAATTTTTGCTTCCTTTGGCAAATATGAGAGGAATGCCTTTTGAATGGCCTTTGGTGATCTCTTAGGTTTGAGGTGCTATCTTGCTTCAAAGAACAAAAAGTTTTAAGTACGTGTAGAAAGAAATTCTTGAGGGGAAAAAAATAATAGCCTTGTCTTCAACCACCCCTCTGCCCTGATGGAATGTGTTTTAGAAGAAACACATCCCATACACTATTGAAATCTATGTACTGCTCACTGGAGGAGTCTTGTTATTTTATTTCTTTTTTTTTTTTTTTTTTTTTTTTTTCTGGAAGCCACAGGAGAATAGTTGGGTTCCATTTACTGGTTTCAGGAGGGAGGATAGGAAATCCCCATAGGAATACAGAAACAAGATGCCATTTTATCTCATCAAGATTTTTGACTCATTCACAGATGAAAGTGCATTTTTTGTGACCTCTCAGAAAAGTCATTGGGCTTGTAACACAGATAATAATGCTGCAGACCAGTAGTACAGGCTGAGCCCTAGTTGTTCCCTCAAGTTCCACCTTTAATTACGATGGTGTTCCCAGGGCAACCACTGAGTGAAGCCAGTAGTGAAGTTCACTGTTTTGTTAAGGAAAACTCACTTTCCTCCACTGTTATTTTTGTCTCGAGTTTTTTTTAAGCTCTGCTTTAAAGCCAAAAGGAGGCTTTGTAGCCCCTTTCTAGCAAGTACTATATTTGAGATGAAGTCATGTGTGCTTTTGACTGTGTGTGTTTGTGTGTGTGCACACATCTGTGATAGTCATTCAGTCAGGCAGCTTGGCTCACAAGCAAGGCACTGTCAGAGGGGAAGCAAAATAAAGATGGGCAAACTCTGCTTTTCTTTCGCTGTAGGATTAATTATTTTTTAAAAATGACCAGCCCACCAAATCCTTAAACTAAGAAAAATCCAGAGCAATGTCTCCTGATGTTTCTGTCACTGGCTCTCACCCTGCCTTGTGTCAAACACAGCTGTCGCTGACTGCAATTTCCCTTGAGCTTAAATATGTCAGGCAGAGCTTGGACTCTTTTTCGAGGTACACAAAAGTGGCATTTAAAGTCACAAATGAAAACAAATAAAGGGCTTCATGTGCAGTTCCCCAACCCTGTAATTTAGACTTCTCACCCCTTCAGTCAGTATCATGTCTCATACACCCTCTTTGACCTTCTTCATCCCCTTCAGATTCTGAGGATGAAAATCCTCTAGTTTTATCACACCAAAGAAAGGCACCCCTTGACCCTTGCTGCTCTCTCCACAATTACTATGTAGGATAACCTGTCCCCACCTGCACTAGTCCTCCCCTGAAGATGCATTTCTACCTGGCCCTCACAGCATTCCGTGCATCCCTTTCTGAGATGCACACATTGTTATGTGAAGTACTTCTTCAGCTTCTTCTGCCTACTCTGCCATTCTTTCAGCAGAACAAGGTGAAAAAAATGTATCCATTTGTCTAGTGATTAGTGAGGTTTTGCTTTTCCTTTTAGCCTGTAATTACAGCAAAAATATGAATGTTCTGCAATGCCTGTTTTAGAATAATTCTCTCATCTCCCTTCCTCGTAAAATTGACTTGAATTTTATTGAAGAAATGAAATCTTGAATTTAATGAGTGCAATTAGTCACATTTTCTTTTCTTGATAAGCCTCTGAAATGGGCCAGGCTTTCTGAGATTAACTTTTTACAAATGTTCTTTCTATCCCAGATCTGGATTTGCAGCTCACTCCTAGTGGAGAAGTCACAAAACAGATTGGAGAGGCCCTGCCTGTGTCATGCACAATTTCTTCTAGTAGAAATGCAACTGTGTTTTGGATAAAGGTCAGTAATTCATCTATTTCACACTCCATCTGGGTGTTCACCTCTTTATGTTACTGCTGCTACTTCAGTGTTTTGGAAGGAAGGAAGGAAGGAAGTTGTTCATTGGGCTTTTTAAAGAATATTGTTAAAATGGGTCTTACGCATGTGGTTAAAATGAGATCTACTCACATTGATGACTGAAAATCAGTTACTGTAATTATCAGCTCAGCTTCCAAATGGGGAGAATTATGTCATATTGTAACACAAATACAACTTCTGTGAAATGGTCTATACAAGGCCCTTTGAGAATAAGGTTCTTCTAAGAAGAAAAGTTCATTTGGAGGAATTTTGGTGCATTTTTTCAGAGGTGCACTTGGTCTTGGTTCTGATAAACCTAACAAAAGGGAAAGGGTTCAAAGGTTAGATGGTGAAAAATGTAGCTATTGAAGAGGTGGCTTTATACAAAACTATAGTGCTTGAAACTTATAGTAATGGTTGTTTATGAGCATATGTTGATCTCATAAGCCTGGGCTAGAGGAGAGTTACTTGTGTCTCAAATGTTTTATCACTCGTGCTCTTGGCCAGCCTACTAGAAAAGCTCAGAGCTAATAACTGATCCCATCTATGCTCTTGATTTAAAAGCAAAATTGTTCAAGAAGAAAGGAGATGGCTTCTATAAATCTCCATCAGTTTCCACTTTTCATGTAGTATGTTCAAATGTACTTATTAATGGGGAAACAGCTTAAAAAAGTGAGGCTCCAATTTTCCAAAGCATGTGAAAACTTCTGTTAATAGTAGTCATTAAGGGGTTAATTTATTGTGAGTCTATCTCTGTCATTTCTAACGCCTGACTTTATCAGGACAATACCAGAATGCAAACAAGTCCATCATTTTCAAGTCTTCAGTATCAAGATGCTGGAAACTATGTCTGTGAAACTACTCTACAGGAGGTCGAAGGGCTGAGGAAAAGACAGACACTTAAGCTTATTGTGGAAGGTGAGCAAGCAGACAGTTACAATTATTAATTGTTATTTTTAAATAAAATGGTTAACTGTAATACTGTTCTTGTAGGAAAACCTCAAATCAAAATGACCAAGAAAACCAACACCAATAAAATGTCCAAGACAATTATCTGCCATGTGGAAGGTTTCCCCAAGCCAGCAGTGCAGTGGACAGTTACGGGCAGTGGAAGCATCCTAAATAAAGCAAGTATCTTTCTTATTACTTTATTCACCAAAAAGTACTGTGTAGGAAGTGAAAATTAAAATCAAGGAACATTTTTGAGGTATTGAGATTGAAGAAAAGTCTTTTTTGTTTATTTAGGAGAATGTTAAACGGTAGCTGTAGCTACATGTGCTTACATGGATGATTTTTTTATAATAAAGCCTTTTTGAGTAGAACAGGTGATAGCAAAGGCTGAAGCTGAAAGCAAAAAGAAAAGGTTACAAATGAAATATGCATTTTTTAAATGAAGGTACTTAGTCATTTTAGCTGGGTAATGTGCTGATTTTGCCATTGCATAAAGAATTTGCAAATAATGATGGAATTGTAGAACTTACATTAGAAAGCAAATGGGTACTTGATGTAGGCATTAACTGAGTGAAATGTAATGAAATTTGGCATGTGTGAATCAGAAGTTACATTCATTATAGTTCCTTATGTGCTTTCCAGCTTTTATCCTAATATTTAGAGTTGTTTTTGTATGGTTATACCTGTTGTTTCTCAGTGGAAACAGAACAATTATGCATTCATCCTGAGGGATAAATAAGAAGAACTCATATATAGCAGGGAAAATACCTGGAAAATATGCAAACTGAAGTATTTTTATATGGATTACCAAATCCCATGAAAAGCATTGCCAGATTTTGCCTTAGCAGGAAAAATAAATGAGACCTCTCTACAGTCAGTGGCTGGAAGGGGAATGTACAGTGCTCCTGTAGATTCCATTACATTTCATTAGGCTTTGCTTTGAGCCCACAGAAATTATGTGTGGCTGACAAAATTGGTCCATTTACTTGTAGATATAGGACAGGAGGTATCTTGAAGCTATATAAATGATTGCAAATCATTTTCCCTAGGTGTTGCATTAATCCAAGAATGATGTGCAGCAAATTTAAGGAACAACACATTGATATTACAGTACAGATACTGTAGGTGCTACTAGACACACATGGATTGGCAAAGTAATGCTTAATGGGGAAATAGCTTGGAAAACTGGAAACTGGAAAACTTGGAACAATCCTTTCCTTTAGAGTGGCATAAATGAGAAACAGCAGGATGGAAAAAATTATACCTTAGAAGTTTGAAATTTTAAACATTTTTTCACTTGGAATATTTTTTAAATACTTGAATTAAAAGCAAATACAGAATGTTGTTAATTTTTCAGAAAAAAGCTTTTTTATTATTGGTCTTACAGTACACACTATACGATCTGTAACTAGATATTTTGGCCATTTTTTCTTTCAAATATTCACACTATCATTTAATAAAACAATGTAGTATTTCTCTTGCTGTTGTTTGGAAAACGGAAATATAAGTTGAAAGTTATTTCCCTCTGACCATTTTCACTGTGTAATACAAGTGATATATGTATTGTTCTTTGTGTTTTTAAATGATACTAATCTTCATTTTTCACCTTTTCAGACAGAGGAGACAAAATATGTTAATGGGAAATTTTCCAGTAAAATTGTAATTGCTCCTGAGGAAAATGTAACTTTAACTTGCATTGCAGAAAATGAGCTAGAAAGGACTGTGACCTCCATGAACGTCTCTGCTAGTGAGTGTCCTCTAAAGATAATTTCCTTAAAGTTACAGTTTCTCATAAAGTACCCATACATCACACTCAAATGAAGAGTAGGGCTGCATAGTAATGTTAACACTAAGATATTTAACCTTTTTGTCTTAAGTCAAGCAATTGTAAATCCACTGTGGATCAGTAGTACATAAAATTTATTGATAGCTTTCTACAATAAGTCACTTAGTCTTCATGACTTTCTTGGCTTTCTTTACTTTACAAAAGTAAACAATATTACGAAATAATAGTACAACATAATAGTGCAAAATACTGCAAAGTAATACTTCATTTAATAGACAGAGATATTTATTTATTACAAAATTAACAATATTTCTTAGTCCCTAAATTACAGTTTATTGGCATGACTTGACTCACAACAGAAATTACTGGGCTTCAATAATATATCATGATGAAAGGTAGTGAGAAGCTATGGAAAGGTAGGACAGAAATTCTCAGTCAGAAATATTTCTGACTTGAATATTACAGGTTTAAAGTAGGATTCTTCTAATGTATATAGTATAATTACAAAGGAAAGGCTTCTATTTAAAGATGGGATAAAATATCTTGTTTGGAAAACACTGTTGCAGTTTCTATTATTGCTATAGATAGGTAATTGAAGGTGATTTTTAGGTCTGTGTTGTCTTTAATTCAATTTTAACATTTTTCATTTCAGTAAGTATTCCAGAATATGATGAGCCAGAGGACAGAGGTGGTATGTATGGTTTCCTCTCTCTTTTTTTTATTCCTTTTTTTAACTTTCTAATCCCTTTTTCTGTTTCTGGTGAAAATTCTTTAGAAATGTTGCAATGCTTTACTTTTTTCATAGGTCATCTCATTAACTTTTCTTCTTTGCTTCAGATGAAAATAGTGAAAAGGTTAATGACCAGGCAAAGCTAATAGTGGGAATTGTGGTCGGTCTTCTGCTGGTCGCTCTGATTGCAGGTGTTGTCTACTGGCTCTATGTGAAGAAATCAAAGTAAGAAGTTTTTGAAAACTTTATACTAAGCTTGAAAAAGAACAGTGATAAGAAGAGATGTATGTTTACTTGTTTTCCTTCCTCTACAGCATTCCAGTTTTCTGGAATGGGGAAAAGCTGTTACAGTAGGTGCACTTGATAGCAGCAAAAGGAAACTTGGTACCTCTGGTTGGCTTGTCCTAATGTTTAATGGGACTCATCTCCTGGAGGTGGGGTTCTGATTTCATAGATCATAGTAGTAATGAGGTCCTGTTTCCTGACAGCCAAGTCTGTGCTGGCTCTTGCATTTAGATATAGTACTAATTGTGGAACTTGATGTGTGGAAGTCTGTCTGGCTGTACTGGGGCCAGAAACTGCCTTCGTTTAGAAATTGGCTGCCTTGTTTCCTTTGAAAATGGAATAATATGCAGAATAAGACTTGACCATCTCAGGGAGAAGAGAGATCCCTAATTTTTTCTTTGACGTTTCTTAAATAAAATTTGTAAAAATAGAGCTTCTGTGGCTGAAAAAATCTAGGAGCTCTCATCCCAGTCCAGGTTTTACACATCATAGGCATAGAAAACAGCATTTTCCATTTTCAACTTTCTTCCTTGTCACAGAGGCTCACTTCTGAAAACAGATGGGAAGGTGTCAAGAAGTGACCATGTTGCTCCATCCTTTTGAGGCTGGCTGTTGCTGTGTGCCCCATCTGGTCTTGCCCCCTTACCTTTATCTCCAGGGAGAGCTGGGGCAGTGAGAAGCTTTCTGACAGCTCTCACAGCTGCTTCTGAGCAGGGGAGGTTAAGTGGCTGTGCATAACCTGCTCCAATCAGTGCAAGTGTAAAAGCACTCTTAAAGTTCACTTGGTTTTAGTACGATCTTCCATTAAAATTGAATCAGATGAAATCTAAAATATACCAATGGGATTTTACTGTGAACAAATGTGTTTTCACTGATGCGAAAGTACAACAAGGAATTCTCCATCTGCTAAGAAATGCTCTTTTTTTTGGATAATACATAAAGACTTTGGCTCAACCATAACTGATCAGGTTTTTGAAGTTTTCCAAATATAGAATTGTTATAAATTACCCATGCACAGAACCACACTCGGACACTATAGGGGTTTTTTTTTGGTTTTTTTTCCCAAAGCTTATGCTTTTTTTTATAAAATATTAAAAGTAACAACATAGTGCTCTTCCTCCCACGCTTTGCTACTGTTGCAATAATGTCTAAGATGACTTTGTCATTCCTTTTCGAATGTGTGAATGTGGAGTCATGAAACTGTGGTACGTTGCTTTTGGTTTCTTTGGATGAGGTGGCTTGAGGGCAGAGAAGGTAAAATATCTCTTCTTGCACCATTGAGTAGTGTGGGGAGAGCTGACAGGAATCGTAGAATATAGCATGAGATGAATTTATGAATTACAACCTTTTTTTTTTGCTTCAAAGATAGGATATGGCATAATCTAAATGGACACCAATTCTTTTCCTCATGCTCAGCTTCTCTTCCTAAAGCTTAGAGGAAAAATTAGACATAGAATTGATTAGACAGGTTCACTGGAAACAAAAATGCCTTTATAGTTAAACAATAGTCTCTGTATTTGACACATGGTTGCTGGCTTGCAGCCCCCTTAATTGATGTATCATCATTGACAATCTCCTGTTCTCTGTATATTTTTAAATTGATCTATTGCTGTCCTCCCTGCTTTCTGCACACCATATTTGCAGGAGCAAGCAGAATGTCAGTACCTATTCTGACAAAGTTTTCATTATGAATCATAGCCTAGCAATCAAAGTAGACCTTGCAAAAAGCAACTTACACCTCTGGACACAATTCCCCCCTCCATCCAGGCCAGCAGGTAGCAGGTATTTTTTTGAACCCTCCCTTGACCAGTAACTCACCTAATCTCTATCCCCAAAGTGACGCCAAAGGAAAGTCTGAGAAGGCAGCAGCACAGAACTTTCCAAGTCTGCCGAGGCAAGAAAAACATTACTTTTTTCTGTTATTGGTGTTGTGGTTTGTATAATCTTCTATTGTCTTGTCATCCACACTAAGTAGGAATTATACTTGTAGCCTTGGAGTATATTCACAATAAATCACTTGTACAGTTACTCACTGCCCCAGCTTCACTTGATGGAAAAGCTGATTATTGCCACATATTCTTTTCAGTGTGAATATTATCCCATAAATCAGAGACTCATCTGTATTCCACATCCTGCATCCAGCCTCCTCTTGAATAAAGAGTTGAGGCTACCTACCCCAGCATGCCTTGTTTCTCCTTCATCTGAGCAGAAGGCCAAACAGTTGTTCTCAGCAGATTTCTCCTTTTTCCAAAAAGGATGTTGTAAACTAATCTGCACTGAACAGAATATAACTCAGCACTTTAGAATATTTGTAGTATTTTGGTGTCAAGTGTCAATTGAGAGATTGCAGGACACCCACGTTAGGTAAATATGAAATATTTGTATATGAAATTTTCACCTTGCCAGAAACAGCTGAGGAGGGTACAGCAGAAATGAAAGATTCAGAAAGGAAACAGTGCACTCAACACCCTGTCCCCTGCTCTCTAGTCATGGAAGTTGGCTTGTAGTTGGGCCTTGGCCCCATTTTTTCCCTGTGGTTGGGAGGTGCCCAAATCCCAAGTCACATAAGGCTAGATCAAGGTTGAAGTGGTTCAACATCCAGTGGACATCATTTCTGCTGGGGCCAGCTGAATCACAGCAGCAGTCTTAAAGTTGTTCACACTCAGAGCACATCAAGCTCCTAGAATGTTTCTTATGTCACAGTAATGACAAAGGTTGCTGGCATCTCTGAAAGTGAACACTTGAACCTTAAAAGTTCTGCTTTTCTGATATTTTATAGCAAACAAGCATATGAGTCAGATGTGATGGGCCAAAGATGTAAAAAACTCAGTATGTTTTCAACAAGACTCAGCATTTGTACTAGTTTTCACTCAGTTCCATTTCAGAGAAAAGGCATAGTTACCAAACATCTCTGAAAGTGTCAGTTCATAATACAAATCTAATATAAAAGTGACACAAATTAAAAACAGTCACCCATTTCTTGATGGCTGGAATATTTTTCTAATATCTCTGAGGTTTTTCCTACTGATGGACATTTAAAAATAATTGGAGGAAGTGGAAGGCAAGATTGGAGTAAGTAAGGAGGTTGCAGCCAGTCCAGATTGGGATGTGTAAAACCATTTGCTTCTAGAAAATCGTGTGCAACAGTGCAGTTGAGTGTAGTTTTAAGGAAATTCATGGCCCTTGGCTCAGCACCCAGAACTACACAGATGTGTATCATCTTACCTGTCATTATCACAAGGTTGGGTAACAGGGACAAACAGCACTGCACACTTTCTTGCTTAAATAGTGTTGAGGGCAAGGCCTAGACTTGTGAGATTAAAAGAGATCAGAAATTAAAACCTTACAGCATTTTTTTGGGTCACCTATATGTAGTCTGTATTTACACTGCAGCAGGCAGAACAATTATAATGGAAAATTGTCTTCATATTACAAATAATGCTATGAACAGTATCTGAACAAGATCCATGAAAATAGTGGCCTCACAGCACACACACTCCAAAGAATGCTAAAAATCTCACTTTAGTACTACTTACAGGGAGATTTTGATTAGGATTCCCTGAGGATAATTATTTTCCTGAAGAGCAAGCACAGATAAATATTAAATATGAGTTATAATTTTAGTTAGAGCTCAGAATGATCCATGATTTACAAATTAGTTTAAAGGAAAAAAAAAAAAAAGAGTGAGTCAACTCATATTTATACAACCAACTTCTCACTCTTCAGAACAGCACTATCAAAGGTGTGGGCTTTTTTTGTGGAGCTGTAGATACTGACAGTGTGAGAGTGCTCCAGGTCTGGGTAAAGTGAGCTGTCTTCCCTTTTGGGCAAATCCTTGGGAATATTTCTATATGTTCCGACTCCATTGCCCAGCTACTCAAATATTATGAAGAAGTCGATCTTGAGTTGCAGATGCAGCAAGCTGGCAGGAGTTAATGCACAGAAAAAGTGCATTAAAAGGAACAACTGCTGTTGAATGTTAAGCTGGACAAGGACCACTTGTGCTGTGCCTGAGGTCACCTCAGGAAGTGATGGAACCCATGTTTTAAAACATTTCTGTTGCAAACCCAAGCACGTCTGTCGAGCCCTGGTGCTGCTGCCCCTCTGCTGTTGGCAGAGCCCTGCCTGGGGACCCCACCTCCCAGCAAAATAACTCCTGCCTCTCTTCATGGCACTGTTTAGATAGCACTAAAAAAGGCTGCAGCATTCTTTGTGCTGAGGTGGTGATTCTGCCTCGATAATGGCATTTGGGGAACAAAAAAAACAGGTCAGCAGGATCACTGAACCATCATAAATAAATGGCTGCATTTCAGTCTCAGGCATTGAGAATCGAAATCCATCTGATTGTCAGACATGAAAAACTGCTGCTCTCATTTCAAGCAAATGGTTTGTAGCATCCTCCAAAAGAGTTCTGGAGCACCTGCCTCTTTCAAAGTTAGTGTTGCCCTTGAAGTCTCCCATTTTTGCCCAGTGTGGCTTTAGGGAAATAAAGGTGACATTTGATTTGACTGCATATAAAATTAAAATAGATTACTTTAAAAATCAAAACCTGATCTCGTTGCAGGATCTCCTGATGTTAGTCATTGAATACTTTTAACCTAATCAAAGATGAGACAGTTCTCTCTGCTGTTAAGTGTCAGGTCATATGAGATTCAGTCTGATTTGGGCACTGTAAAACTGGTGATAAGAGGCCAAAAAAAGGATCCCTGTGAGCCATGCCAGTAGTCTATCCAGGCTCCATGGGCAGACATTAGCAGTTATATGAGGACAGATGTGCATGGTATTGCTTTCTCACATGCAACTCACTTCAGCTCAGGTAATTGCCTGAGTCCAGATTCTTTCAGTTTTTCATCTCTTCCCCTATTGTCTCCAATTTTGTGAGACCTACTTATGGAAAAGACTCATTAGCCACATGACAAGCCAAATTATGTGCTCAACCTAAACCAAACATGTTTTAAATTTTAAACTTTTTTAATTTTCAAGGGATTTTTTGAGGGGTTGTTTCTTTTTTGTTAGGATTAAAGAGATTTGTGAAAGGATGTTAAGCCCACAGAAGGTCAGTGCCTACCAAAGCATTGAATTTTCTTCATTGCATTTCATGTCCTTCCCTTTAATTCATGTCATGTGTTTCAGGCTTTGAATACCAGGAAAAATAGAGTGTTACTGTGCAATAGAAATTTACCACTGTAGAACAAGTTACTTTGTAATACTATCTCAGCACTTTTAAAATTAAATTTGCCTGTAATGAAGCTCAGATCTTTGCAGTAAATGGGCTTTCAGCATGATACCTTCCTGTCAGTCACACAGGTATAACAGAGGCACTCTAAACCAACAGCAAAAGATAATGCAGCTTTAAAATATTAAAACTTGTGGCCCCTCAGGAAAAGATTTCAGAGAGGTCCCTTTCAGTGCAGCCTGTGGGATTTGGGATGCAGAATCCCATCCTCCCCGGGCGGGAGAGCAGCATTTCAGCATCGCTCCTGGAGATGGGGAGGGATTGGGTGCATGTGCACTAAACCAGGAGCCCTTCAGAGACAAGAAGGAAGCTTCCCTTCCCTTCAGAGACAAGAAGGAAGCTTCCCTGCCCCGGCAGCGGCTCAGGGTCCTTACCCAGGGCAGGGGGGGGTGCAGCCTTTGCTCAGATGGAGGATGTGCTCGGGTGCCCCTCCAGCAGCAATCCCGTGCGCTCCTGCATGGTGTCAGCGTGCCACGTCCCGCTCCCAGCCTGTGTCTGCATGGCACTCTGTGAGTCAGCGTCACTCGGGTCTGTGCCCTGCAGCAAGGGTGAGCATGTGCACCAGTCTGTCACAGCAGACCGTACGTTTCTGTAGGGGAAGCAAATTATCTGCCGAGAAAATGCAGATGCGATAATCTGCTTTGACACAAGGGATTTACTTAGTCCCACTCAAACATACTTGCCCATTTACATTTTAAAAATTGGGGCCTTCAAAATGTTATCACAGCACTGCAGGAATCTTTCACCTTGGCAGACAGTGAGGCTTCTCGCAGATTAAATGAATGGCATAGTGGTTTTATTGTGCTAAGCTAAACTAAGCACTTAACTCATTAATTCATCACCACTACTTGCATTAAGACCTGCTATTTTAAATGAGGCATACCTCTTTTTTCCCCCCCCCTCAAACATTTACACAATCTCATCTTTACCCAAAGCTTGTCAGTCATAGCTAACACAGACCTACAAGCCAGAGTGAGATTTTTCTTTTCAGTGGTGCCAGAATTTTCATTAATTTCTTCACATTTGAAGAACTTCCGTTTGGCACAGGCTCTGAAGTCATTTACTACAAATGCACAAAAGATTGCTGTGTTGATCAAGATATTTTAGCCACACTTGTAACGCTTTAGTATGCCTTAAAGCAGACTCATGTTTATTGAAACAAGCTGCACAGTCACTTTGTCAAGAAACATGAATCTCCACAACTGGTTTAACCGTACTAAATGTCTGCTAGCTCAGAATAATTCTGAATTCCTCAAGACGTAGCTCAACACATAGAGCCCTGCTGCAATATTTCCTGTGGTACAGCAGTGGGAGATCTGGTGTCACAGGTCTATTTACAGACATATGCAAACCTGTTGCTCTGCTCAGAACAGAACTGTCAAAATTTTCTGTTCCTTGTGAGGGGAGGAGGCAGTGTCATTTATATGAGTATGGAAAAAAATGCTGTATACATGCAAAAAAATTACCTTCCTTTACATTGTAGGACAGCGTCAAAACATGTAGACAAAGATCTTGGAAATATAGAAGAAAACAAAAAACTAGAGGAAAACAATCATAAATCTGAAACTTAAAGAAAATGTGTCAGTCATCATTCCAGGTAAGTGTTTCATATTACAGCATTAAAATCTCTTTGTTCACCATTCCTCTCCGGTCATCAAAGCTCTAGCTTGTTCTGGTGCTCACCTTCCAGAGTGGGGTCATTTTGTGGTGTAGTTTTAGGACAGACAGACTCAAACTTTTGGCCAGTTAAGAATTCAGAGAGTCATATACAAATATAAAAAGAAGTCTGACATTCAGATGGAACGTGCTACTTGGCTTTAGTCTATTGCATATGCTTGAGGAAAGGAAAATGCAGATTTTATACTGTACCACTGTTCATGTGTATGTGTGTGTTTATATGAAGAGTATGTTTAGACAGAGTTCAGAAGATTTCAAGTTATGACTTGAAATATTTACAGGAACTTCTTCCCTTACTGAAAGCAACAGTTTCCAAGTCCTTGGTCACTTTTTCCATCATTAATGTAAAGTCATGCAACTTCCTTCCCTTAGAACAAAACAATTCTCTTAGTCTAGATTTCACACACCTGTACTATGATCAGTTTTATCCTGGAAGGAGACACTGTGTATCTCTTTACATTAGTAACAGGTTTGAAAGTTTCCCCCGCTGGGATCTGTATGGAGTAAACTGTTTACAAATGTTCTGGCAGATGCCCAAGCGCTGTGGGGAATTACAGGAGCACTGCAGAGCACCAAGAGCACCACCCAGTGCTCACACATACTTACACCACTGCTGCACTCTCCTCCTGCTACCCAAGGGAGGGGTCACACCATTTTTCTGGCCAGTTTAGGTCATTTAGAATTAACACAAAAGTCTGGAAACCAGCTAACCATAGAGGTTTGTTGAGTTAATCATCAAATAGTCTTAAAAATGAGAGTATTACATATTCAGTGGTGCTTGTATTGTAAGCTCCTTCACAGGAAAGCTGTAGACAGCCCTAATTTTCAGTGATCTTAGTAAATAGCACTGGTTACCTTCTTAGGGTAGCAGGGGTTTAAAGCATATGGAATTATGTGGCATTATGATGCTTCGTATTTATATAACAAGATTTCTTTTTTAAAATGAATGCAACTGTCAATAATTTCAATGTGTCAGTATTGTCTGAAATTTTCTAATACAAACCACAAGTTTTGCATTAAATATTTAGAATGTAATGGATTATATAGAGGAGTTACACAGTATATAAGGAGATGCAGCATTGCTGTAGGCACTTTACCAACAATATCACTGTTTTACTAGTTTGGCAAAGGGAATTGGGAATACCAAAATGATGTCCTAGGAAGGATTTAAAGATGGAAAACAAGTCAGTTTGGATTTTGAAAAATGTTGCGGCATAAACACCCTGTGTGCCTTTGGTCCAGTCTTCTACTCTGTATTCCTTCTGATCAGTAGATCTGCATAACTGAAATGAACATAAATCCATTACTTACCAGATAAACTTACTGGATTTGCTGGAAACAACACTGCAGCAGTGATTCTTGTCATGAAAGAAAGTGTTTACATCACTGAGCTGCAGAAGAAAGTACTTTCCGTGTAGCTGTTTATTTACAGCATAGATACTGAGTAGTTATGATGGTTAACATATTTTAAAATGTTTAACTGTCTTTATCTTTCATATTTTCAGAGAATACATATAGACCAATTGAAGCATGAACGTGGATTGTATTTAAACATATACAAAGAAGTGACAGCTATTCATGGTTCAAGTATTAAGCAGATCATACTACCAGGTTTTCAAAGGATTTTAGACACAATTATCTCAAGCTAAAAAAACCCCACAAACTAATTTTGGCAACAGCCATGATAATAGGTCACCATGTTGTGTTCTGTTTGAAATATTTTTTTGTAAATGTCTGCACTGAAGATTTCTTTTTGTTTGCCTTTATGTAAATTTTTTACGTAGCTATTTTTATACACTGTAAGGCTTTGTTCTGGGAGTTGCTGTTAATCTGATGTATAGTGTAATGATTTCATTTCAATTGTTTTTATGACACCCTTTGAGCAGGTACATGTCTGATTCTGGTTGTAATCAGTGAAGCCTCTGCTTTGTAGCAAGTACCTAGAGTGTAAGATTGTCTTAAAGAAAATGTCAAACTCCTTTTTCATTCTTTGAAATCATGGTAAAGCAGAAGGGTGACAGCTGTGACAAGAATAAACTAAATTGTTAATGAAAGTGAACATTTAAAAAACCATGCAAAGCTAAACAAGCTAGAAGGGGAATAAAGAGTTTCCCTGAAGAAGTCTGGGTATTGAGTAAGGAACACTATGAAAAATTCCTAGCCTACATCCAACTGGTGGCTGAAAAATCCTTTTCTTCTAAAGCAAGACATGCATTTTATTGATGGTTATCAGTCGTCTTTCATGTTAGCATTAGGATAAGGAACTGGAATTCTGGATTAATTTTGATTCCTTTATGTTATTCGCTGCCTTAAAGTACTGTACCTTTTCTTTTTTTCATAGAGATACCAGTCAGAATTGGAAACTTTTTTTAAAAAGTGATCATATCAAAGCTGCATTTTTTTCCCACAAAAATAGAATATATATATATATATATTTTTTGTGTGTTTTTGTTAACTATGCTACAGATATTGAATGCACCTTGAGATAATTTTAGTGTTTTTAACTGGTACCTAATTTATCAAACAGTACATATAATTGTAACAATGAAATGTCTATGTATCTTTAGTTACATTCAAGTTTGTAACTTTATAAACATGTTTTTTGCTTGAGGGAATTTTTAGAATGGTACTTGATAAGAAAAGGTTTTAGGGTGAATGGCCAATAGAAAGTTGTACTTAAGGGAGATAAGTTTCATCTTATCTGGAAAGTTAGTTTCTGGAAGAAGGTAACAGGCAGCTTTGATGGAGAGGAACAGTAGAAATAAGCAGAACATCAGGTTTCCATTTACAAATATCCAGGGAAAAAGTAAGTTTTTATAGACTGGTAGGCAAAAATAAATAAATAAATAAAAGAAAAAGATGGACGTTAGGAAATGTATTTTGCCACTTTTGCATTATTTAGGGGGCAGAAAACACTGTTACTTGTAAATTTGTAAAATGTTAAATGTCTGGGCAGTAGTGACTGATGTCTTAATAAAAGCTTCCTGTAGTGCATTGGCATGGATTAAATACATAAGATGTCCTATAAACTCTATGCTGTATAAAATATTAGAGGGAAATCCTGTTATATGCCTCTAAACTTTAATTTGTTACTGTTTTATTTGGCAAAAAGAAAAAAAATTATAATCTTGGTCAATATTTAAACCAAAGTAAAATGGGGGAAAAACCAAAGTAATTTGTTTTGCATGGCTAAGCCATTCTGTTATCTCTGTAAATATTGTGATTTTTTTCTTTTTAGAATTTTGTTAAAAAAATTCTAAAATTTTTAAACACCTGTTTTTCAAAAATAAAACGTGAACACACAAAAAAGTTACTTTATATATAAATATATCTTTTTCTTTTGGTGCAAGAACACTGCCAAGTGATACACTTGTTTTTGTAAAAGTAAAAACAAATTCAGTGGGCATGACTCTGAACGGGAAACATTGTACCAGAGTCCTGTGAAGGAGTGTGCATCTACTGCCTCTCTTTGTTTATAACACTACAAATAATTCTTAAATACGGAGAGGAATCTTCCAAAGATAGGGAAAACTTCAAAGGGAAAGCATAGGGAAGGGCTGAAAATTTTCATACCACTGTCAGGGGAATATAGGGCAAACGAAAAGAAAACAAAGTCCTTCAACTTTCACAGCTACAGAAAAAGGAATATAAACAACTCCTCGTCTTTTGGGATTCTGCTTGATCTCCTATGCACTTTAAATCGTCAATCCGAGGAGCTGGGTTTTTCACTGCTCCGAGTTCACTATAGGCAAGTTTCAAGAACCAAGAGTGCAAAAGAATTAATGTTTCTATCCATGCCTAAACAACAATAAAACTGAAGTATGTCTTCACTGGCTTGTGTGAAATCTCAGTGTACAAGAACACGTGCGAGCCCGAGGGAAGGCGCGCACCCAGCGCTCCAGCTGCTGCCTGTGTTCCTGCACGTGCACCCCTGTGGAGCCTGGCTCCCAGGAAAGGCCATGGGGTGATGGCTGTGGCTTTGTGGGGCTCCTCCTGGCCCACAGCACCTGGGCACCACGAGCACTTTCTCAGCACAAGCTGGTGCACAGAGCCTTGCCAAAGCTCGTCGTGCAGGTCTCTGCTTGGGACCTGGACAAATAATTACCCTAGCAGTGAATTTGGGGGGACCTGTTCAAATCTGAGCAAGGACAGCACGAGAGTCCAACCTCAGTTCACTACACACAGGAAGAAAAAAAAAAAAATCCCTGCTCACAAATGGTTTAAAAGCATGACAGTTTACAGTCAGGAAATAATGTAATTAGTGTTGTCTGTTCATGGCTGTGCAGGAAACTGAGCTTGGAACAAACCAGGGGGTTTCACTGCATGCTGCAAAGGCAGTATCCTGCAAAAACACCCTTGGGCTTCCCAAGCAAATCTGGGGGTCCTCTGAAGCAACAATATCAAAGCTATAGCTGTGCTGCAGTGGAGATGAGCTACAGAAACCTGATAATGGTATGGCCACAAGGTGAGGCCTTCTGGAAAGAAAGGAAAAAAAAGTAATTGGGGTCAGCACTATAAAAGGAAAAGCATCAGGGACATTTTGTACTGGTTCTGAGTACTGCAGACCACCCTCTGCTGGAGGGCTTTACTGCACCTACTGCTGCTGGCCAGGGGAACAAACCATCCACCCCTCATTGTCTGGGTGTTTTCCAGGATTTGCCAGCATCAACCCATGTTACACCTTTTTTCTGGAAACAGGGTTTTCATCCTGTCATGCTTTGGAAAAAATACACAAATAAGTAACTCTAAATTCTATATTGGTTAGTATTTGAACATTACAAGAGACTAGTGTGAGTTTTATCTATACTGATACCAGGCCACAAAGACATGCAAAGAATGAATAAATCTAAAGTTGTTGTCCTTTTTTTTAGTGATAAATTTTGCCAGGGAATATCCACTATGCACCTAAAAGCCTCAGCTGCTGGCTGTTGCAGTGAAATCTGATTTACTTGTAGTACCACATGTAGCTGGATACCTTCCTGTTGACTTCATATTTAGACAGCCATATGTCTGTAATTATCTCAGCTAAGATTAAGCAGTGACATATGAAATGAGATCATGACCTCCTGTGTCAACCACATCTGTGCAAATGTTTCCTGGGTTTCCTTTTGACAAGAATGCATCTGGGTTTGGGTGTCTGTTTCCAAGAATCGCCCAGCACAGCATTTTCAGGCAGGTTTCTCCTCCAGGCAGGAGGAGCCAGGGGAGCACAGGAGGTACAAAACTTCCAGTTATGTGCTCCTAACCCCTGCAGGGCTCCCAAGATCTTCTGGAAAGGGATAACATCCTCAAGCTGGCATAACTGAGTGCAGAGCAAGGCTCACCTCAGCCCTCTCTCCCAGTGGTCTGCCAGGGAGGGAGGGCATTGTAGGAAGGGAAGGGAGGCAGCCAGGCTGCAAACAAACCAAGCAGCCAACCCCCCACATACACCCTTGCCTTGCATTCATGTGTAATGCAGCTCACACATTCAGCAAAGATTTGCTGCATTTCAAGTTATTAGAGAATCAGAAACTAAGCCTATTACTTATTATCAAATTATGTCAAAGCCAATTTCTAAAATAAGACTAACTCCATCCACTCAGCCACTCACAAGTCCTAAAATGTCCTGTAATTCATGCATTTTCCTCATTTACATTCTAAATAGAGACATTTCTTCTGTTAGTAGCAAGGCATTCACTTTGATGTAGTAATGAATTTCAGCTTGAAAAGGTGGAGCCTGATAAATTGTTAGGAAATTTTGTTTCTTAGTGAGAAAATAGTAATGTTTCTTTGTCATCACTCACCCTCCCCCTGTTTCCCCCAGATGTTTTGCCTCTTCTCGTGCTCCAGCAGATGTTAGAGCCAAGGCCTCTGTCAGAGTCAGTTCCCTTGCCCATTGCCACATCTCCATTACGGATGGATTCTCTGCTGCCCTCACCATCAGTTCTCCATTTGCAGGACACCCAGTAAATATCAGCAATTTAACACAGCTGGAGACATGAAATAGACTGTGAGACAGGAAAAAAGGTAGAAACATACCAAGCTTCCTCTGCTTGGGCTTCTATGTGGTTGCATCCATAGTTCTGGAGTCCCCTGGAGTTTCCCTGTTTGGGGAAACTGCACAAAAATCTAACCCACACTCCAAAGGCTCAACTGTAATACCATAACATATATCCAGGCACACCACTGTGCCCTTTTTTCTCGTCACTCATAGCATTAAAAATAATGTTAAATAAATATCATTAGGTACTGGAATGCCAGCACAAGTCTTCAGTTTAAGAATGTGATCTTTTTTTCCTATATTCAGTCCATGTAGTTATGATGCAAGGATTTATTTCATGAGAATCAGCCCTTGACTTGAGAGAGTGGAGGGAAGGAAGGAACATCCTATTGCTCTAAAAAGGAACAAATTAAATATAGTGACTTCTACCCATTTAGTTTTTCTAGTAAAAAGGAATCCCTCTTTCAATACAATGTTCAATTACAATACCATGTTCAATTTCACTCAGATATATTCTACAATATAACAGAATAATTACAGACTGATATAGAATATAGTAACAGAGCAATAATTATATAATAAGCTATATAATAAAGCTTTTGTTAAAAGAGACCAGCTGAAAACCCAGAACAATGCTTCCTCAGATTAAACTCCCATCATCCTAACCCATTCTCCCCCCTGCCCCTTGAGATTCTCACCAGAGGAGTTAAGTCACTGAATGGGCACATCTCTGATGTCAGTTTGATTTCTCCAGGACTAAAAAGCAGCTACAAATTCAGGTTGTGTTGTAAGGGTTCAATAATGTCTACACACCAGATCGAGAGTTTTCATTAATATCTGCATCTGTCACATGAAGAGCTATTCTAGCCTGGACAGCAGAATACATTTAAAAGGAAGAACATATAATTGAATCTAAATTCAGGAAATGAAATGAATTAAAGGCTCAAATAAAGCCCTCATAATAGACAAAATATCTTCACTAATTTGGTTTTGTTCATGTTGATATAAAAGCTTTATCTGGTTTTATTACTCCAAATAAAGAAAGATAACACTCATTTCCATGAATTTAGGGAAGTAAACACACACAACAAACACAACTGGCCAAAGTGAGGGCACTTACTGAACAGAAAGAAACAGGATATGGAAATCAGCTCAGACAGACTTTCTGACAAAAACTAAAGCTAGCAAGATTAGCAGTGTATGGAATACTCAGACTTTTTTGTCAAGTGTAGTATCTATTCTAAGTGCAATGTCTTTCTTCCCCCACTCACTGTACTTGAAATAATCCGCTGTGCAGTGTAGTCCAGGTTTGCTGTTTCTCTTCTGCACAGCACTGCATCCCAGATTTTCCCAATCCAAAGCACATCAGGAACAACAGTTGAAAAGCAGAGTTGTTCACTGAAATTTTTACATGTATTCAAGGCAGGGATAAGAAATACAAGTTTGGCAACAAAAGTCATCAGTAGTCAGAAACTTTTAAGAATGTCATATTTGTGGACCAAGTCCTCTCACTCTGCCTCTGACTGAAAATTCAATTGTTTGGTCCTTCAAAAGGGGTGTGGGAGAAAAGGGAAGAGTGAAACTGCCAGCAAATAGGAGCATAACTCACTAAAAGTTATCTTACATGAAAGCTAAATACTTTTCCAAGTGCAAATCTTCAAAAATAAAAAGGGCAAAAAAGAATCCGAGGTAGGAATGTTGCTGTGGTCAGCAGCATCTTCCAAGGATGCAGCCCTTGGACAGGAGCACTGCTCCATCCTAATTCTTTCTCAAGTGCTGTCCCTAGAGCACTTGCTCAAACATCTGCTCTCTCCTCATTATGTTTATTTTTCTCTGCACTAACATGAGCTAAAAGGTGCTAACAGTCATCAGCAAGAGGGGATCTGGGGCTCACAGCAGTCAGAGCAATCCTTTACAAAGCTGCTACCCTTGGTGGTCATCTTTAGAGGAAGCCACCAAAACTCTCCATGTAGCTCCAGAGAGGGAACAGCCTGCAGTACTGGGCAGAGGTAAATTCAACAATTAACAAATCCCTCTAATTCCAGTTGCAGCAGGATGGACATGCTGAAGGGAACTGCAGCCATTGCAGAAGGTGTGCACAGAGTCAGCGTTAAGCAGGTTGCATTTGCTCACTGAGTTCTAGGGAAGGTCAAATGGCTGAACAGCAGTAGCTGCTGGAGCAGGACTGGCTGAAGCACTAATCCAGCTTCAACATAGCAGCAGGTACCAAGAGAACTTCTTAAACATCTGCATTTCTTCAATCAGTACAATTCAGCTCAGAGAGGAACTGAGAGGAACAAAAAGCAAAAAAACTTCTGTGGAAATAATTAGACTGGACAGGATGAGTGTCTTCAACTCTAAGAGATGGGATAACTAAACCTAAATAGCTCAGTTTCCTCAATATACATAGTACTGCCTTTATTATAGTAATTCCTCCTTCAGTGCAAAAACATTTGCATAAATTTACATGAGGAAAAACATTCAACTGCATTTCAAGGTATTATTAACCAATAACCCTCTCAAATGGTGTTCCAATGCATTTCTTTCATCCAAACAGATCTTGACACAAAACAAAAGTGTAATAAGTAATCCAGCATAAAATGCATTGCTCAGTATTCCTAATAAATCCACTTGAAATATGAGGCTGGACCATTTGTTGCTGGCTGGGCACAGGGCAGAGACATGGCCAAAGAAACAGTGATCGTGGCTGTGGTAAACAGCAAAGGTGACAGAATTTCTAAGGGGTAAAACAGCTTCTGCTTCCACCATCCTGAAAAGAATTTTGGTGTGAAGGTATCACAAATAGAATCCCAATTGTGTACTACTGATGCTCATCTACATGGGGAAAACTTTAAATTCTGGCTAATTCAGAAACTTGCACATCAGGACAGAGGTAGTGAGAGAGGAGCTGTCAGGAACCAAGGAAACGAGATGGAACAAATAATGAAATTATGAATAAGGCATTAAAGCTGACCCAAAATCCTTAGAAATCCGTCAAATAAAATTAAAACAGGAATGACAATTTTACCCAAAGGAAACTAAATAATGTTTCACAGGAAGAAGAAATAAAAGGCTACTCAGAAAAAAAAAATTAACCAAACCATCCTATCTGCAATGACAGAGAGATTTGAAAAAATGATTATAGAGTTCCAAACAAAAGTTTGCCAATACCCCTGTTCCAAAAGAGGAGCCATAAGCTGAAAGTAGCAGAACTGAAATATTTATGTGGCATTTGAGAGACTGGAACAATTGTGACCATGTAGGAACTAATGAGCTAAAAATGGGAATGAAAGAACTTTTACATTAAATACATCACCTCGAGGATTGTAGATTACTGTGGAAGACAGTCTAAGTGGAAGAGTAACCAGACTGGTGTTTAACATGTTTACAACACTTTCTGTCCACTTTGGGTTCCACAGAGACGCAGCCATGCAAGGTCCCTTTCGGAAGAATCACATGCTGGGTTGTTGCCTCAGGGTCTGGCTTTGCTCCTTTATATTGCAGGCTGGAGATAGAACTGATAGGGACTGTAATTCTTACTGATTAATCAACCTATTACTAATAAATAATAAAACAGTTCAATTAACTAATAAACAGACAACTGTTTCCAATTTACATTATTTTGCTTGCAATTACACACAGCTACAAAGCTACCATTTATCAATGCTAAATTCTATTAATTACACATAACTACTACTGAGATCAACATCACCTTCCCTCCCCACAGCACTGAACATTAAGGTGCAAGTTATCCCCTTCACCAGTCCTTTCCAAAGGGGGCCTGGCTGGCAGGAGAGTGAGCTGTCCCAAGGGTTCCCTCTGGCATCCTGGTGGCCTTAGGCCAGTAGGACAGCTACACCAAAATCTGTAAAATCTCGTACTCTTACTGCTGGAAAATCCGCCCTTCTTTGTTTTTCACTTGATTTTTATCTTACTTTCAATTTCTCCATTTCTGAACCTTTTTTGTTCCCCTCACATCTCCTTTCCTTTAGCCATTCCCCTCCCAAATTAACATTTCTGATTACTGCTTCTGCAGTGGTCCCGATGCTGCTACATTTGTTCCCAAATTCAGTGGGTTCAATGCCAGTAATGAAGCAATCTCAGCTTTACTAGTACAGTTCCCTAACTGAGGGGGACCTGGCAAGACAAACTCCCCTGCAGCTGCCTGGTTATTTTTAGCTCACCTGCCCTCCAAGACAAATCACTCCGTATGGGAGCCTTGATACCACTACCTGGATCCAGTTAAGTACAAGCACTGCCCTGTCATCTACATGAGCAGCGTGCATGTGACAGCAACTTGTCACTGTGTTTCTGTTCCCATCATCACCATCCTGCTCTCTCTGAGCTGATGGAACACAGTGCATTGCCCTTAGTTTGCCCTTCAGACAATCTACAGCTTTCCTGCAGACACATTAGAATCCAAGAAATGGCATTCCAGCAGGACGTCTGCTCCCCCTCCCCATAGGTTAACTCAAAGTGATCTGAGGAAGGAAAAAATCCATAGAAGTTATGCTGAAATGAATCATTTGTGTACTAGACAAAGGTAGCCTGGCTATAACATAGAACAGATGTCTTTATTGAAATCCACTGTGCTGAAGTTCAAAGTTGTAGAAGAAACATTGCTTTGTTCCCATCCCCTTGCCCCCAAATAAAGTTGAAGAGCATTGTTAATGCTAGTGGTAATGATGGCAGCATCCAAAAAGTGCCCCTAAAGTAACAAGCAGAAGCAAAGCTTGCTGCTCTGGGCTGAGAGCAATGTGCACCCCCTCACACTGCTGGTGTCTGAGGCAGACAGAGCAGGCACCCTCCAAGGGAGCAGCTGTCCTGCTCCTACACATCTGGGGCAGGGGAGCATTTTAGGCACAATGTAAAACACCACACAGAACTTTAGTGGGGGTCTGACTGTGGACAGTTAACTTCATCAGCCACAAAGATCAAGCAATCACCACAGACAGCCTCAGATACCATTCTGATCCCTAATCATTCTTGACAGCAGGTGGAATTTTGTGTGTGGAATTAGGAGTCTGTCTTCCCTCACGTCAGAGATCATTTCCTCCCAGCACAGCCTCGGTGCCTGGAGAACACAGCAGCATTAATAGGTTTCATTTCCCCCTACTGATGCTGAACAGCCCATGATTAATCACACTGTCACTGGATCCTATCCTGATGAGGAAAGTAGGCTAAGCATTATTTATATTTCTAAATGTTAGGCATTTACAATATGGTTTTAACAGTCAGTTCCCTGATTTTCTGTGACACCAGTTCATATAACAAAACAGCAATGCTTTAGTATGGGAAGATCTGCTGGCCATTTCTCAGAGCTGGCTGAAAGTAGCCAGGCACAACAAAAATTTACAAGCATTATTTATTTTCTCCTTCTAAAATCCGTTCTCAGTAAGAACCCAAAAGCCATTACCATTCCAGGTCACACCATCTATGTTGGCAGTTTCTCCTTGCACACCATGAGCCCACTCCCAAAGTGTGGGTGACATGATGTCAATGCTTTCCTGTAAAAAGGGTCAATTGTCAGAATTGTTCAGAACTTTTTGAACAGGGCTATTCTGCAAATAAAGCCTTGTACAACAGTGAGTTCAGGGCCCCTCAGCAGGACATCTGCCTTTGCAACTGGTCACTCAGGCAAATGACAGCAATGGACTGGTATTTTCCCAACATGCAAGTTTCACCTCATTCATTAAAGTCAGAGATTTCCCTACTCCCTTATGATTGTTTATTGTAACTGCATGATTTGCTAGCCTTCTGCCTGGCTGTTTACAAAGTCCCAGTGCATACCCTGTGATACTTAGCAACTGCTCAAAGCCCTGTATCCTGGTCAGAGCCTCATAAGGAAGTCAGACACTAACTATTATTCTATTAACAGTTCCTTATTGAAAGCAGAACGTCAGACCCAAGCTAATCTGTTCTGTTGACACAACAAGTTTCAAACTCCTGGCTTGCTCTTTCCTAATCAGAAGCCTAATCAAATTTTACTTGTTAATATGACCTGATTATTAGCTGGCCCAGAAAGGAAACATTTTTCTCCCCTAGTTAGTCAAGCCAGGACCCTCCTGGGCTCCCTGCCTAAATCCAGACACTGGCAAGTGGTGGTACAGACCTGCTGTCTTGGTTTGATGGGCTGGGGTTTTGTCACCTCTGAAATAAAGGGTAAAACCAGCCATAGATGAGGGAAAGGCCCAGCAAACACCACACTTGTGGAAAGGCAAGGGGATCTCCATAGATGGCACTCTGAGCATCTCCTACATCAGTCCCAGTGTCTGAGGGAGCTGCAGGCTTCCCCCACCCCTGCCTGTCAGGCATGTGCTGGATCACAGCCTGCTCCTCCTGTCCTGCACCCTCTGCCATGGGACAAGGCTGTTGCTGCTTCCCCTGCATCTGGCAGCTGTTCCAGTGCCAGATGTGCTTCCCCTGCTCCCCTGCACGGAGGGGCACTGAGGGCCGGGGGGCCCTGGCAGCATGGAGGGAGCACCTTCCCCTTGGGCACTGCTCTGGCTGCTGGGACATGGGAGCATCCTCCCTTTGGCACTGCTCTGTCAGGAGATGGGAGCATCCTCCCTTGGGCACTGCTCTGTCAGGAGATGGGAGCATCCTCCCCTTGGCACTGCTCTGTCAGGAGATGGGAGCATCCTCCCCTTGGGCACTGCTCTGTCAGGAGATGGGAGCATCCTCCCCTTGGGCACTGCCCTGGCTGCCAGGAGGTGGCCGGGGGCAGGGACAAGGAGGAAATCTCGCTCAGAGAGGCTCTGATGGGAAGATGGGAGGGGACGCCCCATCAGACACACCAGCGAGCCAAGGAATGCAGGTGACAAAGAGCAAAGGAGGGGGAAATGCTCCCTCGCTTCGGAAAATAAAGGAATGGTCTGAAACCGCCAAAGCAGGAAATGAGAGGAGAGAGATCTTAGAAAGCAAAAAACAGAGTAAACATGCAAATTCTGACTAGAAATAGAGGCTGGTTGAAGAGAAAACAGCACAGGACAGCACAAGCAGCTGAGCAAACAGCAGCAAACCATCAGCAAGGCTGAGAAACACGACGGAGAAAGGACATGCTGCTCTGCAAAGGTCAGACAAGGAATCATGACTCAGGAGGAGAGAAAAACCTTGCCTGGAGTCTGGGGGAGATGACAGGAGATTAACATCCCAACACTTCGTCTTGTTTTGTACAACCGCTAAATAAATAAATATTCTGCACGGAAAATATACACTAGATTTGTGTATGCAAGCATCATATATTATATCACAAACACTGTAAGGTGAAACATTACAATAAAAAGAAAATGGAGAGGGAAGCATGAAACAGAGGGGAAAAAAAAGCCTGGTGAATTCTACCTTATGCTTGAGTTTCCACTGGCAAGCACTCAGAAAAGATGAAGTGACTTTCTGGATCTCCTATTGGGACAATTGAGACTGGGGTGGGAGGGGAAGGGCTTCCAACATTTCAGAAAAATGTGCACTTCTTCACAGCACAATCACTCAAACAGGGAGCAGAGACTGAAAAGAGATAAATGAAAACATGTTCCCTCCACTGTGCAGTAGCAAAACTAAGCCCTCAATACAAATTACTTGACTTTTTTTTCATTTTTTTTTCAAGGAGAATGAGTAATGACATGAGAAATCCATGTGACAATAAATGGATGTCACCATGGATAGTTCAGGAAACAAAGTATTTTTAAAAATTCTAATTACTGCAAATCTTAGTGGATTTAAAGCATTTGGGGGTCATCCATCAAAATTAAAGCATACTGTGATTAGAGAACTGTACCAGGATGGGATACATCTTGCATTACGGGGAGCTTTCCAAATTAAAGCCAACATGCAGGGAAAACTGTGATTCCTTTGAGCTTTTGCTAAAATTTAGACAAGCTGTAATTAATATGCATACTTGTAACTTGGTGGGTCATGTGTCTTTTTAAAACTTGATAATTTTAATGCCATTTTTATTAATATGATTAATGCAAGGCAGTTTGTCTGATGAGAAGGAACAGAAGCAAATCAAAGTTAGCTGTCTGCTTCATTTAAACTCGGATGGGTAGGAATATACACTGTTCCCCGGCCTAAGATATCAAATAGAGGACAAGAAAATAAACCTTACAGAAATGGAACCATTATTTACTGAAGAGGATTGGAAGCTGTCATCCAGTGAACGAGGCTTGGTCAACCAAACTTTGGGACATAATTGTACCTTCTACAAGATGCCAAGATAATGGATAAGGATTTCAAAGGACTTTTATTAAAAGACAGTATTTTCCAAGCTGTGAAAGGGCTTTAGATTGACAAACATCCTCTGAAAGTGAGCTAGGAAATCAGAAGGACAGTTTAATCCGCGCTGCCTTGATTTAGGCTCACTACGCTGAGAAAATATCTGCTGAAACACACGGCTGCCATTTATGATGAATCAAACTTTCTCCTGTAATGTGACACCCGTTTATAAATGAGCCTGTGATGCAGCAACTCAGGCTCAAGAAAAGAGGAGACAGGAGAGGCTGGCAACTCTGGAAGCCAAGCCTGCAGTGTCTCAGACTAAAACCTTGCAGAGCATTGTTTGCCATTGTTTCCAGCCCTCCAGGGTCCTACTGAACAGCACCAGAACACGGGTGATGTGAGTATGAGCCACAAGCCCACAGCCAACATCCACCTTGCAGAGCATCTGCGCGAGGGCGTACGCGGCCCTAAATCCGGCTAGCTCGAGGGGTGAGAAGGCCAACGCCCCTGCGCATAGGAAGCCAGCCCCCCTCGGCGTCTTGGCCTCAGGCTGGGCTGGTGGAAGAGCTCGGAGTTGCGCACGCGAGACGACAAAGGAGGTGACCACTTGCTGGGGGTGAACAGTTGGTTTATTAGGTGATCCGGAGGCACCAACAAGGAGGGGCACCAACCAGCAAAATGGCCCCGAACAAGGGGAGTGACAAGGTTTTATAGGGAAGGGGAGGAGAGAGGAGGGGAGCCCAGCTATCCAATGGGGTAACTCAAAGGGAGGTACTGAACATAACTGACATGCACCGGAAACCAATAAATACAAAGTAAAGGAGGGGCCCCGGGACCACAGCCAACCACAACCCCCAGAGAGGAGAAGGTTCTCGAAACCTGGGAGGAGTGGGGGGTGATTGACTGTGCCCAGGGAGGAGATAACATCTACTTATAAGGTGGGATGAGGGAGGAGCGGTCATACAAACTGTAACATTAGCAACTAAAAATAGCATGGTAACTAAGCAACTTAACTGACATCTGCCACACCTCACAGCTTGCCAGCCCTCGGGGGTTAACCCCCGAGGCCACGGTAGGCATTTGATCATGCTGGCATTGGGGACATGTGGCCACAATCGCCTTGGCCTGCTCTTGCGTCAGATTGAATTGCCGAACAAGGCCAGGCGCATTTTGATGGAACAGTTGGTGGCTGATCTTAGCCTGACCGAACACATCGGGGAGAGGGGCCTGCGAAACAGCAGCCGCGGCCAAAGAATCGGCACGACGGTTGCCTTCCGCAATGAACCCAGGCAGATCTGTGTGTGATCTCACATGCATGACATAAAATGGATGCTCGCGGTGGGAGACCAACTCGACGAGCCTATTCAACAATTCAAATAATCTTTTGTTGGTGACCTCTTGAAGAACTGCGGACTCAGCTCGGGACACTACACCAGCAACATACGCAGAATCTGTGACCAAATTGAAAGGTCCAGGGAATCTCTGGAATGCCCTGACGACTGCGTCCAACTCAGCAACCTGTGGAGAGCCCTCCACAACAGCAACATCGGTCTCCCACTGCTGAGTTTGAGGATCCTTCCAAGTCATCACTGACTTGTGGGATGCTCCAGACGCGTCCGTAAAAACTGTCAAAGCATCCAGCGGCTCCCTGCTCTGAACCTTCTTCAAAGATAATTTGAACTCCGAATTGAATAATTTGTGGGCCGGCCGATCTACTGCGATGCGCCCAGTGTAGCTGTCAAGTGCAAACTGAAGATATTCATTAGTTTGCAGCAGTTCTTCAAAGGTCTTTAATTTTAATTGGCCCGATTCCAATTCAATTGGAATATGGATGCATGAGAAATCACACCCTGCAAGCTCCCTGATCCTCGATCTCGCCTTGAGGATCAGTTCGGCTACCAACTCCTGTGGCCGTGTCATTCTTTTGGACCGATGGTGGCTCAGGAAGACCCACTCTATGATCAAGAGCTTCTCTCCTGAGCCTTGGTCCTTCGGACTGTCGTCCCACTGATGGATGATGCCATGAAGGTGTGGCAATTTTCCCAGTACTATAAATTTGAATGGCAGGCCCGGATGGTAACGATGGGCCTGCCTGGTCGAAATAGCTTTTTGTACCCTCTCCAAGGCCACCTCCGCCTCTGGGGTGAGAGCCCTAGGGGAACTGAGCCCCTCTCCCCCTTTCAACAAATTGAAAAGGGGGGCTAGGTCTTCGGTTGAAATGCCTAGCCAGGGTCTCACCCAATTCAAAGACCCACACAGTTGATGGACATCTGCTAGGGTTTGGACTTTTGTCCTAATAGCCAATTTTTGCGGAACAATGGTCCGCTTTGTAATTTCAAGGCCCAGGTACTTCCAAGGTGGCATCCGCTGAATTTTGTCTTGCTGGAGCTCGAACCCTGCAGCAATCAACGCATCGGTTGTCAGGTCAAGCGCATGGGCAAGCAGACTGTGGTCGGGCGCACACACGAGGATGTCGTCCATATAATGGTGAACAATGACGGCATCCCCGAGGGCTGTACGGATGGGTGACAGCAGCGAAGCGACATACCATTGGCAGATCACAGGGCTGTTCTTCATGCCCTGTGGAAGCACCCGCCAATGATAGCGTTTGGCTGGGGACTCACAGTTCACGGACGGAACTGTGAACGCAAAGCGCGGAGCATCGTCCGGGTGAAGGGGAATTTGGAAAAAGCAATCTTTTATGTCAATAACAGCCAAATTCCAATTTTGGGGGAGCATTGCTGGGGAGGGCATCCCTGGCTGAAGAGGACCCATGTCAATTATTAATTCATTAATTTTGCGGAGGTCGGTCAGGAGTCGCCACTTGTCTTTGTTGGGCTTCTTGATGACAAACACTGGGGAGTTCCAAGGTGACATGGTCTCCTCCAGGTTGCCTTTCAGTAGCTGCTCCTGAACGAGCTCGTTGAGCGCCTTTAATTTTTGCTTATTGAGTGGCCACTGCTTGACCTGTACTGGTTCATCAGAAAGCCAATTCAGCTTCCAGGTCCGGCGCTCCTCAGTGGCCACTGCCCGAAAAACCTGGGGAGCCTTCGGGAGGTCAATTTTGGCTCCCCACTGGGCCAGTAGGTCTCTTCCCCAGAGAGGCTCTGTATAATCTAAAACGAACGGGCGTATCGAGGCCAATTGCCCGTCGGGCCCCTTAATTTGTACAATGCTCTTGGATTGGTTTGCCAATTGAAGGCCCCCAACACCAGAGATCGTGCCCGCAGCGCTTTGCAAGCCCCAATGTGACGGCCACTCCCGAGAGGGAATGATCGTCACATCTGCACCTGTGTCCAAAAGACCCCTCACTATCTTCTTGTCCCCTCCCAACGAAAGTTGACAGGTCAGGCGGGGCTTTTCCCTCCCCACTAGTTGTGCCCAGGCCACGGTCGGAGGCGATGTCTTCTCCGACGAAATCGTCCGGTGATCTTCTTCTGGCACTGGAATGGCCTGGGCAATGACCTGTCCCTTGGGGAGGAAAAGTGGGGGTCGGACACAGTACAGCCCTACCGCGAAACGGTCCCGGTCGGTAGTCACCAGACCAGGGACGATGTGAATGTCTCGCGGTGTGTGCTTTGTGTCTCCGACAACGGTCCACCTGCAACGTCCCAATTTCCTCCAGCGACCCGGATGTTGCAGGTCGACAGACACCAGCTGGATGTTACTGTTAGGGATGTAAAGGTCCCTAGTCAGCTGCAGCCTGTATGGAGAAGCAGAGGACAAGGTGTTAATTGCAGGTACAGCACCACAGGTAGATAAGGTCACGTCAGAAAGATATGTCAAATCCGGCAAAACGTAGGTCGGCGGTCCTCTCCCGTCTCCTCCCTCCCCGCAGGTTGTTGAAAAGCCCGCCGTACTTTTGTCGTCGCGCAGGGAGGGGCTGCGCTCTTTGCTTAGTTTTTTGCTTCTTTGTTTTCCTCCCTTTCTCGCTTCCGCCTGTACTCCAAATAATCAAGGCGCATCGGGCACTGGGGCATCCAATGCCCAACTTTGCCACAAAGATGGCAGGGGTGGGTGGCTGATGACCTTCTGCCGGACCCAGGTGTTGGGGGTCCGGCAACGGGGGCAGCTTCTGCTTCCATGAAGTCCGGCTCGGGGCATTCAGCAAGAGCCACAGATGTTCTCTTGGGCCGTGATGCTAGGGAAACCTGACGCACCACGACCTCAATCATGGCCTCTATCGTGGGCTGGGGACTTCGAGGGAGAGTTCTTATAGCCTTGCGGCACTCAGCGTTGGCATTGCTGAATGCCATCCGCTGAAGCAACCTCTCCCTGTCATCATCCCCGAGCGCCTGCGCCTCCACATATCGGTAGAGGCGCTCGATAAAGGCCATGTATGGCTCTTGCGCTCCTTGCCGGACCTCATCCTCCTCCCATTGGGAGGTCACCACCTCCAGCTTGAAGAAGGCCCGCTCAGCTGCCCGAGCGGTCTCCACAAGCTGGGAGGGGAATAAGGCTTTCGCCTGAGCTGCCCCCTCTGCCCACTGTCCCTCACCCAAAAGGTGTTCCTGGGTGATTACCAGACCATCTGCGTCATGAGACATTGCAGGATTCCCCCACATATTTGGGAGAACCTCCAATATCTCCCTCCTCCATTCCCCCACCCAGACCCTAAACTCCATGGGCCTCGCAAGGCTGGAGAAGAGGGCCCTCAGGTCAGCCGGCACCAGATCTCCCTGTGCAAGGGCATTGCGGAGCATACCCCGGAAGTACTCTGACCCCCGGGAGTAGTCCTTCTGCGCCTTGCACAGCTCCTTGATCCGGGCCTGTGCTAAAGGCACCCACTGGGCCTGAGGGGTCCCCTCCCCACTCAGGTGGTAGGTAACCGGAGCGGCTTCCAACAAGGGCGCCTGCCCCGGCTTCCGGTCATCCACCCCCCCCCCCCCGGAACACAGAGCGTGGGAACCGGAAGGAGGAGCGTGGGAACCGGAACTGGAGGAGGTTGAGGCGGGGTCTGGCAATGACGCAGGGTGAGGGAGTGGGCGTGACCAACCACCCCTCTCCGCCCCCTGGGTGACGCTCGGGGGCGGAGGGAAGTACAAAGGCGGAGCGGGGGAGGAGCGAATGGGGGGCTGAGCTGGGGGAGGAGTTTGGGGAGGAGCTGATTGAGAGGCGGAGGACGGGGGAATGGGTGGGGCGGAGGGAGGATATGAGGGAGGGGTAACCGAAAAGGAGGTTGGGTCTGGAGGAAGGAAGGGGTTGGGGCAAGGGAGGAAGGGGTTAACCGAAGAAGAAGGAGCCCTGGCGGGAACGACCACGTGGCCGCTGCCATCTTGGGCTCCCAGGGAGCCATTTTGTGGATCATCTACAAACCTAACAACCTTGGACTTTTCAACTGGGGATTTAGGAACTGGGGTAGAGGGTGAGGAAAGAAAAGGAACCTGGCCAGGGCTCCTCGAAGGGGGAGGCTGAGCAGGTCGAGGGGGAGCAGGGGAAGGATGGACCCCCTGCCTCTTGTCGGCCTTCAAAATCCCCCTCGAGGGCTCCTGCCTAAGGGGAGAGGGAAGGGATTGAGGGGTAAGGGCAACAGAACGAGGGGAACGGGGGGATAAACCAAAACTTGCGGGCCTTTTCTTAGGTTCCCCTGACGAGCGGAGTGCCGCAAGCACTCTGCCCGCCCAGAATGCCACGGTTGCTAATTTCGTCTCCCCGGAATTAACAGCTTCTTCCAATTTGGCCAACACGGCTGCCCAAAACCGTGGCTGCTTGGCAAGTTCCAGGGAAACCTCGGGGAACTTTGAAAAGACCCACTTAACCAAAAACTTTAACTCTTGCTTGGGGGCCTTCTGACCACCCCCAAGCAGCAAACCTTTAACAACATAATATACCTCCTTTTGGGATTTTCCCAAGCCAGCACCCATGGCACCTTTCTAGTGCAGGAACTGCTGTCACTAGAAAGGGGGAAAATCCACTGGTGGTACAACCACCCGCCTGAAAAATAACAAAAACTAAAACAACAAGCTACTCGCCACCAGCCCCTGCTCCCCCCACTGTCCCCAAGTCTGGGGTTTCAGCAAAAGGGAAAAAGGATTTGGGTGGTGGGTCCGGGCCCCAAGTCTGGGGATACCGACCCCACAGGAAAGGTAAAACAAAAAAGGTGCGGGGGTGAGGAAGAGCCTCAGGGGAAGAGGGTGGGGGGTAGGTCCCTAATGCAGAGCATGTACCCCTAGGGGAAGGTTAAAAAGGCAGGGGGGAAGTCGGAAAGGTCCCCAGAGCGGGGCCCGATCTTACCAGCCTGGTGGCGACAGCAAAAGAAAAATCAGGTGGGGGTCTTCGTCTCTGGGGTCGTCCTCACTGGGTGCGAGGAGTCTCGATCCCGATCCCCAGGGAGCGCTGCCCTTAAAACAGGGCCTGCTACTACCTGGGGTAGCGCGGCGTCCAAAGGAACAAAATGTCCAATACCGCAGGGTCCGGTGGTCAGCTGTCCAAGTGGTCAGTGGTCCACTTCAGGCCCCACGTTGGGCGCCACACTGCGCGAGGGCGTACGCGGCCCTAAATCCGGCTAGCTCGAGGGGTGAGAAGGCCAACGCCCCTGCGCATAGGAAGCCAGCCCCCCTCGGCGTCTTGGCCTCAGGCTGGGCTGGTGGAAGAGCTCGGAGTTGCGCACGCGAGACGACAAAGGAGGTGACCACTTGCTGGGGGTGAACAGTTGGTTTATTAGGTGATCCGGAGGCACCAACAAGGAGGGGCACCAACCAGCAAAATGGCCCCGAACAAGGGGAGTGACAAGGTTTTATAGGGAAGGGGAGGAGAGAGGAGGGGAGCCCAGCTATCCAATGGGGTAACTCAAAGGGAGGTACTGAACATAACTGACATGCACCGGAAACCAATAAATACAAAGTAAAGGAGGGGCCCCGGGACCACAGCCAACCACAACCCCCAGAGAGGAGAAGGTTCTCGAAACCTGGGAGGAGTGGGGGGTGATTGACTGTGCCCAGGGAGGAGATAACATCTACTTATAAGGTGGGATGAGGGAGGAGCGGTCATACAAACTGTAACATTAGCAACTAAAAATAGCACGGTAACTAAGCAACTTAACTGACAAGGAGGCAGTGGCGGGAAAAACTGGGGAGAGAGGAACCATTTACAATGAACAAAGGAGGGTACAGTACATAAAATGGGGGAGCAAACTGAGAAACTTAAAACACACTACAACAAGCATCCACCCTGCAGTGCTGCTCCACAGCAACTCCCCCTCCTGTGCCTGTCCTGTCCCTGTCCCCACAGGTCCCTTCCCTCCCCTGGGCTGCAGCCATGGCAGAGGCACGGAGGGGCTGCCTTGGGCATGCAAGCAGCCCTGCAGAAACTCCATTTCTCCTGTGTTTGCTGCACAAGAATGCAGGCACAGAAGCAGTACTACTTCAGGATTTACCACCCTGACATCACATCTTCCTCACATCAGGAGGGTGTGCCTGTCCTTCATGTTGTCCTGTGCCCAGAGGGATGGACTGGATGTGCAGAGAAGAGGGAGTTTCAGAAAAGCCCTGGGCAGGGCTGAGTACACACACAGAGCTGTGCAGGTCTGATGAACTCAGCCTACCTGCAAGCTCCTACAGCAGACAACACAGCCAAGCCCCTTGTTTTATAGGGCACAGGCTTTCACTAAGGCTTTGGTCAAACAGCTCTGAAGTGGAGAAATCACTATCCATATACTGAACTAATTCTAAACTCTGATGAGAAAGTCTTCACAGAGAGAAAGCTGAAAAAATGGAATGAAGGCAGCACTGAAGCAAGAGCCACAGGTTTGCAGGCAAGCATTGTAGACACCTCATCAGTATTGAGTCAGCAAATAAGGCAGGCAGTAAAATTTGGAAGGAGCATGCCTCTGGGTAGGTTAAGTGCACTAGACAGTCCATACTTCATCACCGAAACCATTTTCAGAAGAGCTGTGCATCCCCTGTCAAGTAGCTCCTGGACTCCTCTTGTTTCTTCTTTTACTACCAAACCCAACCACAAGCAGGAAGACTCTTTCTACTCTTCCCCTTCCTCTGCCTTCTACCTGTTTATCTTCTGTCTGAACTCCATCCTGGAAAGCTCCCTGCAGCTCGTTTTTCACCTGATAGAAAGTGAAGCAAAAACCCCCAAATCAGTCTTCCTGCAAAAGTCTTTTTTTCCCTGTCATTAAATTCCTTCAAACATCTAAATTGCTATAAATTTATCCCAATTATTTACCATCGTTTCATTCTCTGTCTTCCCTGCTACTGCAATTCTACCTCCTTTCCATCTTGGTCACTGGTCTCCCATTTGGTTTTGATCTCATGTTCATGGATTGGTAGTGATGTAACTTCCAGTCTTCCTTCAGCATGTGATTGGCACAGGTAATTAGAAGAAGGAGGAGGAAAGTATCCAAGTTTTTGCTTGATCCTCACACTCTCAAAAAAAGATGGCAGCAAATGAATGTGCAGATACATGAGCAGTGTGTTGTCAGGACTGACAGCCCCCAGGGTGCACACAGCACTTTCTGCACCAGAGAAACCACAGCAGCTGCAGAGCTTCAATCAAAGCACATTTACAGTAAATTCTTCGTTTCCAGGGCAGAGTCAAGACACCCCCTACAGCCAAATAATAAACAAAAATGTTAAAAAACCCTAAAATACTGCAGATATCCCACGAAAGAGGTGGCACATCATTAAACAATGTTTTCAAACAGCCTTGAGCTGCTTAAATACTCCCCTGTGGAGTTGCAAACCAGCTGCTACATGGCTGAAACTGGATCATTTCAAAGCACACAAAAATGTCCCATTTCATTATAAAACTTAAGATTTGCTAAAACGTGGATAAAAAAAATTGTAGGGGAAAAAATGTCAGAAAACTCATTATTTTCCCAGTCTATAAAATGAATCCAGTTCTCTTTAACATCATTTCTCTGCACTGCTGCAATCTGCAAGCTCTTACACATTTGAAATGGTTATTTCATGCCCAATTCAGTGGGCTCCAGTTTGAAAATGAAGGTATATGTTGTTAGCAGAGATTGCAGAGAAATATAGATGAGTTTCTTTCATTTGCATCTTCTGACTCACCTCAGGAAGACAGCTACCACCACAGCTTTCCTGGCTAGCACACTTTATACAACCCACAGGACATGCTAATATCAGCATTTTCACCAAAAAAAAAGGAAAAAAAAGGAAAAAAAAAAAGAAAAAAAATTTAACAGGGAACCGGGGCACATTGGGCTGACAGCAGCAATCACATCAGCACTGTCACAAACAGCAGCCATCATCTGAAGGCAGCACAGAGCAGCAATGGCCCGATGCACTGATTGTAGAGCCCAATCCCTCAGCAGCTGTACCACTGCCCCCACTGCGTGCCTTCCTCCCCAACAAGAGTTTACCTTAAGAGATCCCACATGCTCACAGCCCCAGAGCACCCACAGAATCACAAGGTAGGAAAAGACCTTAAAGATTGAGTCCAGCCCATGCCCCAACACCTCAACTAAACCATGGCACTGAGTGCCACATCCAGTCTTTTTTAAACACAACCAGGGATGGTGACTCCACCACCTCCCTGAGCAGACCATTGCAGTACTTTATCACTCTTCCCGTAAAAACCTTTCTCCTGATATCAAAGCTGTATTTTCCTTGATGTAGATTGAGACTGGGTCCTCTGGTTCTGTCCATTGCTGACAGGAGAGAGAGACCAGCCCCCACCTGGCTACAGCCACCTTTCTGGAAGTTGTGGAGAGTGAAAAGGTCACCCCTGAGTCTCCTTTTCTCTGAGCTAAACACCCCCAGCTCCCTCAGTCATTCCTCACAGGGTTTGTGTTCCCAGCCCCTTCTGCCTATGGATTAGGAGTTCCCATTCAGGGTCACGCTGCAAAGGCAACAGGACTATGGAAACACACAGACAAGTACGATTCCAGCCAAGAAAAAAGACAAACCACTGACACAGTTAAAAGCTTAATGGTCTCAACACAGCATCCATGCTTTGTACAGACAAGGGCTGATTGCACTTAAAGCCACTTACAGAGCTGGCCAGGTACTTCAGGCTGGCACAAACAGCCGGGAACGGCTAATGAACAGCTGCTAATGAGACATTTGCTCACTGTGGAAGAGAGAAGGGGCAAGAATGAAGCGGAGTGTTTCTGTCACTGAATGTCCCTGGGCAACAAAAATTGTGAAGGAGGAGAGAGTTCTCAGTGTGACATGTCAGCATCTTGAAGAGATGGGCACAGGCTCTTGGCAGCTGTGGTACTTAGGCTGCAATAGCCAGCAAGGGTGGGAAGACAGGATTTCAAAATTTCTGAGGAAAATCTTAATAATAGAGGAATCATATCATAATAAGAAAATAGAATGGATGAGGGAAGTTTATGAGATGAACCAAGAGAAAATATAATGACTGAGACTGAATAAGTTGAAGTGAGAGTACCAGCCAAACACTATTAGAGAGCTGTAAGAGCATAATTCAAAAATGGGCATGTGCTTTTATTGAAAATGAGATGGGAAGAGAAAATGGATGTTCTAATTAGGTTTAAAAAGGTATGCAGGCTTCCCCCACTGCTATATTCCAGATGTTTGCAAATTAAATCTAATTGCATTTTACCAATATCTACAAGGATACCTCAACACTATACATAATTTTTTTTTGTTAAAGTTCCTATGCTACCTTTCACAATTGCCAGTATAAAAGAAATGGTACCTGTCAAGATAGTTGTTTGCTTGTACTTCCCTATATGGCTATTTCCTCAAATTTCCCTTGTCTTATTCCTATTTTACATTTCAATAGGAAATTTATACATTTATATATATATATCTACATTTATTATGTTTTTGCTTCACATTAGGGACAAAATTATTGGTGGAAGACTTGTTTTTCTATTCTGTGTTTTCCACTTTTCCAGCATCTAATTCACTCTAACAACATTTTTGCCCAGGATCAGATAAATAGCAAGAATTACAGCAATATGTCTTTAATTTCCATGATTTTTCTTATCTCCCAAATATGAAAAAAAAGTCATGCCAAAATCACTGCATTTAATGTTAACATCCTGATAGTTTCTTCTTCATGGAGCTCCATGTGTTCTGAGGTGGACAGGAAGAACAAAACTCAGCAGTTTGACTCCTGACTTTGAGGCAGTGGAAATTTGGTTGAGGAAAGGTCAGAGCAGAATAACAAAGTTGGTTTTATTATATCAGGAAGAAGCTTAATAGAAACAAGAAATGTAGATTAATTAGAACATAAATCTCTTCTAATGACTTCAGCCCAGATCATCATCTTTTAATTGCCTTTCATTTCAAATCATGAAGGTTTTTGGCATATGTACTACATTTCTATTGATTTAATTTTTAAATCAATAGAAGTGAGTCACATAAAATTCAGCCTTTACTGACTTCAGTATTTTGATAGAAGCCTAAGAAACAGAAATGCACACCAAGAGCTGGAGTCCAAACTGCTTGAACAGGGCTCCTTAACTATAATATAGACTTTGGATCTGCTTTTACATGAAACTTTCCTCCCTTATATGGTCTTAATCACAGAATCATAGAATGGGTTGGAAGGGGCCTTTAAAGGCCACCTAGTCCAGCCCCTCCTGCAATAAGCAGGGACACCTTCCACCAGAGCAGGATGTCCAGAGCCCCATCCAACCTGGCCCTCACTGTTTCCAGGGCATTCACCACCTCTCAGAGCAACCTGTTCCAGTGCCTCACTGTAAAAACACTCTTCCTTCAATCTAATCTAATCTAATCTAATCTAATCTAATCTAATCTAATCTAATCTAACCTAATCTATCTTTCAGTTTCAAACATTACCTTGCCCAATCTCAACAGACCTACTTGCATCACACACAGAAAGTCTGGATAAACAGAAAAGAGCTTATTCAAGAAAAAGAGAAAAATAGTTAAGGGAGAAAGGAAACAAATTGCAGACACTCACATGATGAGAAGTTTTGTCCCTAGGCAGAGGGACACAATGGCAAAAAAATAATTGTTAATTGCAAATGCCATTATTTTCACCTACTCCCTGAACTTTTCATGACATCTCCTGCTGAACCCACAATGGTTTGACTCTCCCTTTAAACTGAACCGATCAAGTTCTTGTATTTGCAAAATGACAAAAAATCACCACATAACAGAGCTTGGGAAAACAACAAAACTGAGCCTGCACTGCTTTGTTCCATCAGACTGGCCTATCTGCCAATGCTCACAATCCAGCTGTAGAAAGGGGAAATTTCTTACTCTCTAGTAATGAGAAGGAGTAGGTGTTTTGCAGCTTCCAGTTTGCCATCTCCAGCATTTTATCAGCTTTCAAGAGCACAAATAAATGAGCTACACTTATGATGTGTATTTAAATTCCAATTATCATACAATTAAGCTACAACTATGCTTCTCGAGAAACAATATGCTCTTACAGCATAAACAAAACATCAGCAAAATTACTGAGATTGTTTCTTAGAGACATAAACCATTTTCATTTCTTACTGCTTGCCACAGGATATTGCTTTACATCCAAAGGATGCCTCTCTCTATGTATGCGAGTTCTGGCATCACCATTCCTAAAACAGCTTTCAAAGCATTTTAAAAACTATTCTTGTGGAACCTCTTGCCCCCTTCTTCCCCCTGAATTAATCTGATAGGGCTTTCATAAATAAACACAGTCTCCCCTTCACAATGGGGAAGGGAACAGAAACTATGGATTTTAGTCAACAGAATTTAAAGGAATTAAATCTTATTTTAAAATATTTGAAAATAATTGTCAGACCCCTCCCCCTTAAACCCAGACAACCAAATATCCTGTCATTGTCTTTATCTGGTATTTTTAGGTTCACTCTCTAAGTCCAGCTCCTCTCTAAACTCAAAGGCCAGTCCTAGCAACATTTCCTCTTGTCAGGATATGGCTTTGTAAAACTGATCCCCTGGTTTGAATAAGGCTCAATTCATTGATGTAAATGTAGAACGCAAAAAGCGCCAAAGTCTTAGGAACTTTCCCCTTCTCATTCTCCAGCCCAAGAAAGCCCACTGCCTGCAGCTTCAAAGCAGCTGACATGCAGCCCAGAGATCAGGCAAGCATTTACTAGCTCATTATAGGCTGGTTCTCTGGGAGTGCCTCTCCCTCTACATGTTATTCAGTAGACATGCAAATGAAGTATTGTCCAATTTGTTCCCAAGTTTCTTAAAGAAATGCAGAAGCAGTGCTCTGCTTTGTACTCTCCTAAACTGCCCTACTGGCCTGGCTCACAAATGTCTGCAGTCTCTAGATGTGTTTCTGCATTTAAACAGAGTGAAATGCACATAAACTGCATTTCTAGAGTGACAGAACTCACACGAGTTTTAGTAGTACTACATAAAATGAAACCTTTGCAAAGAGATGTCACTAAACCTCTGCAGTTTAGAGAGATAAATTAGAGAGACATAGAAGCAGAAGGAGGGCACCTCCCTCCATTCCCTCTCCCTTCTGCCTTCTACATACTGGAACACCTACCAAGGCCAGAGTTTCTCTGGATAAATATGTTTAAAAAGCAGTTCTGGATCTTGGGTGCTTAGGTAGTTTTAAGTGCACCAAGAAATCTTAAAATATGTTACTGGACCACATGAAACTGAGGTATCACAATTGCCCCCCAGATAATTTCATTATATTTGGGCAATAACAATTTTCAGCATGCTTGTTGGCTGTATGGTTTATTGCCAGTCATGAGCATAAAGCGTAGTCACAGCATGACTGCCCTGTAGCTGGAAATTTATTTCCACAACTGCACTGAAAAGTGAAACACAGATTTCAATTCTGAGAAAAAAAACCCCACAATTTCCCATTTCAAAGTAACCTGTAAGGTCTCAACACTTTCCAGATTTAATAGATTAACAAATTGGGCTCGGATACAAAACTGCCAAATGACAAAGTTTTCTTTGCTTAATCATTCATTTGTAAGACTTAGCAAACTTTCTCACTATCAATTTCAAACCACCCAATTTTGTGAATCTTCCTAAACTTAGACATCAACTAAATATGTTTTCATTAGAATATAAAGAATATAAAGAAAGGCTCATTCTTTCTGAGACTTGTTAATTTAAAGCAGCATTAAATGGAATTATTAAGATGTATTACCTGTCACCATTTGTGTTTTAGCTGATGATGGTATTTACATTTCCTATTTACTTATGGAGAAAGTTTTTCATCGAATGAACCCTCTTCTGTCTTCCTTCTGGCTTTTTTTCCTGCGATTTTTTTCCCCATAAGGGGATATTCTTAATTTTTTTTCTTTTCTTCCTTTGCAGATACCTTTGTCACATCACTCCTTCCCATTTCCTCTGAGAAACCTTTTTATCCTATTGTCACTGACATGCCAAGTAAAGATTAGCAACAAGCACTTGTTCAAACAGTGCTGAACAAGCACCAGTAAGTTGGCATCATTTCAGAAAGTATCGGGAGCAGAAGTTTTCCTACTTGTTTATTAACCAAGAAACAAATAAACGAAAGAAAATAGTTGGAGGACATGCAGCTCCCTCAAAGACACTGCTGAGTGCTAGCACCTGTTCATAAAGGCACATGCAATGGCTTCCAGAAACTGAAAATAAAAACTTCTCCACCATAAAACCTATTCTCTAAATAAATAAATGGATTAAAAAAATGCTTCTCCTGAAATTCCTTTTCTCCCACAAAAATGCTACTAACAAGTCAGGCAACTAGACTCACTCCATACATCTCACACAGCTCTCCTGACAAACTTTGCTACTGTCTTGAAAGGGAGACCAGGAAGCCCCAAGAGGCATGATACTGCTGTAACAGAGAAAACCCAAATACAACAATGATAAAGGATCAATAATACAAGGTCCCACGGGGCAGATCACTGAAAAATAAATTTCAGCTCAACCAACCAAGGGAATCAATCCACACTGCTAAGGTAGTTGGTACATCAACAGGAGTCTGCAGAGGAGCTGTTATTCCACACTGCTGTGCTCATCACCAGCAAGGAATGAGCCTTTGTCCTGGGCACTCCAGCAGAGGAACGAGTGCACTTCATGAGGCAGAGTACAGCAATCACTGAACAGGCTTGGGAATGGCACGGGGCTCAGGATAGGTGGAGTTCTACAGCATTATGCTTGTGACACCACACAGGAATACAAGTTACACAGCAACAAAGAGTGTAAAGCATACCCACAATATCTTGGCATGAAGCCACAGTCTTTTAATTTTGTCCCAGGCCTTCACAAATTGTTATGGAATGTGGATAAAAAGGCAACCAAGAGCCAGTCTGAAGGCAGGTTCACAGCCTGCAGCAATGCTCTGGTCAGTCAGTACCCTAAAAACAGAGCACAGATGCAATCAAGGCTCTGTGATCTTGGAGTGATCTTGGAGACTGTTTACTCAGCAACACCAACACATCAAAGGAAAGGATGCCAATGCATGAAGACAATTCTGTGTAACTCCAAGCAAGGTTTGTTTATTGCTAATAGTTTTCTTGCTTAAACTCAACCTCAAAATACAAAAGCCTTGAAGGGCCTGGAAACCTCACTTCAAATCACAGGTAAAAAAATGTTTTTATGAGAACTGGCTGAGCAGATTGCCACAAAGAATTTCAGAGCTGTGCCACAGACCACTGCAAGGGTGGGGGTGCTGTGGTGTGTGAGGAGTAGTGGTGTCAGGACAAACACTAAGATAAGGGCATTAACTATGGCACAGATCTCTCTGGAATGATACATGCAGGAACATAAGGCCCTTTTCATGTAACTGTGTTCTGCCCCAAGAGTGGCAAGATTTCCGCGACTAAAGCACACTCTTGTACACTACAACTCAGAATTCCCCCCTCCACTCTGAAACACTTAAATTTGCACCAAATGTCAGATCTTTTCTCATCTGATTTCCTTGACTCCTGCTTCCATTACACAACATTCCTGCTCCCCCAGTATAAACACAGTTCTAGCACCTCCTTGCTCAGCCCGGTTGAACATTCTCATCCCTTCTCTCACCATCCAGCTGTCCTGTCTCTGGAGGACATCATCCAGGTAGGCAATCTACACTTATTTGGGACCCAATTGTTAGAATTTGGGAAAACTATAAAGTGTATTCTCCCCCAGGCAGCAGCACGCAAACCCACAAACCTTCTACCTCTGGTTCACCTAAAAAGCTACAAAATTGTCATCAACACAGGCAACTTATGGGCAAGGTTACCTGACAAATGAGGAAGTCTTTTGGAGGCCATCGGTGGAATAATTCAGATATAGTGCTTTTACCTTCTCTGTGTGAGAACTTTCAAGCTGTACAATATTTCTTTGATTTCAAAGGTCAATCTTTTATCCCAGCCGCTCAAGGTAATCAATTACCTTTATCTGCAAGTAAGTTTCCAATTTCACTGACACATCTTATAAAATTCATCCCTTCCACCTGCTCCTCAATTAGTACTAAAAGTAAGCAAATGTTTTTGTGAGTTTTCAAGATACAAATCAAATTCATTGGACAAACTACTTAACTCCCATATATTTAGACACATTTAATCTCAAATAGAAGGACTGCTACTAGCAGATGTCATCTGCTAATTTCTTTTCACATCTCAGAAGCAAAATTGGGATCTGATGAAGTAAGAAGTGGGTTTCATCTTCATCCCTGACAAGTAAATCATGAAACACAAGAGTGGTCTTCCAGGTCAAGATGGGAGCAGGAAAAAAAAACCTGTGATAATAAAGAAAACAGGCTTTCTCACAGAATTCTCAATCCATTTTGAATGACCATGCTCATGGGCCATTCGAATACAGTGTATTTGGATCTGTATAATCACTGAGACAGACAAGGCCAGCAAAACACTTTATGAGGGACCTCAGAAAAAAATACTGATGTGGTTGCAAGCTGAGACAGGAAATTGTAGTGTCCGTCATTATGGAGGAAGGATGTGCTGGCAATTGATGTCACTGAAGAGATTTGGGGTGGGAGAAGATAAAAACAGTCTTAGGGGGAGCAGATGAGGATGCACAGTAACACATCCATTGAAGGACAAAGCTTAGGCTGAACATGGCTCAAACTGGGATGTAGGAGAGCTGGATAATTTAAATTTTAGTGCATGAGCCTAGGTAATAAAGCTACTACTGACAACAGCCATAGTGAAAACAGAATAAAAGCTTTTAAATTAAGGCTCAAGAATTTCGTATGGACCACAATAAATTGGTAACAAAATGTAAACAAAATGAAACACAAGTCACATGTGCAAGCAAATTATTGCTTCAAAAAAACTACCAACCACTACCTTCAGGTATTTCTGAAAGGCTAATGATGTAAATTCACTAATGTTTATGAAGAATTTGAAATTCAAAGACACTCCATTAGCAAATTAAAAAGGGTTCTCCAAGGGCACTTTCGGCATTGTGATATAATGAGAACTAGGGTGCAGATATTACTTTCAGTGCCCTGGTCACTACACAGATGCACAGATGCCAAGCTCAATATTTTGGAGTAAATGTATGCACCTCCCCAGCTACACAGGGACAAAAAACCTGCCTTGTAGAACATGGGTGACTGTAGTAGCTTGACTACTGTGCAGATTCAGCCACCCAAAAGAGCAGGTATTTTCTAACATTATTTTGTAACCCTGGCGTTCTCTCTCCTCCATGCTCCACCAGACCAGCACACACACCTCAGTGTACAAACACACATCCTTCAAAAGCCAAGATGATGAGCTTGAAAACAGAGGTGTTTCCACTGGAATCCTTATAAAGCTTTTGGTTGTTTTGCTAGCATGCAAACACTGTGTGAGCAGAATGCTATTTCACACTTCCCTCTGCTGCTAAAACCCTGGCATCCTGCTCCTAAACACTGTGCCTTCTAAATAAGACACACTGTCCTCAGAGAAGGACACTCCCCTGGAGAAGAACACAGTAACTGAGAACTGGAAAAATCATAAACAAACACTCTTTTCTGTGCACTAGATCTCCAGGCAATTCACACTAGCTAAATTTACATGGCAACAGCAGAGAGGGGTTTGGATTGTTATTACAAAATTATCTCCTTCTGCATAGTTACCTGCTCATCTCCCATCCTGCTGGCTGCTGTGGCACTTACTGCAGTAAAAGATGCTGTTTTCCCAGCAGTACTGTTGTAGTTGGACTGGCTGATTCCTGCACAGATCCAGACAGATGCAAGGAGCTTCACAGTGAGAAGATCACTATTCAATAGGTTTGAGAACATCACTATTCAATGGGTTTGAGATCACTATTCAATGGGTTTATGGTTTTACTTCTGGCAGGTCTACGAAGCAAGAATCCTGTCACAGTTCACGTTATTTTGAATTGTCTAAGTTCCTTACAATGTTGAGGATGTTTATGCAATTAAGTTTCACAAATTTAAGAGTAAGATTTGGGAATCAGCATTCATTCTGAGTAAGAATTTCCACTGCTAGACATGAGATCATCCAAGGCCAATAGGAATGTTTATATGTCACAGTAACACACAGTGTTTTAAAATCTAAACTTATCAATTTCCTGATGGAAACTTACTGAAACTGATAAATGGAGGCAGATATCTCAACAGAATAATGGCTGGGTCTATCAAATAAAAATTCCTGAAATACTCCCAGAGCATCCAGCTGCTAAAATTTGATTGTAACACAATAAAATAACACCTAAATTTCACATAAGAAGAGTAAAAATGACAGAAATAGGCACCTGTAGTACTAAAGACAAGTATTCCAAACAGGTAAATTCTCTAATTAGCAATGTGACTAGTGATATACAGTGGAGAAGGATTTAACACACTGAAGGAAGTACCATGAAAATCTCAGCACTGAAGGTCTAATCCAAGTGCAGGGAACAGTGCTGAGGCTTAAACAGCAACACTTGCATTGTCATGCATAGTAGAGGGGTTCGATTTTCTAAACTTTTTCCAGAATGCTGAGATACAGTAATAGGAAAAAAAATGTTTTACACTAAATATTTTACACTATTAAATATCACCTAAAATATTTCTGACATTAAGAGTACAATGCTTGAGAATGTAAATGGACAGCACATTAAAAAAGCATCAGTGTCAGTTATAGTAACTTTCTTCAGGAAAAAAATCCTGCAAATTAATATACAGTCGGACTGTGTGTTCATCACTTTGGATTCTAAATATTTAATGGTCAGCATGTTTCTGCTATACAACTATTACATGCACATTCCAAAATTACTGCCAATTTATTAACTTTTACTACTGAAATTTAGAAACGAGGTAATGTATGGGGATGAAATGTACATGTCTCAAAGCAATGATTCACCTTATTTTAGAGCAAGGCCTCATTTTTGTGAATGTTTTTTAAGGCCCCTACACAGGACAGGCTATGTTGCTAAATCATCATATGAAAAGTGGTAATATTCAATAACAGAGACAGAGTCTTGAAAAATCATGGACCAACCCAACATTCTCTTAACATTAATTTTATAAAATACCTTACATGAACAGATAAAGAACTTGAGCATACATAATAACCAAAATTTAAAAAGAATGTTGAATAAAATATAAATTAATTGAACACATCACTAAATTTGCCACATTAGACAAGTTTATAAAAGGCATTTTCAGATAAAATAGTTATTTGAAAGAAAATCCTTCAAAATGGAAGCTGCTGAAGTCCTTTTCAAGAAGTCACTCCTAAAAGCGCTATATTCCAGGTCATCAGGTAGCACCTGAATGTGCTTTGAATACGGTGTTCATTTGCTTCAAAATTTGTCAATATTTAAGACACAAATTTCAGGTCAGAGTTGTCAGTGCAAAGTAAAGCTTCAAGCTGAAAACGAGAGAAACACAACAGAAGAAATGATCCTGGTACAAAATTTCCTAAATTCACATTGTAAAAAAGCTGTGCCAGATGCACTTGTGAGATACTGGACATTAACAAATTTTACCAGTGGCCATTTTAGGGTTCTAGACAAGCCATTAACATGGCTAATTATATTAATTTCCTTTACCACAATTTAAATTTTTCCTACACATAGCCTTTGGAAAGGATCTGTGCTGCTGATGTCCACTTGCTCTGCCCAACTTCTCATTCAGCCAATTTGCTTAAAATGCAGTAACTTAGCCAAAAGGAGAGAAAAGGTGAGGCCAACAGACAACACAAGGATGGTCTAAAGACTTCAAATGATTCTGAGTTTAACCAACTTTGTTCACCCAAGTACTCTCATTCCAACCAGTCTTCCTTGAAGTTATGTAAGTGCATAACACACTGCCAGGCTCAAACCCTTAAGTCTTTCAAAGGTTGAAAATATGTTTAGAGAACTATGTCTTTAGAGAACTAGACTGCAGCCAGATTAATTTATTTTAAGCCTATTAATTCCTGCAGAGTAAACATCAACACTCTAGCAAAGCAATTTTGCTGTTTGACTTTAACCAGAACAGGTCTGAAACAGTCTGCACGTTCCACTATTTAGAAGTGTTATTAGCACACTCATTTAAAGATTAATGGAAATCTTTTCAAGTTACCACTCAAAATATTGCTAATCAAGTTTGATTTTTTTAACATATAATTTAAAAAAGTGTCACTGGTGGTCACAACCAGAAAGAAGGAAAACTTTAAAAACCCTAATCTATCAGGCAGCAGTTCCAGCCTCTAATTGAAATATAAGGATGTAATTTATACTAAGCTGCTGCATAAAAAGGAGAAAATGAGTTCTTCATTACAATTCAAAATTTCAAAACTCAATCTGCACATTGTTTGTTTGTCCTTGTAAAATGCTCTTTTTTTCATCATTGCTATGCTGGCAGTTATGCTAGAACCTCATTTCAGTAATTCCAGTACAACCAGAGTGTATAATTTAATAGCCTGAATCATTTTCAATTTACAGCTAGCTAAAATGCTACAGTGATGTTGCAAACAAACCAAATGAACAAGAGGGTTCCATACCATACAAAACTTTCTCCCAAAACAGAGAAAAGAGATTTACTTGAGCCAAAAGCACAGAGTATAACTTACACCAAAACTTTTCCTAAGCTGTACTTGAGAAATGAACAATTACAGGAAGATGTACAAACTCAGAAGCATTTGCTCGTATCCAAGAGCTGCAGCAGCTCTTCCCTATACCCTGTATTCTCCTGATCACCCTTTTATCACTGACACAGATTAACAATATCCATATCATGCTTTGTGATGCTACAAAATAATTAAATTAGTTTTAAGAACAATTTTTTTTCATGAAACAATGGGACTTTGAGATAGCCGAGTAATTTCCAACGGGTGTTCTCAGTTACTTCAAATCCTGCAGTTCAGCCACGTGCTGTCTTCAAAACACCTTTACAACAAACGCACTGGCTGATGAGATCTGATCCTGTAAGTGATACAAATTCTAGCACTTGCTCAGAGTGAAAGAGAACACTAACAGCTGAAAGGGAATAACGAATATATACTTCACACCCAGCCTGGCACACTGAAAATTTTCATATACTCATCACATACCAAAATGAGAAAAATATTCTAAATACCACATTTTTTTTATTTGTTCAATAGTATTAGAAGAAAAATTTCAAAGTTTCCTAAAAAAAAACCAAGAAAGCAGCAATCTTAAGAATTTTTCTGGAAATATTTGGACTCAACTTGAACATATTCAGAATAGAACTGTCTTCTCTCACTTTTTTTAAAATCAGGAAGATTTAAAAATTGGCTTGCATCAATTTGGGCTCAAAAATAAAATGTCAAAGTTTGGAGTATCACTAATCAAGTAAAGCAAAAATATATTTCCAACTAAGCAGCTGGAAAGTGACTGAATGAATTTGGGTGTTCAACACATCCTTGAGGATTTTGAAGTGTACAGGCGAGGGAGGTTATTAAAAAACTTTGCAAAAAATATTGCTACAGTAGCATTAGGAATTAACAGTGCATCAAAGATTTAAAGTTTCCAAGTTAATACAAACTGATCCAAGCCACAATGAACCACAGGATAATCACTCAAACAAAACATTAACCGCATTCTACTTTACTGAATCTAGAACTGGAATTCATCTGAATACCCTTAATATAATTGAAAAAGATTCCTTTTAGTCTTGCCATGAAGAATTGGTGCCATTAGTGTGTAATCAAAACACAGTATTATCATGTGCATTTGGATTTTTTTCAACATCTGAAATCAAATACTCAATTTTGAAAGAGATTTTACACGTGAGAACTCAGTATCACTGCTGCATCAAGTGTTTTATTTGTTGGTTGGGATATTTTTGTGGAAACTGTATATAAAAGACCTTGAGACTTCAGGTCATGGAATTCTTGTTAAACAGAAAGCTGCCCAACATTACTGTCAAAATACCTTTAAAAAGGCAGTTCACAGAATAATGTATTTTACATTCAGATATCTCCTCTCTCAAAAGCAAAGGAATCTCAGAAGAAAAAAAAAATCAGTAGTGAAGGCCACATACTTTTTGCATTTGATGAGCTGAAATGCAAAAAACAATTAAAGGATCTTGTTAAAGAAAAAAAAAACAAAGAAAAACAGAACTCCTGGAAAGTGATGATTTAGTTGATGAAGTGGTCAGCATGGAAACTGTTGGGAATGCTACAGCAGAACTGACCACAAGTACAAGGGAATATGAACAGGACATAGTACAGGCACAAACTAGAAAACTGTAACTTGCCAACTTGTAAACAAGAAAAAGCATTTCACAGATTAAAAGTTCTAGGGAAGTAAACTTTTTTAAATTATTTTGTAAGTTCAACCCTGATTTAAAAAAGTATGGCTAGCAAAAATACATAAGCCTCAGCATATTTATAAGTCTTGATCAGAGCAGCCAGGAGCCTTTGATAAACGGCTGGAAACAAACACCCTTCTGCTAAGGATGAATAAAAATATTCCATTCTGTTCTTCCTCTCATTCCCCAATCCACATGTGTATCTGCAGAACTCATATGCTCCAAAAAAATCTTGATGCTGCTATAGATTGAGACGCGGGGACACTGGTGGAGGAAAACAGACAAACTCTCTTAAAATACTGCGGGCCACATCAACATTATTCTGGGCAATTTCAAGTGCCCTCTTGACTTCTTCAAAGGAATAGCCCTCTCCCATAAGTTTTGCAATTTTTGCATCCACATTTTCCATGGAACTGTCAGAGCTGTATGCTTTCCTGTGATGTATTTCTGGTGCAGTTCTCCGAGGAAGTGGTTTAGGAGGCCTGGCTGGTGCTTGTGAACCATCTGTTTCAAATAAAAGAGATAAAAATCATTATAAATTGGCCTAAGACTGTGTTATAATTGGGGCTGGTCAAACCCCATGAAGCTGTTATTCTAAAGTAACATGAAGAAATATTTTAGTTTACCAACATAGCTCATTTTAAAATTTTGACAGAAGCTGATGTCCTCAAGAACGTCCAAAATGGAAACAACGTAGCAATATACTATTTCAATAATAATATAGGAACATGCAATTTACAACCTGGATTATTGAAAGTCGGAACCAAAATAAAGTATGATGGAACAGGAGAAACAGTGAAAACAGCCAGTCAAACTCTTAAAGGCTTCAGACTCTCAACCCACAATTTGAGAATATCTGAGCTAAAAAACAAAACAAACTAACAAAAAATCCACAAGCAAATAAAAAGCCCAAGAAAAAAAACCCTACAAAAACAAACAAATGAGCAAAACCCAAACACAAACTGGATTACAATTTTATTGAGGACCCTAAGTTATGCAGAAGAGGAATTCAGACAAATACAGCTGAAGGAGAAAACTCCTTATTGGTCACTTTCTAAATTCTGTTCATTCAATTGCTACTCATGTCATGCACAGCAGCCAAACATAAGTACATAAATATGTGGTTTCTCCAAAAGACCTCCAGCCCTATTACTCCCATGATGAGAACAGAACATGCTCCTTCTTCTCCAGTCCCCCTATGGGAATATCTCCTGGCTTCTTATCTTCTATGGAAAGGTTACCTTCACAGTTAATGCTGGTGACTAAGAATCATGATGTGCTGGTGAAAAAAAGCTAATATTCAAACTTGCTAATCTTCTCAGAGTCAAGAGTTCTGTGCTCAAGTAAACTTGGCACTTTGCTGAAACGCCTTTATCCTCACTGATTCCACAATAAGAAGCTTAAATACAAGCAGGCACAGCGCAGAAAACACTTTCAAGAGCAAAGCATCTAAAAAATTAAAAAGTCTTTAATCCTTCAAAAATGGTTTTAACAAGTCCTATCAACAGTGACTTTGATAGATAAATTAGAGGAATTTCTGGCTGTGATACTTCCTGTTTACTTACACTGAGAGCAGTGGCATTTTTCAGTGTTAAGTACTTCGGAGACTGTTCTTTAGGCATGGGAGAAATGTTATATATCCAGTATTCTTGTTGTAACCTTATCATAACACTGGACAGAGAGAACTATAATTCAACCAAGTGCATTAAACACTTCAGATAAATGAAAGCAGTTCACACAAGGGCATGTTTAATGCAGGTGTATTTTCCTTTCAAGTTAGTTTTTACATGAATTTGGATGCATGTTGCTATAAAATTTAGTTCCACTTCTTAACTCAGAGAGTTAATATTACCTTTAGAAAGACGGTGATATTCCATAGACAAACAGATGAAAGAAATTTGATTTAACATTTGCAGTAAGGGGCTGAGACCTACAGCTACTAAGGGCTACTTCATATTTGTTTTGATTTTTTTCTCTCTAAAGATAAAAAGAATTATGTAAATTATAAACATTCTGAAGCAGATCCAAACCTGCTATGAAGGTGTGGAAGACCCATGAAACACCTGTCTGAGAAATTAACTGCAGCTCAGGAAATGTGGCTAATCACTAAAAACTGAATCAGACGCAAGTTCAAATTTCTCACTTCACTTATTTTAGTAAAATCAAGACTGCAAAAGAATAATATTCTTTGTCTTTAGAATAATGGCACATTATTTAAAACCAATAATTTTTCTTTCACAAACCTTCAAGCTGTTTTTATATGTACATTCCATTATGGACTTCATTTCTATACAGTATGAAACAAAATTAAATTTACAAACTTTGCATTTTCCCCTGGGCTTGAAGTACAAAAGAAATTCCTTATGCATAAATCAGATCCTTCCCTATGCTTGTGTTACATGAGGATATTTTTGCTTGACTCAGCCTAATAAAGGCTTAAAACTGAAGTTATTTCGTGTTTAAAATCTTCACTGAGGCTTTCTAACAAACTTTATAAAGCAGTCACATCATTTAGAAAGGTCATTTTTAATTCTGTCAGCGGATCTGAAGCACAGGCATTTTATTCTCACTACAGCAACATCTCTCTACAGCACAGATACTCTGAGATCTTCAGCGCTCTCAATTCCTATTATTATTTTTTTAAATGCTGACATCTCTTTCAATATCTTCACATCCATATAAAATTTCAGCTAAAGCTGGGTATCATATTGGATCCTGAGCTTAAAGATACTAAG